>NC_090316.1:19626157-20226157 GCF_039906515.1 Pseudorca crassidens
AGCTTTATAGGTTTTTGAGACTTAAATGAGATTACACATGAAAAACATTATATTCCACCCTGAGCTCAGGGTACCTGTTACACAAATGAGAGTTTGATATTTGCACAGGAACAAGCTGCCTGGTTCCGGAATCTAGTTCCATTCCTCCATTACTAGCTGGATTACTCTGAGAAAATTATTTATCTTTTCCTTGATTAGGTTTCCCCAGTGATCTAAAAGTAATAACTATCTTACAGCGGTGCTGAGGATGAATGCGATAGGCCATGTAAATCAAGTAGCACGCAGATGGCACGTGTGAAAACTCTACACAAACTAAGGTGCCTTATCCTTGAAAGATATTATCTTAGTTACAGAGTCTTCACCACCTTTACTTAAAGAAGCTGTTTGATGATGGTTGTCATTGTAGCTATGATTATATTAAGTATTAAACTACATATGCAATTAAATCCCAATTAAAAATAAAACACATATCATATTTTCCTAGTTACATTCTCTTTAAAATTAGCTTATTTGAATTAATAAAATATGTAACTACATTTTGATATAATCCACAACCGAGACCATATTGCATGTACATTATTTTACATTTCTAAATTTATCAATAAATTATACAAAATAGTATACTTCTTACTTGGATCTCATCACATTTATTAAATTAAGTGTAGGGAGCAAGTTTTGGATTGACAGCCTCATTCATGGAGTCATCAATTCTATGATTTATTTATTAAGCACCTACTATACATAAAGCACCACTTGAGCGACTCTGGGAATAGAAAATGACTGGGAATGGACTTTGACTTTAACAATAAGAAATCTAAACTAACAATATTTGCAAAATTATCTCAAACTTGTCCCTTAAAAATTTTTCTTTTGTGATAATTACTGCTTTTTTAGGTAGCAGTTAATAATCTAAGTTCTGGAGGAGAGCTGCCTGGATTAGTGATTCTTGCTTTTTCCTTTATAAGCTGTGCCTTTGAGCAAATTAATTGGTCCATGCTTCCATTTCACTATCTGTATAAATAGGATACTACTAGTCAGTGTTTAAATAATTAAATGAGCTGATATATGCAAATGCTTAGATCTTTTCCTGGCACATAATACACATTTGATACTTTTCAATATTTTAATTATTATTAATATTTCAGATTCAATATCTGTATGGCCAATACTGATAACAAGGGGAATTAATGTTGTGTAATATAAAAAAATTGGGAGGATGTTGAGTATTCTATGAGAAAGGTAGTATCTGTGCTTTATTTATTTTTTATTGGAGTATAGTTGCTTTACACTGCTGTGTCAGTTTCTGCTGTACAGCAAAGTGAATCAGCCATACATATAGATATATCCCCTCTTTTGGATTTCCTTCCCATTTAGGTCACCATAGAGCACTGGGTAGAGTTCCCTATGCTATACTGTAGGTTCTCATTAGTTATCTATTTTATACATAGTAGTATATATATGTCAATCCCAAAAGAGAAAAACAAATATCATATATTAATGCACATATGTGCTTTAACAGACATATTGATCTAATTACTCAACCATATAATTTTTACTTTCACTGGAAATACTTTTTATTTCATATGGGTAAAGCAAAACTTCTTCACAGTATAGAAAAGGAAGACTTGATTTAACAAAATGTCATGTAACCAAGGATTTTTCTTTAATACCAAGTTCAACATGAACTGACAATAAAGGCTATTTTTTGCTTATAGACTTAAAAACACAATATTGCTTATTTTCCCAAATCTTGAATGAAAACTAATTTAATCCTTACTTTCTTTAAAAAATTTAATACTGTATCAGAAATCTAGGTAAAGAATGACAGAGTTCATATTTTCAAATGTTCATTTCTTTCATTATCATCAGAGAGATGCCATTTTGTGACTTTTCTATTTTACATTTGAAAGGAGACAAATTTTATGGCTTGTGCAAAGACCTAGGGAGAGAGTTATATTTGATTTTACAGATCACATTTGCTCTTTCATGTTGGCAAAACCTTCTCCTACCAAAAATTTATATTATTTTGAGCTAAAGGATCTTCAATGTATCAGTAACAATTTATATACATTAATCTTAGATTATATCTTATTCTTCAGAGACATTATTCTATGTCACTGTACTGTGATAGTGATCTAGTAGCTTCTTGAAGAAAAGGTAGCGCATGGAGGAGATTTTATAATTAAGAAATATCTTTCAATGTATAAGACACTTTAAATAGAGTTTTCATGTATAACACTTTATTTTATCTACTGATTTATATTTGCCAAAACAGAGTAATTTCTATCATTTCAGGGATACATTTTGTCTATATTTGAAAGTTTTGGATATCAAGTAGAGATATGTATTGCATTTTAGTTTTCTTTTGGAAAATATTCTGACCTACAACTTACAGCTGTAAACGGATTGTCAGTGTTTATTATTCAAGTATGATAGACACAGGGAGATCTGTTTCAAATTCTGGTGAATTTGGGTGCTAACGGGAACTTATAAGATTTGAACATTTTTAGCTTTTTGTCAGTCGTAATAGGTACATGCTACAGCTTTAGGAAACAAAGCTACTTCAAATCAGTCATTGTCAACCCTAGAAAAAATGTGTTGACTTGGTAGTATTTTCTAATAGCCCAGAGATTTTTGAACTTGGTTAGAACCCTGAAGTCTTTCCAGACTTCAGTTCGTATTCTGCCTGGGCCTAGTAGAAAGAAGTTGCACTCCCTGAGGTTGGCTCTGTAGGCCACGGTTTGTATAAAAGTGATGAAATGTACCGAATTCTAACTGGCTGTTAGCTAATGATCCCTAACAATGACACATCTTTCAGTTATGCATTTCAAACTACAGATAAGCATATACATGAACAGCACACAGATAATCTCAGTTCATCAGGAAGTTAGTTGTTTAATGACAAACATATCAGGTTCTTTTACTTAGATGGCAGTGGTTGGTTTGACAGGCTGATTGGTTCAGTTTGTTGTGGTTGGCTAATGTTTTTGTTTCAAAATAGGAGTTGATTTTTACATATAGAAAATATTTTCCTGCCTAAAATTATGACAACTCTGTTTTGTTTTGTTTTTTTATTGGCCAACCATATTTTGTTCTAAAATCCCGATTGCACTGGGAGATAACAGACCACAGAAGTTAGGAGTCAGGAGCCATGGGTGGGAACTCCAACTCCATTGCTGAAGTTTCCTTTTGTGGATGATGAGGGTAGGCATACATCTGCTCAAGGGTAACTGTAAGGTGTATTGAGATAATCTGTGGAAAATGTATAGCCTAGTGCCTGAACATAGTACATGCTCAGAAGCATTACAAAAATGTTACAGTTATTGTTGTTTTCATTATCATTTCTTTCTTAGTAGAATTTTTGGCTTTCTCTTGGAATATTCTTTAGGTTGTCTCTTGGTGGAGGAGGTTTGGCCTTTATTAGGAGAATTTTCTTATTAATCTGATTAGTATGCACATAAAAATATATCTTCCTCCCAGCCTATCTCTTGTTCGAGCATATGTCCATTTTGCCACTCACAAAGAGGAGAGCTACAAGGTATATAAATTCAAATGCCAATCAAATCCCTCAAAAATGCTCCTGAGGAAAACAATATTTACAGATTTGCTTGAGTTATATGCAAGCTATCCACCTCTGTAGAAATCCTCAAATTTATCCCCAATTCAAGCCAAACTCTCCAAAAAAAAAAAAAAAAGTACCTTAAAAACATCATGTAGAACCCAAGCAAAGTGTTCTATTTTTATTTTTTTTGAAAGGATGCTAGCAGGTTATTTTTAGAGATGTTTTAAATAATACCCTTATGAAATATGTGGCCATATAAACTGTACAAATATTACTGAGGGATAGGCCATTATTTTACGAGGTTTCCTCTGTTTGAAGACTCACAGGAATACTTTCTGCTCTTAATACTAGGTGTATTTCTTGAACAACTGGCTTATTTTTATATTTTAGGCATCATTAATGTAAATGATCATGTTTATATCCTCACATTGGCAACCAGAATACTTACCATGAAATTTATGATGCATCATTAGAAATATATAGGACTTCAGGGGGTAATATTTTTGAAATGGTCTAATTCTTTCCATCTTTCCTTTTCATATCTATGTTTTTATCTCAAACTTCCATTTTCTATGCTATTTAAAAACTTTTTTTTTACTTAATAATTTTGCAGAATCTATTTTTTCATGAAATAACTCTGAGGAACACTTTGTGATGTGAAGTCACCCTTATGAATCTCCCATATACAAAAGACTGAATGCTTCTTTTTGCTCCTGCAATAATTAATTCACAAGATGAGTTGCTGAGGTTCAGAACTCTAGAATACTGTACCTGCCACTATTCCGATGATAGGTACAAGAACTACAAACACAAGGAGATAAAGGGCAATCAGTGCAGCTTTGAAAGACTTCATTTTCTCTTGAAGAGTTGGGCCATTTTTAGGATCTGAAAAACAAAAGCCCAACCTACTGTTAGAAAACTTACTCTTCTTACTTAAAATTTTTGAAATCTCCAATTACATTGCTAGTATCAAACCTATTGGAATAAAAAGGGAACAAAAAAATAGGTTCTTATTTATTCAGTACAAAGCAAAAGGGACAGTCACAGAAGAAGCCAATACAGGTATCAGTATGGACATTTGATTGTCTTATCCATTAACTAAACATCCAGGACAAAGTTACTATTCTCTGCAAGTTGTACTTGTCTCATTTGGGGGCACTAGCTGGAAAACTTTAGTATTGATACCATACCAACATACATGCAAACCTAAATTTCATTCTTCTATTTCACATGGGAATATATTCTGGGTGAAAATAAAATTCTTCATGCAACTATGTAATTATACCATTTTTTCAGATTTTAAGTGAGATAAGAGAAACATTATTGTCAATGATAATTATGCAAATTGTCTCTCCTAATTCCATCTCAATAGTTTTGTATTTGGATGCTTCTTATGATTTGAATATAATGTGAAAAAAATGAAATAAAATGACTCACGTTTTGATTAAACTTTGGAATGGATCAATGAAGCCCATTCTCTGGATATTTCAGAACATTGTAATATTTTAGTATTATTTGTTTATATGGAACACCAATTCACATAATGGGATGCTAATTGTAGAAAAGATAACTCAATGTAGAGGGGAAACTTACTAGCAAAGGAAGACATTTCTCTGATTAAGTGAATACAAATTTCTTTCCTATGGCCATTGTTTTTATTGTTTAATCAAAAAGAAGGAAATTTTGTTTTCAGGTTGTAAACTCCTAAATTAAAACAAAAGTTTAGACATTGTTCAATAACGTTCTATGAGGGATTGAACAAAAAAGGAGAAAAGAATTAAGTAGAGAGAAGAAAACAATAAAGAAAAGGGGGAAAATTGAAGGAAAAAAGAGAAGGAGCGGGGCTTCCCTGGTGGCGCAGTGGTTGAGAGTCCGCCTGCCAATGCAGGGGACATGGGTTCAAGCCCTGGTCCAGGAGGACCCCACATGCCGCAGAGCAACTAAGCCTGTGGGCCACAACTACTGAGCCTGCGAGCCACAACAACTAAAGCCTGCATGCCTAGAGCCCACGCTCCACAACAAGAGAAGCCACCACAATGAGAAGCCTGCGCACCACATCAAAGAGTGGCCCCTGCTCACCGCAACTGGAGAAAGCCCATGCGCAACAAGGAAGACCCAACGCAGCCAAAAATGGATGAATAAATAAATAGATGAATAAATACATTTTTTAAAAAGAGAAGAAGCAGCCACACTATAAGCAAGATGGGATGTTCCATCTGTCAGGTGACTAAATTTGAAATCTAACCTGGCAGATGGAATGTACACATTTAGGGTAAGTCTCAAGACCATAATTTTACATAGTGTCACTAACTCTAAGGACAATCTCCACGAGCACCCCACTCTCATTCTACTTACTCGGAGGAAGCAAGGCGGTCATTGAGTGAGCATCAAACTTCACAGATTCTGTACAGCTATTAGTGTCCTCCTGTTGATTGGGAAAGCTCTCCCACGGTTCCATACTTCTATCAAACACGTGGAGAAATATGATAATTACACATGGAATTGCTAGGGCCCTTTGGCAAAAAGTTTCAAATTGACATTTATAATTAAAATCCAATTTTAGCAAGGGAACAAGTATAATTAGTTAGTTAAATTTACATATCTGCCCTATATAGCAACATATTATACTTACCCATAAGTTTTAATTTTAACATTAAAGGACAGATTTACATGAATCCACTCATGTATCTTTCTATGTACAAATGTGTACCTGTGATTGTAGATGTGTGTTTTTTTAGAGTGAGAGGTAACTTTGCTCTCTTAGCCAAAAAAAAAACCAAAAAGAAAACCCAACTGGCAGAAAACAACCATTCAGCTGAAAAGAAAAAAAAGAATTTCCCTTAGAACAAACAGTAGCTGAAAAGTTGAAGGAAATATTTCCTGTGATCTTTTATCAGAGGTTCCAGATAGAGCAAACAGTTATGCAAAATTTGGAAAAAATGTTTCCTGTGATCTTTTATCAGAGCTTCATGAGCCAAGTTTTCTTTTGCCAAGGCATCAGCTTTATTCCTTTAGAAAGATTTAACAAAGTCTAGTCACAGATTAGGAGCCAGCTTTTTTCTTTTCCTTTGTCTTCCTTTCCTTCCCTTCGCTTCCCTTCCCTTTCCTTTCTCTTCTCTTTGCTTCCTTTTTTTCTTTTCTTTCTCACATATTTTTCTTTCAGGGTTCCTTCACTATATACATTGGCAGCATCTCAAATATGTGCTTGTATCTTTTTAAGCACAATCTATTATATTTTATGACCCAGTCTATGTCTATGTCTCTTTAAGGTGCATCAGAATCATTTGAAGGGCTTCCTTTAAAACACATTGAGGGGCCCCACCCCCAGGGTGGGGTAAAGAATTTGCAATCCCAACAAGTTTTCTAGTGATGCTGTTGCTGTCCATCTGAGGACTGCATTTTAAGAACATTTGCCATGAAGAGAAATTGTATGACTTTTTCTTGGAAACAGTTCAGTTCATTTGATTGATAAATTTAGCCTAAAGCCAACATCTTCTGATTATTATTTATTTTCTCTAATGATGAGTTATGGATTTAGCAGAGCTGAAGTTGTAACTGAGTGCACTGGCAGCTCCAGGACATCAAACTCATGTCTCCTCCAGAAACTGAAGGACAACCATTCATATGCAAACGTTCATCCTACTTTGGGAAGAGGTTTTGACAAGTAAGGATGTGACTCAACTCCTGTCAATGTATTTTTAAAAATATTACCAAGGAGATTCTTTATTTTGCAGTTTGTACCTGTATCATTCCGTAACCTGATCTTAGTTTTTTGTAAATCCTATTGATCTGACCAAGGAGTGTGTTCTTTAAATGCTTCAGCCACTCTGGAGGAAGCAGGCAGAGGGGGAATTTATAGAACCTACATTCTCTTTTCTAAGGCAGAGGTGAAGCTAAATAAACGATTATCTAGGAACATTCACTATTATAGGAAACCAAATTGATTAATTCAGGTCCAGACTCTCCTGCCATTTCCCCCCTTTTAATTCACTCTATTATTTGATTTGGATGACAGTTTTTTTACTTGCCATGGAAAACAAATGAACAAACAAATAAGTTTTTAAAATGAGACGACAATAAAACTTAGCTAAATGCATTTTAAAACTACAATTCAAAGCAATTGGGGGACCTGCCTGGTGGTGCAGTGGTTAAGAATCCACCTGCCAATGCAGGGGCACGGGTTCGAGCCCTGGTCCAGGAAGATCCCACATGCCGTGGAGCAGCTAAGCCCGTGCGCCACAACTACTGAGTCTGCGCTCTAGAGCCCGCAAGCCACAACTACTGAGCTGGCGCTCTAGAGCCCGCGCGCCTAGAGCCCGCACTGCGCAACAAGAGAAGCCACCGCAGTGCAAAGCCCACGCACCACAACAAAGAGTAGCCCCCGCTCGCCGCAACTAGAGAAAGCCCGAGTGCAGCAGTGAAGACCCAACGCAGCCAAAAAAAAAAAAAAGCAGTTAGGACTGTGGCAAAGCTTTTAAACTTTGAGCTCAGTTTATAAAGGATGGGCTCACAAAGTATATACATTTAGACACCCCTGCTATGTACCTAGAAATCTTTTCCTGTCAGTCTGTCTACCAGCCCCTTCTCTACGTGTTTGACTATAGTTTTGGCTCTAATAGTTGAGATATTATGACTCCATTTTCACCTATATACAAAGGAAACATCCTTGGGACTTCCCTGGCGGTCCAGTGGTTAAGAATCTGCCTTCCAGTGCAGGGGACGTGGGTTCGATCCCTGGTCGGGGAACTAAGATCCCACATGCCACAGGGCAACTAAGCAGGCTTCTCATTGCAGTGGCTTCTCTTATTGTGGAGCGCAGGCTCCAGTAGTTGCAGCAGGTGGGCTCAGTAGTTGCGGCGGGCGGGCTCTAGCTTGCGTGGGCCTCAGTAGTTGTGGCTTGCGGGCTCTCGAGCGCAGGCTCAGTAGTTGTGGTGCATGGGCTTAGTTGCTCTGCGGCATGTGGGATCTTCCTGGACCAGGGATTGAACCCGTGTCCCCTGCATTGGCAGGAGGATTCTTAACCACTGCACCACCAGGGACGTTCTCAATTTTGTTTTTCTTTAGCCCTCTACACTTTGATCTATCTTTTATGGGCTTTAGAGGATAATATACGTCTTTTACATTACTGTATTTCAAACTGTGATTTCTTTGGGTAGATTTATTAAAACTGAAAAAGAAAACCCTCTAATAAATGCCTACAAGTGGATTAGACTAAATGACCATATCTGGGAATTCCCTGGCTGTCCAGTGGTTAGGACTCCACACTTCCACTCCAGAGGGCATGGGTTCGATCCCTGGTCGGGGAACTAAGATCCCACATGCTGGGTGATGCAGCCAACAAATAAATAAATAAATATCTGGGCTATAGAGGTATAGAGGGTGAAAGGGAGATGAACACTAAAATCTGTTGAGTGGCATGATGAATGAAAAATACTTCCCTCTGGCTACTCTGGGTGCACCATGAGTTCTGTCTGTTTTCTGGAGCAGTGTATAAACAAGGGTTAATCATGATCTGTATGAAATATCAGTATACTTTTTTCTATTAAAAAATAGATTAAGTTAATCATAGATGACGTTGTCATAAGATTGCTGGCATTTTCTGTTCTTTCTTTTATTCTTAGTATCCATACTCGCTGAGACTCTCATCTATTTACATGGCAGAACCACTACCTGCGTCCTGACCAGGCCAATATATCCAGCTCAGATCTCATGTCTCAGAATCAGATTTTTTTTTTTTTTAATAATACAGCTAGCTACAATGGTGTACTTTCCACATCAACCTAACTTTTCTTTTTCCAGGATTTTTAATGTTGGCATGCCACCCATTTATATCATCTGTTTATTATTATAATCATTCTTTTTTTTTTTTTTACTACTTTTTACTATTTTTTGTGTAGCAAGGCATACATGACATAATCAGGTGTGTGGCAATACAGAATTAATATGGCAGTGCTAGAAAAGCATGGGCATTCAAACCAGAGGCCAGGACTTCATTCTAGATCACTCTCACCCAAAGACCCGTATCTGGTGGCATAGCAACCCCTCACTTCCTCAAAGCCATTCCTTCCACTCGATCCCAATTTTTAGATTTCAGTTCATTTTTATCTACCCAGCCAGGCATCTTAGATAGTAGCAGTGGGGTAGGCAATTGAGGGGCGAATCCAAGAGGCATTAAGAAGGAGGAGGAAATTCAAAAGAATTGATGAACAAGCATCAAAATGTAGCACTTTAACAAAGACTAGGAGAAAAAAATCAAAGAGTAGAAATTATTTTTCAGGGAAAAAATATGGCAGATACAAACAAACATATTTAGTAGGCTAGTAAAGAAAGAATGGCAGTACTAAAAATAAGGAAGAAACTCTGACACTACGGTAGAACAGGAAGTCAGGGTCAGGGAAAAAAGAAAAGAATGTCAAGACATGCAGGTCACCCATAACCTGCCACACGGAATTTGAGCTGTATTCCTCATATGGTAGAGGCAGAAGCAGATGCTGAGAAATCAAGAAGCAGTAAATGTATAAAAATGAAATGCCTTGAGTGTACACTGGAAATCTAGTCATGTTCTTGCTTTTCCGTTGAGAAGAGATGCTGAAGATAGTACTGAGGCAGTACATTGAGGACAGCGTTATTTTTTCCTGCTTGTTCTTCTCATCTCCCAAACTACTGACACTGGAGCGTGCCTGGTCTCAGTTCTTGTCCTCTTTTTATCTTTATTCACTCCCTCGGTGAGCTCACTAGTCTCATTGCTTTAGATACAATCTATACGGCTGATGACTCTCCATCTTCATCTCCCACCCAGGCCACTCCTTTTAACTGCAGACCTGGATATGCATCTCCCTAACAACACCACCGTCTGGAGTTCTAATATGGCCCAAACCTAGGGGTCTCCTTGTCACCCACTTTCTGTCATCCTCCACATCCAATCTACCATCAGATCTTGCTGGTCTGATTTCAAACCCTAAGCAGAAACTGACTGCTTCTCGTCACCTCCCCTCCTGCCATCCTGGCTTAAGCCCCATCATCTTTCTCACCTGGACGATTTTAATAGCTCCCTATGTGGTCTCTCAGCTTCATTCAGTTCCCTCCACTTTACTTTCCACACAGCCTCTAGAATGTTCCTCTGAAAAAAAGTAAGTCAGATCATATCACTCCTCTGCTCAAAACATGTGAACACTCTCCGATCTCGCGTGGGTCCTGACTAAAAGCTCACTAGCTCAGACAGACCATTCTCCAGCATCAGATTTAAAATGGCAGCCTATCTCTTTCACTTCCTCTTCTCCTTCCTGCCTTGATTCCCAGCCCCAAACTTACCACCGTCTAACATGAAATACATTTCCCTTGTTTATCGTGTCTATTGTCTGTCTCTTTTTGCACAAGTTAGATCCATGACTCAGGAGTTTTTATCTCTTTGGTTCAATGACTAGAGAGTTCCTGCCACTTAGCATGTGTTCATCACTAGGAGAAATTCCATAAATAAATGAAAGACAAAATATTTTGCAAGATGACTGGATTTTAGACCCGGGGTTATGCCTCAAGAAAAGTCTGCATTTCACTAATGCAGAAATATAAAAAATTCTTCTGCTACACTTTGGGAAATAAAAGGTTTTTCTCTGAATTGTGTGTAAATAGGAAACTGAAACAAAAAATCTCACCCCCAAGGTTCCCACTTTTGCCTCAAAGACATTCGTGAGACTTACCAGATTCCTCCAGTTCCTTACTCCATAGTATACATGTTTTAGTAATGTTAGAGAATATACACATGTGAGGCTTTATCAGCCAGTGAACAATTCACATAATCTAAGTGTGCCTTTAAATGCCTTTTCCAAAGTTAAGAAGAAAACTAACTTCTCATAAATTTATTCCTAACAACTGTCAATGCACTGATAAAGAATTATGAAATCGTTTGAGTTTGTATAATCTACTGAAATCATGTTCTCATGAGAAGTGAAACACATCTCTGCAATATCAGCTTTTCATGAAATGGGTGAAAAGTTTAGAGAAGCTACAACAGGAAAAACAATTAAAGAATTTCAGTGTTTTTCTGTTTGAAAACACACTCTTCTTTTTTCCTGTTTTTATTACAAAAACATTATAACACTATTAAAGATAAGTTGGGACAAAACTTCTATCATCCCATCACCCTAACAGAAGAAAAACATTGAGTGTATACCTGTTATAAATTGATACCATAGTGTACATTATCATTTGGTCTTATGCATTTCCCTTAAAATCATATCAATAACTTTATACTTTGAACTATTTTTTCAAATTTAAAATGATGGGCTATATAATAATTCATCAAATATATGTATCTTATTTATGCAGTCATTTTCCTACAATTCTTTTTAGAAAATGTTCCCTGTTCTTTGGAGGGCGATGTTTAACTAATATAGATGATGATGCTGTAAATATTTTTATAACTTAGCTTTCTTCTTTTGAAATGTTTCTTAGGATAATTCACTATATGTTGAACTACCAGGTGACAGGAAGACTACCTCAAACTTCTTAGTATCTACTGTCTTACTGCTCTTTAAAAAGATCGTACACATTTACAAAGATTCCAGTCACTTATGTTTTAAACCAAATTCACCACTATTCAGTAACAATGTTTATTTTAGAATTATTTAGATTTTAGTAAGAGTTAAATGATACCTTAAGGTGGCTTTCATTTGCATTTTTTTACTTTTAGTGTAGAAAGGCTATTTCCATGTAATTTTTTACTATTTATTTTTCTTCTTGAGTTTTTGTTTATTCATATCAATTGCTCATACATTCCCCAGGGTATCTTTCTTTACATAGATATGAAAAAAACTTTCTTTACGTAATATAATTTAATGCACATTCTTTTTTTCTAAGACTATGTCTTATTTGAATTTATCTTCAAACTCTCAATGTTAATTTCACTGTTAAGATTTGGGGTAAATAATAACTTTGTAATCTTATTATTTAAAAACAAAAACTCTGATTTTATGAACAGTTAAAAACCCACATGAAGTGAACATAAAATTAACATGCTTGTGAAACCAGTAGCTCTACACTTACAGAACACATCCGTAAGAGGGATTAAGGTAAGGCCTGGAAACATCCATGTTGCCCCTGACGCTACCCATATTCATCCTCTGCAGTGAAGGAGAAAGAGCATCAATTAATTCTTTAATGTGAGATCTAGATGTGAATGCTGGCTGTGTCCTTTCCTTGCCATGTGATCTTTGGCAAATATTTTAATTTATTTGATTGCAGATTCTTTATATATATATATATATATATATATATATATAAAATATACATATACACATGACTATATATAACCATTTATATGGTTATAATATCAATTTAAAGATTATGAGAATTAAAAATAACTTTTGTAAATTGTCTAGTACACAGAGAACAACCAATAAATGAATCACCAATATTTTAAAACACCAATTTTTTTTTAACATGAACTTTTCTTATTTTATCCTCACAGCAGCACCATGAGGTATTTTCTCTATTTTACAGGTTGGGAAACCAAGAGCTAAAACATTGAAGTACCTAGTTAACGTAACACAGCTAGGGAGAGGGGGAGCTAGGGCCTGAAGGTCGGCAGTGTACTACCAGAACAACGGCTCCTAAACCCTGTGTAAAACATTTATAATCTCACTTTTATGACTTTTCTATCACTATTCTCACATTGCCAATGAGACGCCTAACCCCCGTTTTTTATGTCGTGTAAATCTTAATCATTCTTCAAGGTGAACTTAAATTCTAACACCTCCATGAAGGTTTTTCTTTCTCCTCTTGAAGTAGGTTTGGCCCTCCTGTACCCCCACAGTAGTTATATAGAGCACTTTCACACCACTTACAGTGCTCAAATTATATTATGCCAATTTGCCTTAGGTCATGATCTTCTTGAAGACAGAGGCTATATTTTATTTTTCGTGTCCTTTCCCCATATCTAGTTCAGGGAAGTGCACATAATAGATGCCCAACCAAGATCTGCTATATGAGCAGTAAAGACAATATGAAGTACAAAGTCAAAAGTATCATGTAAAAACTAAGCAGATGAGACTAATTAAAATATATTTAGTCATATTTTGAATAAAGTCAATAATTTGTAATAAAATATGCAAAATTATATGCCAAAAATCTCTTGCTAGTTCAGCACACATATACATTTTTCACCCACAGAAAATCTAGCAGAAATATCTATCACTGAAACAATCAAATCAAATAATTAGGGATACGATAAAAAAATTCGACCACAAATTATTGATCCCATATGTATATATCTCTCACATATCACATACACGCATACGCTTAGACACACACAAACACACAGAGTAGACACATACACTCAATAGAAGCAATTTGGGAAAAGCATAAGTAAACTTCTTTTACCGTGTCCTAAAGACGGCAGCACTGATTTATCCACTTCCCTCTCTTAACAATTGAAACCTAAAGCCTTTATCACATAATATTTCAGCAGGGCACATGAAAAAGGAAATGACACATTTGTATGTTGGAAATCTTTCTTAACAATGTATTTCAATAGTACTCCCCTCAGTGCACAAGTTTGCAAAATCTAAATTTGTCAGATAACTCATTCCTCTTCCCATCTAGGACTTCACAAAAGAAAAAGAGAAGTAAAATGAAAAAGAAATGGAGTTAATGTAACAGGGTACATAATGTATGGCAGACTGATCTTTTCCTTTTAATAAGATATGTCTGCCTTCTGTAACATTCTCATTATTATTTATCTTCTATTAATCTCATTATCTTCCACTAATTCTCATGATCTCTTTCGTACTATATAACCTTGAGGGAAGACTCCATGTTTAAGTGATTTGTTTTTCTTAATCCTTTTCCCTATATCCCTTATCTCTAGCTTCAAACACAAAACACAGGAGGAAAGGATTCCTACTAAGTAAAAGTAGTAATCCCATACTACTCACTTCAGCTCTGTCTATAGTGATGTTAGCATTATCTATCGATCTCTTTCGAGCACCTAAAAAGTTACTTATTTCCCCAAGAGTATAATAGAGGAAAGGGGTCTCAGGCATAGAATCAGAGCAAAGGAATGACCTTCATCTTCTACCCCTGTCAGAGTTTTACACTTTTAATCTCATTTATTTAATCACTTCAAGTTCCAGTAGGACACGTATAATAAAAAAACACACAACATTACACGAATGAGCTAATTTTTAGATCGATTCTTTTGGGGGAAGGTGTTTAATTTATATTCCATGGATACTTCTTGGTGCTCCAAACAGGGAGGGATCTACTTTCTACCAAAAGATGGTCAAAATGACCTTGCCTTGCCCATGGGCACCACAGAACACTACCTGCCCCCAGGAGATAACATGCCTGGTAGAGAGAATGCAGGAACAGTGCAAACTCACAGCTGAGTTCCGCTTACTTGGAGCAGAGCCGCTAGAATCCTAAACCAGCGAGAACACTTAAATTGTAATTTGGACCAATTGCTGGAGGCTGAGTGAGGGCCAGTGTGAGAGTGAGGGACTCCTGGGGCTGTAGTCTCAGGCGGGACCCCAAACTTCCTGGGCTCTATCCCCAGGAACCCCACCAGGTTCTTACAGCGAAGAGCCAAGAAAACTCAAAAACTCAATTGGCGCCTCTGGAAGAGGGAGGGGAAAGTAAGCATTTTTAAATGTCCGGTGAAAGACTGGGATTTAATCAGTTATAGAACACTTCCCCTCCCCCACACCTTACCGCCTCTTGGGCTCCAGTAGGATAAGAGTGGATTAGAGCGGAAAGACCTGCAAAAAGTTCTTTTTTAAGGGAAGTTTGTAGGGAAACCCCCAAACTACAGAGGAGACAGAAACAGACACTGGAGGAAATTTTAGCCTCCGACAGCTCCAGCTCCAGCAAATATTAAACACAGCCCAACTCCTAGTGAGGTTCCCATAAAACTTCACACTAACATACTGTTCACCTCAGTTCCTATACCTGACCTGACGTATCAACTCCAGTTTTCAACAAAAGACATGCTGCAAGTCAAGAAAGTGTGTGATGGCCCTAAAAGTCACAGGTTCCTTGGATAGTTAGGGAAGTGGTGAGGGGTAAGGGTGGGTAGAGTATGTACAAAATACTAGTGACTAATTTCCCTCAAGCAACATTAACAAATCACCCCTTCCTCGTGAGACACAAAAATGCCAGTTAAGAAAAAAGTGATTGTGATATTTTTAAGTGATACTTTTAAAACATGAATGCCCTGAATTTAGGGAAGTCTGGCTTCAGAGGGACAGACGCATGTAGTTTAAATAAGCTTAAATGTGGTAAAAGTGTCAATTTAAGCTTGAGCAAAATTCATTAAGCAAATTCTTCCTCTTTTTCTTTCTTTCTTTTTTTTTTTTTTTGCCACACCACACGACTGGTGGAATTTTAGTTACCAGGGATGAAACCTGGACCCTCAGCAGTGAGAGCCTGGAGTCCTAACCACTGGACCACCAGGGAATTCCCTCCTTAAGCAAATTCTTATCCAGAAGTCTCCTGGAATCATTATGAGATGTCAGGCTAGGGGCTCAAAAGAGAACAGAACTTTCTACCACAGCTAAGAGAATGGCAGCAAACTGAGTATCACTCATTTTATAGCAGCTTTACATGTGCCATATTCTTTCCTACTCACAGCAAAAAAATTCTTCATTTTAAAATGAGAGAACTTAAAGACTCTTCAAAAAATTTATCTAGGGACACCTGGCCAGTGACAGAGCATGAACTAGAATCTATATTCTATGATGTTCTTTCCACTATGCCACTTGGATCCTTAGTTTTCACGAACACACATAATTACTCATCTCTACATCTCCATTTTCTCCCATATCTTCAGAAGCTATGGCTGATGATTTCCAGGAGTGCTTCCAAAGCTCAGATCTGTCTTTTCCTGTTTGATCTGCCTCCATTAGCTTTCAGAGAATAAAGGGCTCTCTCTTTGACTTCCAGATCTCTTGAAAACACTACTCCTTAGCCGACTCTAACCAGGAATCGTATGGGGAAGGTGATTCTGAGCAATGTAGTTCCTGGCATCTCCCGTGGGGCACAGGAAAGATAGAAAAAGTGTAGTGAGGCAAAAAGCAATAGTGGATGTCTATGTAGTCTGACGACTCAGAAAAGGACACTTACCATCCAAAGAGGGAGTGGATACTGAATTGCTGAAAAGGGGGAAAGACTGCCTTGGGTGCAAAAGACAGTCATCCAAATGCCTGAAAAAGACAGGAACATGAAGAGTGTCAAAGACCAGAGCAAGGCCAACGTGGCCGGGGTAAAAATGGAAAAAGTGGCAAGCAAGGTTCCACCTAAGGCTGAGCGTTGGGTAGGTGGCCATGAACTGAGGAGTTTTTCTTCATCTTAAGAGCAGTGGAGGGACTTCCCTGGTGGTGTAGTGGCTAAGAATCTGCCTGCCAACGCAGGGGACACGGGTTCGAGCCCTGGTCCGGGAAGATCCCACATGCCGCAGAGCAACTAAGCCCGTGTACCACAACTACTGAGCCTGTACTCTAGAGCCCACAAGCCACAACTACTGAGTCCATGTCCCACAACTACTGAGCCTGCACTCTAGTGTCCGTGAGCCACAACTACTGAGCCCACATGCCACAACTACTGAAGCCCGTATGCCCTAGAGCCCATGCTCTGCAACAAGAGAAGCCAGCGCAATAAGAAGCCCACGCACCACATCGAGGAGTAGCCCCTGCTCGCCGCAACTAGAGAAAGCCCGCACGCAGCAACGAAGACCCAACGCAGCCAAAAAAAATAAATTAAAAAAAAAACAAAAAAGCAGTGGAAAGGCATTAATGATTTTGAAGTGGGATGAATGAGCCATATTTGGGTTTTAAAAGTTGACTGAATGCAACATGGAGAACAAATTGGATGTGGGCAGTGTGGTTGAGCACAAGTCAACTAGTTAGGAAATTACTGCAATGGTGTCTGGGAAAGTTGATGGCAGCTTGGACTTGGGTGGTGTCAGTGGTAAAGGGGAGAAGTGGAGAAAGATATTAAAAGGCGAATTTAATGGGACTTGATAATGGATTTGATGGTGAGAGATGGTGGGCTTAAATTTTTCTCATTTACTACTCCAGACCCACTCTCCACCTTTCTCTACCCTTCTATTTTCCCCAGGAGCTTGACTTTCTGGGCTGAAACACACAGCTCTCTTGATCTCTGGCTTCCGATGAGGTCTGGCAAATGGCAGCCCAGCAGGAGATTTGTGAAAGGAAGGAGAGTTGGTTCTTCATGTTAATTGTCTAGAAATGAAATAAATACTTATTACCTGGGAATGTTGGTGGCCTCTTAAGGGCTACTTGACCTATATAAGCAGAAAATTTCTGTTAGGCAGAAACCTCTTGTTACTGTGGAGATTTCAGTATCATACCCATTTCCAGAACTGTGATAGCTAAAATATCCACTACCTTTTAAGAATAACCAATGGCTGGTGATAGGACTTAGGGTTGGCAGAATAATGTCCTCCCCCAGAAAGCTATCCACATCCTAATTCCCAGAAGAATGTTATGTTACAAGGCAAAGGGGAATTAAGTTTGTACATGGATTTAAGGTTCCTAATCAGCTGACTTAGGAAAATTATTCTGGAATTATCTGAGTGGGTCCAAGGTAATAACCAGGATCCATAAAAGTAGGAGAGGGAGGCAGAAGAAGAGGGTCAGAGGAAGTTTCCAGTTTTGATGACGGAGGAAAAAGGCCACAGGCTAAAGCCTGTGAGTGCCCTCTAGAGGCTGTAAAAGGCAAGAACATAGATGTTCCCTTAAGTGTTGAGAAAGTAATGCAGCCCTGATGACAACTTAATTTTAGCCCAGTGAGATTCATTTTGGACATCGAACCTAGAGGACTGTAAGAAAATAAACTTGTATTCTTTTTAGCCACTAAATTTGTTAATATGTTATTGAAGCAGTAGAAAACTAACCCAGGACTCTTTGTTTGAGCTGCCATAATAAAACACCGCGTTAGATAGACAGGGTGGCTCAAACAATAGAAATTTATTTTTCACAGCTCTGGAGGCTGAGGTCCAAGATCAGGGTGTCAGCAGGTTTGGTTTCCCCTGAGGCCTCTCTCCTTGGCTTACACATGGCTGCCCTTTTGCTTCTCCTTCACATGGTTGTCCCTTGATGCTCACATTCCCCTGGTGTCTATCATTCAAGTTTCTTCTTCTTATAAGGACACTAGTCATATTGGATTAAGGCCTCATTTTACCTTAATCACCATCTTCAAGGCCCTATTTCCAAATACAGCCACATTCTCAGGTACTAGGGGTTAGGACTTCAGTATATGAATTTGGGGAGAACACGATTCCGTTTATTAACAAAAACTATATCATAAACCTCCCTTGATGCCCTCTCCAGAGGTTCCTAAGGCAATAAACCAAGGTGATTTACTGGTGTCTGTTAAATAGAGACTCAGAGCTCATGCCGTTCTTGGCCCAAGTCCATTTCACAGTGGATCCTAAGGGACTACAGACCCATCCTATGGTTATTTCTCCAGTCATAAATATGTATTGAGAATAGATATATTTAACAATTGGACGAATGCACATTGGTTCCTTGATCTATTGGGCAAAACCTCTTATGGTGGAAAGGGTCAAATAGCAGCCAATGAAACTTCCCCTCCCTATCAGGATAGTCATCCAAAAGCCTTCCTGCATCACTAGGAAAACTCTTGAGATCAGGGCACAATCAAATATTAATGTCGCAAAGCTGTGATTCTGGGGAAATGATATATGAATGAAACGTGAAAACACTCATTTCCGGTGTAAATGTCCACTAGAGGGCACCCACTGGGGGACCGAATAATCTGACTGACAAAATGACTTTCTCTGGTGAAAGCCAGCCAGTTTTTTCCCCGCAGTTAGTACACGTGTAAGTCATATTGCAAAAGAGATGAAAGGGGCTCCTGAGCTGAACAACATGGGCTTCCTCTCAAGAAGGATGATCTGCATATTGCAAATGAGTTTCCAATATTTCAACAGCAGAGGCTAATGCTAAAACCTAATCTGGCTTCTTCCAGGGAAGAATGTTTAATCCTCACTGGAATAAACACTTGCTTAGGATGTGGGTTTGCCTTTCCTGCTTTCAGTGCTTTCCCCAGCACCAGTTAACAGATACACGGAATCCCTTATTCAACACTGATGTATTCTGCACAAGATTTTTTCTGACCAAGGCACATATTTTATAAATGGTTCCAACTTCAAAGGCTTCAGGAATGGGTTCTGATTGGTTACATTTGACCATTCATTTTCCCCTAGAGGTGGGGTTTTATAAGAATGCCAGCTCTCTCACAAATAAAGTGGTTGGATTAGGATAAGAAATATGTCTCAGAAGAGACATTGGTGGTACAGGAATATCCTAGCAATAATTTTCTGTTCTCTTAAATTTCTTATTTATCATAGTGTTGTTTGACTTTTCACCTATTTGTCCCATTTTTCAAACAGAATGAGAACATGCATATTCTCAATATATTTTTAATTAAAATGTTAATTAAAATACCTTACAATAATACTTTCTTTTTTCTAATGTTGATTAACTTTTTATTTTGTTTTATTTTATTATTATTATTATTTTTTGGCTGTGCTGCACGATATGTGGGATCTTAGTTTCCTGACCAGGGATTGAACCCATGCCCCTGCAGTGGAAGTGTGGAGTCCTAAGCTCTGGCCTCCCAGGGAACTCCCACAATAATATATTCTTTAGGACACATATTGTTACTTTTTTTTTTTCAGTCTCACACCTAGTAGGCCCTTAATACTTTTTTTGAATGGACAAAAATCGAAAGAAATATTACACAGGTTATCTCATATCATTCCTTACAATGACCTTACATTCTAGACAGAATAGTATTATCCCAGTTTAAAACTGAGAAAACAAAGGCTCAGAGAAGATAACTTCCTTAGCCAAAACTATCAGGATGGTAAATGACTGAATTAGAACCCAAATTGTTTGTTAACTGATCATTCTTTGCAATACTATACTACCTGTGAATATGATAATGATGACTGAAATGGGTTCAAAGAGGTTGGCTAAAGAGCATTAGAAACACTTTTGGTTGCTAGTAAATCCCCCACTGTGAGTATATATCTTCTGGGGAGCCAGGGTCCACAAGGCTGCAAGTTCAAGAAGGTTTCTCTTCCTGCTCCTTGAAAACTGGAGGCCAGGCCAGTGACTCAATCCTGCCTGAATTCTGAGTGTTGAGAAAATAAGACAAAGACTTTAGGATAGGTAGGAAACAATTCATAGCAATGGTGGGAATGAGAGTCCAGAGAAAAGTTTCTTATCAAGGATCCCGTGTGGGTGATGCTATGAGTAACATCCTTAACTGAAGGTGGCTTTGGGCCTGCGTGCTTAGCCCACTTTACTTCTCAAGCTGGGCTCTCCAATCTTCCCACTAATTGGACCAGAGGGACCAGAGAGTCTTTAAGTCCTTTTTTTTGCTGCTTACATTAGCCAGAGTTCTTACTACTACAATGATGATGATAACCAAATAGAAGCCGATGTAGAGAAACCAGATGGTCTCAAGAATACATATTCTTCTCTGGCTAATCACCATTGTCTAGGACTTTTTTCTTTTCCCCAGTTCAGTTGTTAAAAGAGTTCAAAGTTTAATAGTTTACATGATTTCAATGGTAACTTTATAAATGGAATGCTGTCTCTACTGAATCATGGGCAGTATGAATAAATGAATTCTTACATAAAAATTGGTCATATTCTATTTCTCTTCATTAGATATGTAATATGGAGATAGGCTTTGTGATCTTTAGTAAAGACCCACTTAAAAATATGCACTCAATCCTTAGCTACTTAGAGGTAAACACCTTAATTTACCCATATCTAAGATGAAAAGAATAGTTAGAATGTTGTTAATTGGGCTCTGATGCCTGAACAGATCTGAGGGAGTCCTGCAGCTCTCTGCAGGACAAGAACATCCAAAAAGCACCCAACTAAGGAGAACAATGAACATGATGAGGATGAAAGGGAATGGCAACTTTTTATCATCAACCAAAGTGAAGAAACCCCATAAAAGACAAAAAGCAACACCATCTTCCAAATAATAGTTCAAAGAAGAGGATGATTCAGAAAAATGAAGAAATGGAATTCATATAACCTGCTCAAGATTGCATTTTTCTCTGTAATATAAATGGCAATTGCAATGCTTAATCTTCAGGCTCCTACTATTTAGATGTGAATACAAATTATCTTAAGAAAATTCCTTTGCAAGGCAAAAGGTTTTTTAAATTTAAATGAGTTCTTTCCCATCTGTCATAATGCTTACAACAAGTTTACACAGACTTCACATTGCACTGATTTAACCAAAGGGAATAGTCTTCCCTGGTTGCTTTTACATCAGATGGAAGAGATTTTGTTTATTTGTTCATTTCATTTTGTTTTTACTGTGGGAGACAGTGGCATATCAAATATTCCAGCCCGTCTCCAAAACCTATACCCCAAACACTGTATTTCTTACATTTCAAAATACCTACTTAGCTGAGACAGATTAAGGAGAATTGTTAGAAAATTGGTTACTGAGATTATTATGTCTCAAAATAAACTCTTTGCATCCAAATCACTTGCTATATTCATACAACATAGGAAAAAACAAGCAAGATGAGGTCTTCAAAGATAGAGTATAAATCAGCTAGTAAAAAGCTATTCAAGGGCTTCCTTGGTGGCACAGTGGTTGAGAGTTCGCCTGCCGAGACAGGGGACACGGGTTCGTGCCCCGGTCTGGGAAGATCCCACATGCCGCGGAGCGGCTGGGCCCGTGAGCCATGGCCGCTGAGCCTGCGCGTCCGGAGCCTGTGCTCCGCAACGGGAGAGACCACAACAGTGAGAGGCCCGCGTACCATAAATAAATAAATAAAGAATGGCTGCCAAGATTTTGAATCCTGCCTCTGGTACTTGCTGACTGTGCCATCAGGCATGTTATTTTATCTCAGTTTTTCATCTGTAAGCTGATTTTCAAAAAAATCTATTAGAATTGAATAAGTTCATAGTTGTAAAGCACGTTTAACAGTGCTTGGCATCTGGTATGTCCTCCGTGAGTACATTGTTACATTGTATACGGTAAATTAAAAGGTTAGAATTGGAAAATGTAAAACCAACATTGAATCTTCTTCATTAATATTACAATACTTTTTCTTAAAACAGCAATCTCTTAGGAAAGACAAACTGACTAGCAAATTTCTTTCATCTCTGATAACTCATGTGTAATATTGGCATGCTATTTTACCCAGTACATTCACCTGAGTACACTTCGATGTCAGCAAGATGGATTGTTATATTTTCTATATTCTTATTTACTTCTCTCCTGAATTATTCTTGTCCTTGAAAATTCAGCAATTTAAATGAACCATTTAAACTTTAAAATGGTTGGAAAGATTCTTGTTATGTATACCATCATGGTTGATTTGCTCATGAATTCTAGCATTTTGACAACATGGGAAAAAAGTCACACATTCTAGAGCCAAACTACCTGGCTTCAAATTCCAGATCTACTCTATTTAGCTACGTGATTTGGGGCAAGTTATTTAACCTCACTGTGCCAGTCTTCCTCATCTCTAAAACAGGATGAAGGAGAACGTTATCTCATATTTTATGGTGAAAACTGAATAAGTTTATATAGCTGTGCTTTCACAGAGCAGATAATCATAAGTATTCATTGGTATTATTCTAATACCAGTTATAATCGGTATTGTTATAATAGTTCTTGTGACATCGTTATATTTTAATTTTTGTGTCCATTTTTGGACCCGTGAAATATATACTTTCTGTAATTTTTTGTGGATGTCAATTTCTTTGACATTGTCAATATTTCAAAAAAATGTTTATTGAGGATCTGTTATGAGTTAGTTGCTTTGACAGACATGTAGGTGGAATAAATATAATAAAACACTCATTATGCTTGGGTTTAGAATCTAGAAGGGGCATGTGGAAGGCATGCTAGGACTCATCAACAGTGAGTTCTCCTTTCCTTCCTGGGTGTTTGGGAGATCAAACTTTCCAGCCCACTTGTGGGGTCATGTGACTGCTATGGCTGAAAAAATACGAACAGAGTAATACGAGTCACTTTGGGGCTAAGGCAATGAAAAGTGCAAGTTCAAGCAGAAAGGCATAATGGAATCTTAAGATCGTAAAGATTATTCAATATCAAATTACACATTATAAAGAAAATGACATGACACCAAAAATAACATGCCATAACATGCACAAAACATAACATACTTGAATTAGTATTGAAAATACTATTTCTTAGTATAATTTGTTCGTTAGATTAATAACTTTGTCTCTTTTCAAAGAAAATAAAACACCTTAATTTTAGAGAATTTCACAAAACGTAAGAATAGTTTATAAAATTCCAAACAAAATGAATTTAACAGAACTCTCAGAAATGTTTTGACGTCTTTAGAATAGAATCAGTTTCATGATATTCACAGATTCTGCAAAAAAGAATGACATTTTATTCATGAATCACAAGAACTCAAATCATATTTTCTGTTATTTACTAAAACAAAAGGAAAAGTGTTGAAATGTATGTGCATCTATTTTGAGTCATGGAATTTAATAAAATAATGTCATTTAAAAAATAGACTTGTTTTTCAAGACATTTGAATCAAATATTTATTAAAACCTGAGTTATCCTTATAGTAAACTATGGTCTGTTTTTATAAATAAAGTTTTATTGGAATGCAGTCATGTCCATTTGTTTACATATTGTCTATGGCTGCTTTTGCTACAACTTCAGAATTAGGCATTTGTGACAGCGAGTGCATATCCCACAAAGCCTAAATTATTTACTATTTGACCCTATATGAGAAAGTTTGCTAACCCCTGCTTATAAAGAATTTCTATTAATTTATTCATTTTTAAATATTTTGAATTTCACTCAGGAGTTCAGTGCACCAAAAGAGAGACCTAATGATCTTTAAAGTACTTAGGAGTTTTAAGCAGAAAGGTATTTAATTCAGGGAATAAGATATCTACAAAATTGTTGAAAGGTTTGAAGGGGCCAAATCTAGGCTGGGGCTCTTGGAATGTCTCCCAGACAATTTAGGAGTGAACTTTCAGGGTACCTACTACCTCTGAGGTATCCAAAGGAGGGATCTGGGCCCAAAGAAGAGGACCCAGGACTCTGCCTCTTCAACTGCTTCTCATCCAAAGAGCTGAATAATGAATACCATTCTCCAGAACTTTGCTGCAGGAAAGTTGTACAGACGCATGTATTTGCTTCTCAGAAGCAAAAGGCAAGGACTCCAGGAAGATGGGCTCTACCTATTGTACTTTCTAATTTGCAAAGGAGTTATTCTTACTGGATAATTTTTACTCAGGCTCAATCTACAAGGGAATCTGGAAAATGTGAAATGTAGTTTTTGTTTTTTTTTTTTTTTTACTTTCAATATCTTCATCTAGAAGAAGGGTAGAATGGACAGACTTTCAGTGAGCCAATATTGAGAATCCACCTGATCATGTAATAAAAGCAACAATTATGCTTATTAAAATTATTTGATTAGAGGATAAATATTACAGGCTAAGTGAAATAAGTCAGAGAGAGACAAATACTGTTTGTTATCACATATGTGGAATCTATGAAATACAGCAAACAAGTGAAGATAACAAAAAAGAAGCAGACTCACAGATAGAGAGAACAAACTAGTAGTTACCAGTGGCGAGAGGAAAGTGGGGAGGGGCAATGTAGGGGTAGGGTATTAAGAGGTACAAACTATTAGATATAAAATAAGCTATAAGGGTATATTGTACAACATAGAGAATATAGCCAATATTTTATAATAACTATAAATGGGGTATAACCTTTAAAATTGTGAATCACTATATTGTTTACCTGTAACATATAATATTGTACATCAACTATATTCAGTTTTTTTAAAAAAAGTTATAGGGCTTTTCAGGTTATCTATTTTCTCCACTGTGAAGCTTGTTAGTTTGTGTCATTTATGATATTTATTTATTCTTTCTAAGTTTTCAAATATATTGTCTTAAAGATATTCATATTATTTCACACTTATTTTTTAAAGTCTTTAGACCTTGACTGCTAGATATCATGATAGATATTGATAATTTGTGTTTTCCCTTTTTGGTTTTTTTTTGGTAAGGAAGATTGATGAAGTTACTAGGATTAAGTACTTTTCTTTAGGTATCCAGTGACTTTTTAAAAAAAATTGAGGTATAATTGACATGTAACAGTATATTAGTTTCAGGTATACAACATAGTGATTCAGTACTTCTATATATTTCAAAATTATCATCACATAAGTCTAATTAACATGCATCCCCATACAGTTACAATTTTTTTTTGTAATGAGTACTTTTGAGATCTACTTTCTTAGCAACTTTCAAATATGCAATACAGTGTTGTTAATCATACTGTACATTACATCCCCATGACATTTATTTTATAAGTGGAAGTTTGTATCTTTAACCCTCTTCACCCAACTTTTTAATGTGTTTTCCATTTTTATACTGATTAGTTTGGTGAGAGGATTATTCTTTTATTCACCTTCTCAAAGAAAAAACTTTCAGTTTGACTGATTTTTCTCTACTGTTTTTCTGTTTTCAATTTCACTAATTTCTAGTCTTTTCTTTCCTGTTTTTTAGGTTAAGTTTGCCCTTCTTTTTTAATACAATGTTGACTGCTACAAATTTATTTCTAATGATGTGGTCTAGCTGCATTCTACAAATTGTTGATGGTAGTATTTCCATTTTTATCCAGTTCCAAATATTTCCTAATTTTCCATTAATATTCTCTTTGACCCATGAGTTATGCAACAGCATGCTGTTTAATTTCCAAGTGTTGGGAATATTAGTGACATTCTTTTTTGTTTGTTTTTTTATTCTCTTGCTCTCAGAGAACATATTTTTATGGTTTCAATACTTATAAATTTATTGAGACTTGTTTTATGGTCTCAAGTATCATCTATCTGGGTATATAATCTGTGTGCATTTTAAAAGAATATGTATTCTCCTGTTGTTTGGTGAATTATTCTATAAATGTCAACTAGGTCTGTTCAAATGTTCCTACCAATTTTTTTTGAATTATTGAGAAAGTGATGTTCAAATCTCTATGCTTATAGATTTATCTATTTCTTCTTCCAGATATAAGAGATTTTGCTTCATGTATTTTGTATCTTTTTTTAGATTTTACATATTTATGTTTTTTATGTCCTGAATTGACCATATTATTATGAACAATTTCTCTTAAGCCTGTTACTATTTCTTAAAATTTACTTTTTTGATATTATTATATCCAGTGTCCATGTGCATGTGTGCATGTGTGTGTGTCTGTGTGTATTGACATGGAATATTGTTGTCTATCCTTTAACTTTTAACCTACTAGTGTCTTTGAATGGGTCATCTTCACTTTGAATGATTCTGATATGATTTCTAGTTATCATTGTTAAAGTAACCAGATTGGGACAAGATGAAGTCACTCATGCTAAGACCCACATTAGCAAACCAAAATTTAACTAACTTTCTATGCTCAGCTGTCACAGAAAAGGAGGTCCTATGCCAACCAATCAGCAATTGCCTGCTCAGCACAAGTTACCTAACCTAGCTCCAAGACTTCTCTTTGCTCCATGTAAGGAAAGTTATCCAGCTTTAACCAATTGGTAAATGTCCAGTAAACAAGGCAAAGATGCCCACTCTCACCACTTTTGGGGTTTTTTTGTTTTTTTAAATGTATTTATTTATTTATTTTTGGCTGCGTTGGGTCTTCATTGCTGCGTGCGGGCTTTTCTCTAGTTGCGGTGATCAGGGACTACTCTTCATTGCAGTGCACAGGCTTCTCATTGTGGTGGCTTCTCTTGTTGCAGAGCACAGGCTCTAGGCTCATGGGCTTCAGTAGTGTGGCACGCGGGCTCTAGGGTGCAGGCTCAGTAGTTGTGGTACACAGGCTTAGTTGCTCTGCGGCATGTGGGATCTTCCCAGACCAGGGCTCCAACCCGTGTCCCCTGCATTGGCAGGTGGATTCTCAACCACTGTGCCACCAGTGAAGCCCAACAATTTTGTTTAACATATTATTAGAAGTCCTAGCTAGAGCAATTAGGCAAGAAAATAAAAAGGCATCCGAATTGAAAAGGAAGAAGTAAAACTACTACTGTTCTGGGGAGAATGGATACATGTATATGTATGCCTGAGTTTCTCTGCTGTGCACCTGAAACCATCACAACATTGTTAATCGGCTATACTCCAATATAAAATAAAGAGTTAAAAAAAAAAACTACTACTGTTTGCAGATGACATGATATTATAAAGACTCCATCAAAAATGATTAGAAATAATAAACAAATTCAGTAAAATTACAGGATACAGAATCAATACACAAAACACTGTTGTATTTCTATACACTAATAGCAAACTATTAGAAAAGGAAGTTAAGAAAACAATCCCATTTCAATTGCATCAAAAAGAATAAAATACCTTGGGATAAATTTAATCAGGGAGGTAAAAGACCTATACATTGAAAACTATAAGATGGTAATGAAAAAAATTAAAGATGAAATAAATAAATGGAAAGATATTGTATGCTCATGGATTGGAATAATCAATATTGTTAAAATGTCCATACTACCCAAAGCAATCTACAGATTCAATCCAATCCTTATAAAAATTACAATGACATTTTTCACAGAAATAGAACAATAATACTAAAGTTTGTGTGGAACCACAAAAGGGCCCACACAGCCAAAGCAGTCTTGAGAAAGGAGAACAAAGCTGGAGTCAACATGCGCCCTGATTTCAAACTATACTTCAAAATTATAGTAATCAAAACAGTATGGTATTGGCAATAAAAAGACACACAGATCAATGCCACAGAATAGAGAGCCCAGAAATAAACTCACACATATATGGTCAATTAATTTACCACAAAGGAGCTAAGAATATACAATGGGGAAAGGACAGTCTTTTTAATAAATGGTGTTGGAAAAACTGTACTACAGTTACAGCTACATACAAAAGAATGAAACTGGACTACTCTCTTAAAACATACATAAAAATTAACTCAAAATGGATTAAAAATTTAAACATGAGGCCTGAAACCATAAAACTTCTAGAAGAAAACATAGGCAGTAATCTCCTAGACATAGGTCTTTGAGATGATTTTTTAAATCTAACCCCAAAAGCAAAAGTAATAAGAGCAAAAATAAATGAGTTGGGATTACAACAAAGTAAAAAAGCTTCTGCACAGCAAAGGAAACCATCAGCAAAATTAAAAGGCAACCTACCGAATGGTGAAAATATTTTCAAATCATAAATCTGATAAGGGGCTAATAACCAAAAATATATGAAGAACTCATACAACTCAACAGCAAAAAACAATCCGATGAAAAAATGGGCAGGTGATTTGGATAGACATTTTTCCAAAGAAGATGTACAGATGGCCAACAGGTACATGAAAACATGCTAATTGTTTATAACCAGGGAAATGCAAAACAAAACCACAGTATGATATCACCTCACACTTGTTAGAATGGCTATTATCAAAAAGACAAGAAATAACAAGTGTTGGTGAGGATATGGAGAAAAGGGAACCCTTGTGCACTGTTAGCGGGAATGTAAATTGGTGGAGCCACTACGGAAAACAAAATGGAAGTTCTTAAAAAAATTAAAAAGAGAACTTCCATATCATCCAGGATTCCACTTCTGGGTTTTTATCCAAAGAAAACAAAAATACTAAGTTTAAAAGATATATGCACCTCCGCTTTAACTGCAGCATTATTTACAATTTTCAAGACATGGAAGCAACTTAAGTGTCCATTAACGTATGAATAGATAAAGAATATGTGGTATATATAGAGAATATAATATTATATAGCCATAAAAAGAATGAAATCTTACCATTTATGACAACATGGCTGGACTTCGAAGTCATTATGCTGAGTGAAGTAAGTCAGACAAAGAAAGAAAAATACTGTGGTCTCTTACATACGGAATCTATTAAAAACAAAAAACAAAAGAAACAAGCATGTAGATACATCAAACAGATTGGTGGTTGCCAGAGGTGGGTGGTGGGTGGTGGTAGAAATGGGTGAAGGGGAGGGTAAAAATAATAAAAAAAATTCATAAAGAAATAGTTCCAAAAATGTTAACAAGTATTGTAGCTGACATTCAGAATTTAAAAAAAATAAATAAAGCATAAAGTTAATGGAACTCTTGTGTCTTTTCTCATTAACTAAATTTGCTGATAACATTTTCAACTGGCACAGTCCTTTCCCTGTCCCACACTACCATTCAAAGTGAGCACTGTCTATATTCCTAAGTGGGTGTTTTTATAAGATGGTGAAATGGTGTTTTATCCAATTGACAGTTTGCACATATTGTGAAAACATAACAGAATTAAGATACGATAATGATAGTCTACATGAAGAAAAATGTTATTTGTAGACAATTTCCTTCTAAAATATCAGACATAATGACAGAAAAAAACAATCTAAACACATTGCTCTGATTCGCTGAACACTGCCAGCAAGATGGTACCATTTTATGAGTTGTGATTTGAAACAGTGTGATCAAGAAGCTAAATACAAACTTACCATTTTTAAAATCAAACAATTTATAATTAAATTAAACTGATATAGATTTAATGACACATTTAATCAAAGGCATGGTAAATATTCAAATGGAGCAGTTCTCAAAAATGATTTAATTGGAATTCTGTGACATAGTTAAGTTGATTTGCTGAGGCTGTTTTCACATTGTGAGTTCCCTTTATCTATAAGCAATATCAATATTGACAATTTCCCATGGTGCCACTATAGCATTTGCTCTGCATTTTGCAGATGTGTGCACACAGGTTAAAAGACAAGTGAGTTTTAATTCCCTAGCTTATGAGATTGCTTTGTCCCCAGCCTGCTTTTATGTCATAGAATTGTAAAGCTCTTTTTAGCATTTCTGTGATCTGAGTCTCTGGTTCACTGCACATTCCTTATACTCCTATGAAAATTTGAAAATAAATTTGAGTAGACTAGATCTGAGGCTTCTTTATTATAACTGGTTTAGCATTTCTGTGTTGAAATTTATTACAGTTTCTAAATGTGTATGGCACATTATGTTGTCTAGATTTAAAGAGAAACAAAGACATGTGGCACCATCTGATTTACTCAACATTCTAAACCCCAGTTTGGACATTTAAATTAGTCTAGAAATCATGCTGGAAAATAATAAGGCACATTTTTGGAAAACTATGAGGTGGAAGTAGGGCTTGTTCCCTTTCTTCCTCCACCCTAATGTGCACATTGACAAAATCATACTAAGTTCATATTAAGTTCAAATAATATTCTATTAGGCTTCCCTTTACTAGAGAGGTATGCTCTTAAAAGTAATGCTTTATTGTACAATATTTGAAATTTTCATTAGATACCTCTGCACCAGTGCACAGTCTGGGCCACAATTTTTGCTCTGGCTGCTACTGAAGCATCCAGCTCACAGTGGGCTTTACCCACAAACTGGAGACCCCTCCAGATTTGCCGAAAGCCCTTACCAGGTACCTCTTGCTTTGTATCCCAGAGTTTTGCTGATGATGTCACTCTGATACAAGGACTAGCTGGAACCTTGGAGGGTTCTTTAAGGAAGTAAGGTTAGCCTTGACCAACAGGGACAGAAACTGGCGGTTAAATGGTCTTCTCCCTTTCTTCAGGTAGATTACTCTGAGACACATCATTTAAGTCTCTTCAGGCCTGGGCTTGAGTCTCACAGACATAGCTATAATACTGGCCAACCTGATAAAATATCCTTGTACTCTTTTAACTCCTTCCTTTTTTCTCTTTCCAGGTCTCTTCCTAGGATCCTTGCACATGAGTGTTCGCATCACGTTTACCTTGGGCATGGGGAGTGGGGGAGGGCAGCTAAAATAAAGTAAATGGCATTAAGTTGCTCCCTGTATGTGCACATTTTATTCCTCTGCCTGAGGTGAAGCTGAAACTAAAGAATGAATGAGAATGATCACAAGCTATTTATCAAGTTGAAATCTTTCCTCACCAGACAACTCCTGCTGTACCCTCCTCTCCCACTGTTTCAAATCCTCCGTGCACTTTTATCTGGCCTGTGTCAACTGGCTCTTCACTTGCTGAGCTAGAGAAGTCCTTTGTCTCAAGGTGAACAGTAGACTATCAGCTATACTGCCCATATCTTTTTAATCTTTCACCTTTCTTTATGAACAATCCAGAGTAAATGTTAATGACAAATGTTTGAATGAATGGATCAAAAAATAATTGTACTCAATCTTAGGTAGTCACTCAGGCAGCAAGGAGCTAAATTAATTTTTCTTCCTCCACTGAATGATAGTCCAGGTGGAAGGAAAATTTCTGAGAAGAACACGGAGTGTCTTCTTCCCTCATTATCCCCCTTCTTTATTGAAGATTGCAAGATGTGCTTCAATAGGTTTTACTGTAATTGGCTATAACTGTTTGGGGTTAAGTGTCACTCTAGAAACATGACAGCAATACATTGTAACCAATTAGGAAACTGTATCTTAAAATGTTAGTACAGACAAAATTGTCATATTAAATTTATGAACTCTTATATGGCAACTGCAAGGTATAAATAAGAAAGTTTCCACCTTGATGAAGAATGAGCATTACCACATCATGAATAAGAATCACTAAATGAAAATTTTTAAAGTTTTTAACTTTATGCAGAATTAGTCACCATATTAGAGTGTTTATGCATATTAACATACAGCTTTATGCAAATATATATGTATATGTAGTGGGATGGATCTTTAATCTCAAAATAACGTAACCAGGGACTTTCCTGGTTGTGCAGTGGTTAAGACTCGTGCTCCCAATGCAGGGGGCCTGGGTTTGATCCCTGGTCAGGGAACTAGATCCCACATGCACGCCACAACCAAGAGTTCACGTGCCACAACTAAGGAGCTTGTGAAACACAACTAAGTAGCCTGCAAGCCGCAACGAAGGAGCCCACCTGCCACAACTAAGGAGCTCATGTGCCACAACTAAAGGAGCCGGCGCTGCAACTAAGGATCCCACAAGCTGCAACTAAGGAGTACACATGCTGCAACTAAGGAGTACATGTGCTGCAACTAAAGAAGCCGACTGGCCACAACTAAGGAGCCCATGAGCTGCAACTAAGGAGCATGAGAGCCACAACTAAGACCCAGCATAACCAAAATGAATAAATAAATAAATAAAATAAATATTAAAAACAATAACTTGAACAATGAGGCCAAGTCTACATAAAAATTTAGGATGGAAGTAAAATACTTGACCTTTTGGCTTATTTGTAGCTTATTATGGTTCATTATTCCTAAAACACCATAACTGTACTTTAATGTGACAATTTAAAAATTAAAATCAATAAAAAATTTATTTTGCACCCAGAGATTATCATACTAAGTGAAGTAAGTCAGAAAGACAAATACCACGTGATATCACTTATATGTGAAATGACACAAACTTATCTATGAAATACTCACAGACATAGAGAACAGACTTGTGGTTGCCAAGGTGGGAGCGAGGGAGGGTTGGATTGGGAGTTTGGGGTTAGTAGCTGCAAATTATTACATATAGAATGGATAAACAACAAGGTCCTACTATATAGCACAGGGAACCATATTCAGTATTCTGTAATAAACCATAATGGAAAAGAATATGAAAAAATAAATAAAAATTTTATGCTAAATCATACAAAATGTGTAAGATATCTATATCTACACCAAGATTTTATTCCCAAGACAATTGTCTTGACTCGCCTTACTGTGAAGAAAGTATATATTAATACTCACTCCAAGTCTTTATGGTTTCATATACAATGAATGGATGAGAAAAGAAAATAACATTTGTAAATTTTGTTTTCTTCATTTATGAAAATTTGGAAAATAGAGAAGTTATAAACAAGTGAATTTAAATTATCCACAAAACTACTAATATACTATTGCAATGAACTTTGCCTGTATTTCAGGTACTTTTATACACATACAAATAGATGCATTTTAAGTGGATCAAATGCCTCTGGGTCATTTTTCTCCAAATTAATCTTTAGAACTCCTCCTTTTAGCTTCACTACTGATTTCTAACTCCTGATTCTCATTTTTATACAACTTCCCCACTCAAATCTTCCTCATCCCATGTACAGAAGATGGAAAAAAAGAGGCAAGGTTGAGGGGGACCCTGGTCTCAGACCATTTCTCTATTAGCAAGAATCACAGCAAATATATTAGATGGAAAGATTAGCACTGGAGTCTAATAATTTAGTTTGTTCCACGGTTCCATGTAAATTGTCCCATCTCCAGGCTGTTTTATTTTCTGACTCAAAACAGAACTAACAGCAGGCAGTTTGCTCAAGAAACCAGAACACTTGAAGTACCAAACTTCTCATTTCCATCTAGCTCTTCTCTAGAAATTTGGACATATTGCTGTTGCCTGGTCCCTTTTCTATTCACTCCATGTTTACATATGATCAGACTCAATGTAGGATATAATCCATAGGTGTTGGGGGTCAGATTTTTAGTTTTGAAATCCATGTCAGAGAAAATGTACCATTAATTTTGCCTTTTCATTTTCTCATCTCTTCATGCAAACAACTATTTCTAACTAACCACAATATAAGTTAAAAACAAAGTTTTATTTCTTACACATTTCTATTCTAATACATTTATAATATTTAAAAATATTATATGTTTCTCTTAAAACATTTTGTTTCAAGCACACGTTGTCATATAACATTTTTCAACTTCAGCTCAGATGCCCCTGCTTGATAGTTATTTTTCTTGGTTGTACCCATGAAGGATCTCTAACGCTTCGCCTACGGAAAGATTCCCTCTGCTATTTTGAACACCAAATTTTAAATGAATGAAATCATTTGAATTGTTGTACAATTTTCTTTAAATTGACTTTTACTTTTTTTTTTCATTTGGGGTTAATATAAATAATGTTGCTATAAAGATTATTGTATATGTGTTTGGTATGTTCCACCATCATGACTGGAAGCAGAGGTTCGATTTATTTTCCATCTTAGGAAAAAGAGAAACAAGAGAAAATTAAAATTTACATCTATATTCGTATTGAAATTGGCAGTATCATTTGGTCTTTCTATCACATGCTACATCAGGGGTTACCTCGAGATAAAAAGTATCTATAAACACTAAAATTTTGTGTGTGTGTGAATACGAAAGAGTGAAATTTATAGATAACAGAGTATGCAAATATTCAGATTTAGTAGGTAATGATGAGCAATTTTCCAAACTATTAGTACCAATTTGCACCCATGCTATCAGGAAATTAGTTTTCAGATGCTTTTCATTCTTATTAATTTGGTATTTTCTGCTTTTTTCATTTTAGACACTCTGTTATATGTGTGACTTTAATTTGCCTTTCTCTGATGACTAATCAATTTGAGCACCATTTTATATGTTTATTGGCTTTCGGATATCCTCATCTGTGAAATGCTATTTGAGTTTTTAGTCTGTTTTTCTACTGGGTTGATACTTTGCCTTTTAGATTTATAGGAGATTTTCTATGTTTTATGTAAGTTCTTTGTCAAACATATATAGAAAATAATCTTTCAGGAGAGTAGTTGACTCTTCTTTTAACTCTTCTTTAACTTTGTAGCTTTTGGAAGAAATCTTTGCCTGCATCAAGGTCTTGAAGGTATTCTCTTATGCTTTATCCTAAAAGCTTTATTATTTTATTTCAATATTAGCTGTATAATACAGCTGGAACTGATTGTTGTATTTTGTGTAATAGAGATTTGATTTGGTCTTTTCCATGTAGAAATCTAATTAACCTAGTACCACTTATTTACCCAACAGCACCGCATTGTAACCTGTGTCACAGATCAAATGACCCTCTGTGTATGGGTTTGCTTCTGGGCTCTTGTTCTGTTTTATTGGTCTTTTTGTTGTACTCTTTAAATATCTTGCTAATCATGAAGTTTTCATTGTATTATTAGCAAATATCTCAAACACAGAATCCATTCACAATCCAATTTATTTTTCACAATAATATGTGCAATTTTGTATTTCAGAACACTCAATAATTTATTTTTTTTGGAACTTCTCATATTCTATTAGGTCATCAAGGTTTTTGCCTCATAATGAGGCTGATGAGGAGTTCATACTTAGAGTAGACATGACAACAAAAGACTTTTTTTTATTATTCCCTTGTCCTTAATGATCTTCAATATATGGTTTGTTTTGGTGAATATTTTCAAATACTAGGCCATTCATGGTAGTTAAAACTAGAAAACAGAAACTCCTGATATTCTTAATCAGAAATGTTATATTAATTTCAATACTCTGAAAAGGAAATAAGGCCACTACCAACCCCCTGCATTAAGAAACATTTTTATCTCAAGATAACCCCTGATACAGCATGTGACAGAAGGACTAAATGAAACTGCCACTTTCAATATGAATATAAAACACAGATGTAAATTTTAATTTTCTCTTGCTTCTTTTTTTCCTAAGATGGAAAATAAACAGAACTTCTGCTTTCAGTCATGATGGAGTAATAGAGACTAGATTTCTCCTCCTGCCTGAAACAATTGTAAAACTAGATAAAATACATGAAAACAGTTTTCAGATAATAGACACAAGGCAGCACAAGACAATGATCCCTGAGAGAGGGGAATCTGGTTGCCTGGTTGCCCGGTTGCCCTGGCCTATTGTCTGGCAGAAGTGCAGGGAGGAGCACGAATGATTTAACCCAAAGCAGAAGAACCTGTAAATTGTGGAACCTGTAAAGGACTCAGCAGATGATGGAGGGAATGGCGGTGGGGTGAGACCAGGCAGTTGTTACTGTTGCTTATTCTTCACTCTGTATTTAAATATAGTTGAGACCTGCTCTTTAATGCCACATCCTTGACCCGTTAATCATTCCCTCTTAAAATCTTCTTTGGCCTAGAATCGCACAAACCTGCCTCCAACTTTTGCTGAATGGCAGTCTTCCCTTTTTTGGGTGTCTGCTTTTAACATATTTGTGTAAGTTTCTGTAAAGAACAATCTAGGAGCAACTTTCAAAACTTTTATAAAAATCTGTTATTTAGGCCAAAGTATGTCTTCACATAGTTGCTAGGATGCCTGTTAGCTCTTTGATTGATTCTGTGTGAAAACCATTAGTGGGATGGTCTAAATATAAAGAATCAGATAAAAGTGAATCATAATGTAATTTTATTTCATGTTCATAGAGAATGACAATCTTTTATGGGGTTATGTACTTTATATGTTCCCTTCCCATTATCATCAAGAATAAGTAATTGGTGATTAAGAGGACTGATTTGGAAAAATGAACTGATCCCAGGAAGTAAAGAAATCTGGATTTGCTCCTTCATACTTTTATTAAAGTGAAAATTTGCAGCATAATTTTACTTTCTATTATTTCATCAACTGATTCAAAATTGGGTATTTATCCAAATTTTTAGCTTTAAGAAAATACAGTTTATGTTAAGAATAAATCTAAGCAAATGGATACATTTCTCACATTAAATGATGCCAGATAGTTGGTCCACATTTTCTGTCTATAGAATTCTGAATTTCAACTGAATTAAATCAAGATGAGGAAATATTTTAGATTGTGTGAATGAAGAAGAAATAGGAAAATAAATCTCACTAAATTTAAGAGAAGATAAGGCAGCATTTGAAAGAAGGACTACTTTTCAAGGGTAATAAAAACCTAACTAGTTATCTTAGTAAGTTAGCCTGGAAATTTTGGCCTCAGTGGCACTTCAGGGTAGGAGGAAAGCCCAGGTCTTTCCCAGTATATGGGAGTCCATGTTGTGATGTAAGCCAGCCAAGCCCAGGTCTTTCCCAGTATATGGGAGTCCATGTTGTGATGTAAGCCAGCCTATGAAACAGACAAACAAAATTGAACAAAGGAACAAGGAGATGGCTGGGTTTCCAAGTCACTGGACTTCTCACTGTGGAACACTTCAGTAAGTAGAATAGAATCATAATCTTTTCACTTCACTCAATGCCATTTTCTGCTGGGTCCATGCAGCCACATCTAACAGAGGTGATGACACTCATGGGCTGAATCTCCCTAAGATTTGGCAAATGGTTCTCCTAGCTGACGGGCATGGACAGGGAGCAGGAAATACGGTAGCTTTCAGGATTAACAGTGATTAAATTCCAGAGTCATGAGTAGGCAATAAATCTGGGCCTCTTGCCTTCCTCTTTGCCTAAATTTTTATCATTACTGAAGCAAAGAATTGTTCCCATACCTTCCTAGGCAAGTTTACTAATCAAGTAAATTTTACAAAATCCTTTTTTTTTTTTTTTTGCGGTACACGGGCCTCTCACTGTTGTGGCCTCTCCTGTTGCGGAGCACAGGCCCCGGACGTACAGGCCCAGCGGCCATGGCTCACGGGCCCAGCCGCTCCGCAGCATGTGGGATCCTCCCACATGTGGGACCGGGGCACGAACCCGTGTCCCCTGCATCGGCAGGCGGACTCTCAACCACTGCACCACCAGGGAAGCCCCTACAAAATCCTTTTTAAGTCTGTTCACTGGAAGCCAGTTATATTTGCTAGGACAGGAGCTAAAAAAGGGTAAGCACAAACTGAAACTTACTTTATGATTCTGAATGCTATTATAACGACATATATATATATATACAAACACACACACATATATACATACGTACACAAGCACATATATTATTTTTCTCATCTAATGTAGCACTTTGAAGTGCCCTAATGGGAAAAAAATTTTATTATAAAGTCTACTTCTAACTTCTTGATGATGATCATTTTGAACTCTAAATAAGAATTTGAAAAAATGGAGACACTATCTCTATAAGCATCATTTTCCTCATCTTTAAAACAGAAGTGTTAACAATGTCAGTCCATAGGGTATTGGCGGAGTCCTTTAGAACCTTGCCTGTAGAGGGCTTAGCACAGTTCCTGGATGCAGAAAATCTTTACAAAAGCCTGCTGTTGTGGGAAAGAAAAGACAAAGCAAGCATGAATAAACTTACATGCATTCCTATCACAGGGGAACTGAGTTTATTTCATTCCAGTCTCTAGATTGGAGAGCAAGTTTTCCAGGACTCTCTTTTTGGAATTGTGACAAAGACTTCAGGGAATGAGATTTCATCAGGGTGAATCTTCCTTGCTCCTACTGTGACCCCCTGACATCCTAGATGTACTTCATAAAGGACCACATAGATCACAGCCTGGCTTGGGGAACAGGGGATTGGTGGCTCCAGACCTTATTACAAGTCATTAACTTCGGAATTGCTGTGGGAATTTTAGTGACGCTTCCTTTGTGTTCACATCTTGCATTCAAAATGCAATGAAAGATTAAGGCTCCCCTCCTGTGTATGAGGCCAAAGGCTGGTTAAGTCACAGAGAAATATATTTGAACAATTAAATTCAATTCTCAGCTGGTCTGAAGCTGTGCTCTTTCCTAGGTAATGGCATTTTCCCAGACTCACACTTTTAGATATCCTGTGAGGGCACTTAAGAGTGATAACCAGACCAGAGAAAAAAGGCCACTAGACCATCTTACAATTCCTCCATCTAGAAATGAATGAGTCCAAGGAGCATCTCAAGCCACTCCAGGAAAATATGTTCCTGCCGTGTGAGGCCAGAGGAGCACAGAAAGGGGAATAATAATGCGAACTGGCTTACAGGGCAGATTTTGTTTGTTGCCCCTGAGGATCTTGATATGAGCATGACCACATTGTTTTGATAATGGTACCAGGCGACAGCCTGGCTGGATGAGTTGCAGAGAAAGACCAAGAGTCAAAGACCCGGACCTCTGGCAGAGAGAGGAACTGCTCTTGAGAGAGTGGTTCACTGACAGATGGGTGGAAGTGAGAGTAAAGGTGAAACCAGCAAAGTTCCACACTTTACAAATATTTCAGGAGGAGGGATTTAAGGACAAAAGCACTTGGATCATAGGAAAAAAGAAGCCCAACTTTAAAATGGAGGTTTTGCAGGTGATAGTTAAGCTGTGTCATGGGATCCTGTATTTACTGAGGAAAGTAGCTCCAATACTGCTAGATCCCATGAACAGGGATATTTAAAGATGTGTCTGTCTCCCTCCCATAAGAGACAGCAGGCATCCTGACACAGAAATCCCCATGTGTATGTCCAGAGAAGCCTCATTGATTTCAGGATAGACACTGAGTCTTAGGAAAGGAGAGTGAAAGAGATTATAAAAAGTGAGAAATATTTTTAAAATGAAGTTACCAATTGCTAAGGATGGTCCCTACAATAGTTAAATACTTATTAAGAAAAAAAATCAAGATTAAAAAATAAATAAGTAGAAATAAAAAGCAAAGGGGTCTCCTATGAATACAAAGAATAAGAGATGGCATTATTCTCTCACCTGAAGTAGGGCAGGAAACTCTTCTAACTGAAGTACTTATTCATATTGACCCAAATGAGAATGGTGACAAGTGTGATGCTAATGGCTCACCTTGGATATGACTTGGCTGTGCTCTCTTGGCCAATCTGTGGCTTCCATTATAAGTGGGTAGGATTGGGTCGTATCCAAACAGAATGAATGTTGTAAGCTAAGAACTGCAATCTACTGAAAGGATGTTACATAAGATGCAGGTCTGAAATCTCACTGATTTATTGACTCTTAAACAAAATCAGAATTGCTTTAGTTTCCTGATTGATTAAAACCAGTCCAAAGTTGTCTCCAACTCATTAATTCAAGACCTAGCATTCTAACTCAAGCATACCTAATAAATGAACCTAATTATATTCACTGAGATTCTCATTTCACCTTTCTTAAAGAAGAAATAATTGACAATATTCTTTAGGAAATTCATGGTACATATTCTTGGAATGAGCTGAAAGAGATTTTAGAGTTTAGAACAGAACAGGAAACTCAGCATTTCCCCCAAAGTAGGACCTGTAGTATCTGTTTTTTTCCTCTTAGAAAATTATAACTTTAACATATATAAATATCAATTTATGTTCTGCTACAAATATCAATTTATGTTTTGCTATATTTTGCTTAGTGTCTTAAGATAATCATTTTTATATATTATTGCACACTCCATTTGTTTCAACCAAAAAAAGTAAAGTGAATGTTGATGGTTCAGTGGTTGCAATCCCCATAAAGAAAAACCTAAGTAAACCAGTGGTATTTGATTGAATAGAAAGCAGGGGAAAGTAAATGACCAAATAATAAAGGTAAATGGTAAAAACTTGTCAAACGGACAGAATTGTTTTAAACAAAAATATAAACCTTGGCACGCTTAGCTAACACGTATTTCGTTAACAACTACTATGTCTCAGAAATTGTGTTGAGCCCTGCAGATGCAAAAATTAAGGCATAATTCTGATCTCAGAAGCTTCCATTTTGAGGTTAAAATACACATTAGGAAAATAAATATATGCATATCAGGAAAAAAAGGTTAAAATCTAGCATTAAGAGTCCTTATAGCACCTGAGTTCAGAGTTTGTCACAGGGACATTTCATAGGGGCACTGAGCTTGGACTGCTGTGGTGGGGAGAGTCATAACTAACAAGCAGAATTAAATAAAAGGGGGCTTTGGCACAGAAAAAGGTCTTCTATGTAAAGAGAAAAACGAACAAAATAAGAAACTATTAAATGTTTAAGAAACTGCAAATAATTGAGTATGAAAGAAATGAGGACAGGAGAAAAAATATATGCAAATATTTTTATAATTTGGGGTTGAGAAAAAGCTTTCTAAGCCTGATACCATGATACCATATTAGGCAGTAAAGAATGGAAGGGAATTACGCAGACCCAGCTGCTTTGGTTGGCATCTTAATAAGACAGACCTGGAAGAATCTACTCCTAGGATTTCAGCCCTTCGGTTTCCTCTTTTTTTTTTTTTAACCTGCATGCAATGTTGTTTTGAGGAGCAATGAATTAATATTTTAAAAAGTATCTAGAACAGTGTCTGACACATAATAAGCATTCAACTAAATATTAGCTATTACTAATATTAGCAAAATCTGAAACCATAAAACTGTTGATAGATGTAACTGTATGTAGTACAAAAACAAATTTCATAGAGATAAAATTGTACTGAAATGTGTCACTTACACCAGTTGGGGATAATCACAGACTTCTTAGTGCCCACTGAGTCACATCAGGCTCTTAATAAAGACAAAAGGATAGAGGAGAAGAGGAGAAAGTGAGCGCAGGCAGCACCGGAATTAGAGAGATTTTCAGGCTCCGCCCCACAGGGGCCTTTCTTGGGAGCACAGGAGGTCTTTCATCTTCAGGTTGCAAAACACCAAGATATGCCTCGGAAATCTTAGCTCCAGGGGAGCCTCAGCAGAAGTTTCCAGTGGGATCTTTCATGCCCAACTGGTCACATAGCCAAGCCAGGCTGTAAAACTTGTATGACCAGGTCTAAGTCATCATTCCATATATCCTAAAGTAAGACAAAAAGGCTAGCCCCTGGTGTCTGAAGGACAGTTTTGAACTTTAAACAGCACATCATCAATCACTAGTTTGCGCATCTCATCCTAATTTTGGCCTAGGGACAGTACCAGAATTCCAGACATCTCCAAACATGAGCATAGAGCCGCCCCAATCCAGCTGCAGGATTCCTTTACCTTATACATTCCCCACTTCTGACTCATGTTCACATTTTTAAAATTATAAACTGTTCATCATCACATTTCTGTAACTTTTGCACCACTTACAAAACAGTAAAAGCAAAGAACAATAACAAAAATGATAATTACTTGTATCATTCAATGAAATGTATACTGCTTCAGAGAAACATGTCCATTTCCAAATATTCCAGCCCTACTTGTTTGTAATCATGCAAAACTTGACAACTCTTTTACTTCCTTTCACTACCAAAATTTGAACTTTGGGAATGCTATCAATAGATCAACTAATTAATAATTATTCAATTATTAACTAAAGCTAGTTACTCTCTCCAATCAGCTTCCAACAGAAGAATATTTTGTGAAGATTTTAATTCAATCTCCCATTCCATTTGATATCAATATCAGTATTATCAATCCAATTTAATTGCACCAACTACACCAATATTAGGATTAAAAGCAGTCCCATTATGAGTTAGAAAAAGATCATTTACAACATTAGTCAGTTTTAAATATAATAGCATTATCCCAGCCTTTTCAAAGGAGCCCTTATCCATATAAGAAATGTTGTCAGGAATTAGGGTCTAAATCAAAAGTAAATTTCAGCTAATTCTGGATTCCAGATTGCTTATGGGTGTAGACATATGCCTTGTTTCATGCCATAAAGTTGTACTAATATGGTTTCGCACTGGGTCTAATCTTTAATTAATGCCCATTTCTCCTCACTGGTAAAAATCCTAGTCAAGTTTAATAACTTGATCGCACTGCTGAGTGCATATGGTTTTTGTTTATAAGTGGACCTTGGCAGTTAGAAAGCACCTATGAAAATTACACTGTCCAATTATTAATTCTCATAGGCTAGAGGGACAATAAATCTCTTATAAAATCATTCCCTGTGCTTCTACTGTCATGATCCCAGGCCATTACCCTTGAACAGATGAAGTAGCATTAGAATTACTCCCAGTGTTTCTTCACAAGGTGTTGTTAGTGTCATTGACACAGAGCATATGGGCGACTCCAGGTTGCATGCGACTTAAATCAGCTTAAATCTCCACACTAGACTTTTGGCTCAAAACAAATGAGGCGGTTTCTGTAAGCAAATAGCCCAAGTCTTTCGGGCATTAACAAATATGGCTAAGAGATAATAATCTTGTTTTCAGCCTCTCAAAAGGCACCAAGTGAATATAGGCATTACTTTTTTGAATGGTTACTTATGGGTTTCCTTTCTCAGAGCAGTCACTGCCGCTTCCTGCCATTTAGTATTAATTTTCACCAGAGCCTGTGGGGAGGACCATCAGGTTCCATCAAAGGACTGATGCACAGAATTGGCAGCAATATGAATCTGGTTACTCTGGATTAAGTACAAATTTGTAGGACTAGCTCATCTCCTACATGGGAGAGAGGCAGAAATCATTGATCTCAGCTTAGGCAGGTGAGGGAAACAACCCATGCCATCACATGCTTAAGAACTGGGATAGTAAAATTTTGAGGAAGTGCCATGGGTAATATTTAGAAACCAATCCTTCATCCGGAGCTTATAAATACAATCCAGATCCTGGTGCTACAGGATTAGGAAGAGAAGAAAAATAGGAGTAGGCAAGAAATTTATGTGTTGGTAAGTTCTTGTGTCATCTCTTACCGCTTCTTCCCTATCTTCCCACGATATTTCAACAATCTAACCAATGATGATCCCTCCTTATTTCCATGCATATTAAATTTTAACACACTTTCATTTAATTGTGCAAGCCATCCCTTCAGTCTTTTCTTATCCTGATGGTTTAGTAAGTAGGTATTTCAACAACTATTCTGATTTTTAATCAATCCTCTTCTTTTCACATATATAGGTATACGATAAGCCCATTGTATATGATGCTTCTTAGACCACTGTAATATTGCACCTACAGTAAAACTGTTTCTGTCATCGGATAATATATAAGCAGAGGATTCAAAGTGAATAACAGTTTCTGTGATATGTCTCTCAGAAAGTTAGAACTTTCCTTCAGTTACTAGGCATGCAAATCTAAAATAAGAATGAGAATGGATTCCAGTCAAGACCCATAAATACTCACACAGAGCTGCAGGCAACAGGTTAATGCATTCCACCTGCTAGCTATGGTCCAGACTGGCTCCACTGAGCATCTGTAGCTGCTTTTAGTTTCTCATGGTCTTGTTGACAAACAGAAGCGCTGTTAGTCATCATTTTGCACTTCTGAGGATGATAGCGGGATGCAGCTTTACTGTGCCTTTCTAAAATTTTGCATTGCTTGCATACTTCCATGGCCGTTTATCTTGTATAGAAAAAGATCAAACAAACAAGGGCATCTACTTTTTAAAAAATTTGTGACTACTTATTTTTAAAATGTTAATGAGGTATAATTTACATACAATAAACTATCAATATATAAAGTATAAAATGTGATATGTTTGACCTGCATCCAGCCTTGAAAACATCACCACAATTAGGATAAAAAACCTATCTATTATCTATTATCCTTTAGAATGTCCTCATGCCACTTTGTAATCCTTCCCTCCTGCCATTTTCCACATTTTTCTTGTTAACCAGGCAATAGAGATCTACTTTCTGTCAATAAATTTGGCTACATTTTCTAGAATTTTATATAAATGGAATCATATAGTACTGTTCTTTTTTTTTTTTAAGGCTTCTTTTACTCAGAATAATTATTTTGAGTTTCAGCCATGTTTAGGAATATTATAGCTCTGCTTGGCTCTTTACTCACTGATATAAATTTTAGAGATAAATTCTCCCAAAAACATCTATTAGTACTTTAACTAGAATATCATTAAATCTATAGATCCAGTTGTGCACAACTGACACCTTGAAAATTCTATGCCTTCCTATCAATAACTATTGTATGTTTCTCCATTTATTTACTTAGGACAATGTTCTTAAGTCAAGTTTTCATTTTCTCCATAGATGATGCATACTCTCATTAGATTTATTCATAGGTAACATACTGGAGTTTTTGTTACTGCAAATACAACCTTTAGTATAGAATTTATAATTGTTTCCTGTGTGTAGAAATGAATTTAGTTTTTATATATTGGATTTGTAACCAATGATTTACTAAATTCTCTTGCTGATTCTCTCGGTTTTCTATATAAAAGCTTATTAGCTGTGAATAATGACAATTTTGTTTCTTCTTTTAAAATATTTTAGAATATAGACATTTATCCTGTTTTGGAGGCTGCCAATGTCTACAAGTGCAAGGTTGAATATAAGTATTCATAGGGGGCATTCTTACTTGTTTCTGATATTAAAGAGAATGCTTCTAACATTTCTGAATTACATTTTCTCTGCATCTTGGTAGATATCTTTGATGATTAAGGAGATTCAACTCTGCATCTAGTTTACTGACAGTCTTTATCATAATTGCATTGAATTGTATTAAATGCTGTTATACTGGGTCTATTGATATAATAATATGATTTTTCACTTTAATTTTTAATTTGATTAATTTATTTTAATACATTTTCTCATGAAAAACACCTTGCAATCCTAGAGGAAACCAAATTTTTTTCCTAACAATTTATTTTATTTGTCATTGGGTTGCTGAATTAGTTTGCTAACATTCTGGGGCAGATAAAGGTTTCTTAGATGTGACAACAAAAGCATGATTCATAAAATAACAAATTGTTAAACTGACTTTACCAAAATTAGAAATGTCTGCTCTTTGAAAGACACTGTTAGGAAAATATAAAGACAACTTACAGACTAGGAAGAAGCTTTCCTAAGAGTATTAATAGGAACATTCTTCATTATAGCAGAAAACAACAAACAAAAAATTCACAAAAAGATCCAAATATCCAGTAGGATGAATAACTAAATTGGGTCTATTGATTTAATGGCTTACTCTAAGAAGAGAAAATGAACAAGCAAGAGCTAATCACCATAAATGGATTTCAGGAACATGTGGAGAAAAAATGCTAATTCTAGATGGATACATATAATTAGATTACATTTATGAAAATTTTAAAACTGGAAAAAAATAAATATTTTATTCTGGAGAATACTGGCAAAACCATGAAGGAAAATGGATGAATTATTAACTCAAGATTCAGGCTCATGAATGGATAAATTTCAGCCTGCAATCTGGGTGAACACCAGAGAATTTCAAAAATACTGGTGATACTCTTAATTTTTTTCATTCATAGATTTATTATTTAGAAGAGCTTCTAGGTTCATAAAGTGTTAAGCAGAAAGTACAGAGATTTCCCATAAACCCCTTCCCTTCACCCCTCCCCCAGTTTTTTCCTATTATTAATATCTTACCTTACTGTGAGATATTTGTTAGAATTGATTAGCCAACACTGATACATTATTATTAGCTAGAATTCATAGTTTACATTAGAGTTCACCCTTTGTGTTTCACATTCTATAAGTTTTGACAGCGTAAAAAGTCATGTATCCATCATTACAGTGTCATACACTGTATGAACAGAATAGTTTCGCTGCCCTAAAAATCCCCTCTGCTCCACCTATTCATCCCTCCTCCTTCCCCATAACCCCTGGCAACCACTGATCTCTTTACTGTCTCCATAGTTTTGCTTTTTCCAGAATGTCATGTAGTTAGAATCATACAGTATGTAGCCTTTTCAGATTGGCTTCTTTCACTTAGCAATATGCCTTTATAGTTCTTCCACATTTTTTGTGACCTAATAGCTCATTTATTTTTATCATCAAATAATATTCCATTGCATTAACGTACCATAGTTGTTTGTCCATCCCTGTATTGAAGGACATTTTGGTTGTTTCCAAGTTTTGGCAATTATAAATAATCTATTGTTTAAGTGTGTGTGTGGGGGGCAGAGAAATACTTTATTATTATTACTTACACTCTATATATTATACACAATATTATATATTTATTAGATATTTCATGGCTGATATAATAAATTATCCAGTTGTTAATATTATGATATATGCCTCTGAATACATACATATGCCTGCATATATGTATCTCTCTATATATCTAGTAATTATTAAAATAAAAATACATATCTCTCTATATGTGTATCTATATGTATGTTTCTGTATATTTATTGACATGCAAACTTTTAATGGCTCACTGTTAGGGGAATAAAGCCTAGTTATAAAAGAATATTCTTAGTGATTCTGATTTTATAGATTTATAGCTAGAGAGAGAGGATAGATAAATAAGTAGATAATATCTGAAATTATGTTCATCCAAATGTTTATAGTATTTGCCTCTGGGTGGTAGATTTAGAATGCTTTTAACTATCTCCTTTTATTATATGGTGAACTTTTATCATTAATATTATCCTTTATATAATTTATCGTATCCTTACATTAAGGATATTAATATCCTTAATATTATCCTGTAAATTTGTAAAAATTTACAAAAATAAAATTTAAGTCACTTGTATTAAACATATGGAAGCATAAAACTTAAATTCAGAAAAGAACGCAGGGAAGCTTCTTAAATGGACAGACAATAGAGACCAAAAAAAGAATAAAATTTTGCCATTTACCACAACATGGACGAACTTGGAGGGTATTATGCGAAGTGAAATAAATCAGACAGAGAAAGGCAAATACTGTATGATATCACTTATATGTGGAATCTAAAAAATAAAACAAACTAGTGAATATAACAAAAAAGAAACAGATTCACAGATATAGAGAACATACTAGTGGTTACCAGTGGGGAGTGGAAAGGGGGGAGGGCAAAGATAGGGGTAGAGGATTAAGAGGTACAAGCTATTAAGTATAAAATAAGCTACAAGGATATATTGTACAACACAGGGAATACAGCCAATATTTTACAGTAACTATAAATGGAGAACAACCTTTAAAAGTTGTGAATCACTATATTGTACACCTATAACTCATATAATATTGTACACCATCCATACTTCAATTTAAAAAAAAATCTTAAATTAAAAATCCCTATAAATTGATTGTAAAATGTTGGAGGATGAAACTTCCAGAAAAAAATAACATGTAATATATAATATATAAAATAATACAATACTAATATTAAATTAAAATTTTTTAAGTCCTTCTGTGAAAGAGTTAAAACCTGAAAACAGATGTAAAGTGACTTTAAGTGAATCCTAATTGCCAAGTCTACATCTGTTGGCTCTATCTTCTAATAAATTGAACTTTTTTGATTTGTGATTAAAAAACAAAATCCTATGAATTGATTTTTAAAGGATTTTGATGCCAAATCTTCATACATGTACTATGTCACTGATAACAGAATTTTACAAGATTTAGTTAGCAAATGAATTTTCATAATTCATGTAGATAAGAAAGACACTATATTAAAACAGACAAGATAACACAGGAACAGATAGAGGGCAATGGAGTGAGACAACCTGGGGAAGGAAGAGAACAGCTTCTCACTGACTGAACCCTTCATGTCAGATTGTTTCTTATTTCGACAAAGGTTCTTTCCGTAGAACGAATAGAGAAAGCCAGTGTGTTAGCAGGAATTTTGCTTCTGTTTTCACGTATAAAAATTTACCTGAAGGTTTTAAATGATACATTGCTTGTTTTTAGAAATATTTTTCATCAGTTCTCAGACACAGTTTTTAAAAATAAAGCTACCAAATATTTCAATGTTTTTGAATTGTATTATTTTACTTTTGGTGTATTTCTCTAATATATGAAGGCTAGTATTCAAAAAGAAATTCAGAAACATGATTAGATAGGAGGATATGGATCATCTATGAGTAATTCTTTATAAATACTTAAGCAAATCATTTTAAGAAAAAAACACAGTATTCTATAAGTTAAAGATTATACATATAAAGAAAAAAAGTACATAACCAAGGGCAACTCAATTTGAAATGTAACATTCTCTGAAGAAAACCAGTAAAACTATTTTTGCTTTTACAATCTTAGCATGTAATGTGCCTTTGAGTATTTCTGCCACCTTCCCTCAGGATACATATCTTTAATAAACCATAACAGATGTATGCTAAACACTAAATGTATGTTAATGATCTCCAGCAGGCTGCTTTGCATTTTGAAAAGTAATGCTATTTCAAACATACATTGACTTGTACCTAAAATAATTTTTAAAGCACACACACACATATATATGTATAGATAGATCCTCAAGTAATAACTAAACAAGCATTTAACATCTCAAGACAAAGACAGCAAAACAAAAGAAACTACAAGGACAAAAAAAGAGCCCCATATTCAGAGTAACTTAGATGAGAAAAGCAGAGCTGAGATCATTTAAGCATATAAAATGTCATTTCCTGAAATGATGGCAGTGGAGTCCTAGCACAGTTTTGTAGACGATATCCTTAACCTCATCTCCATGTGAAGACTGTAACCCACCAGGTATTTATTAAGCAAGTGCAATGGCAGATTCCATAGCTCCATGGCCACAGAGTCCCTTGTCTGAAATTAGAAATAAGGTAGGTGTAGAAGAAACTACAAGGCATTCACATAAAATTATTCGTAAATACGTAAGATACTGTCACTCATGTATAATTGCTGTGCAGAACATAGGACATGCCACCAAGTAACTAAGGGTACCAAGGTAGAGGCAGAGAGTAACTTTTGAAAAACGGATTTGGCATTAGTTCTCTGAGGAGATGACTTTATGGCTGAGATGAGGAACCTCACATGCAAAGGCCCTGCAGTAGGGACAGGTGTGGTGTATTAGAGTTGAAAGCCCTGGGTGTCTGGAGAGTAGTGAACAAATGGTAACCCACGTAGCAAAGCCTTAAAAGGACCGGAGATCTGGAAGGACCTGGCAAATGTTGGCCAAGAGCCTAGACTACTGCATTCAGAAGCCACTGGAGGGTTTAACTATAGAAATGGCATTTTCTGATTTCTGTTTTTAAAATCCCACCTTGGCTGCTCTGAGAAGAATGGATTGTAAGGGGAAAAAATGTAATGATGGAGATCAGCTTAAAAACCTATTCACTACTGTGCCCTCACTGGTTAGCACACAATAGGTGCTCAGAAGAAACGAATGAATTTCCAGGTTACAAGGGAAAGGTGTGAGGAGTCCATGGAATTGTATGTCTAAAAACAAATAGTTTGTGAAGGCACAGCCGTCCTATATATCTCTCTGGGTTGCATGAGGACTAAACATCTCTGAAGATATGGAATCGTGATTTGAGCAATGTTGGTGAACACTCATTGGTAAAATATACAAAAGAAAATAGAAAAAAGAGGTGGAAAATGACCCAAACACACCGTTAATTTACAGAGCCTATGAATCAGAAATAGCAGCATGTGAAGTTTTAAGTGACTATTACACTTCTCTGAAATTACACATCTGCTATGCTATGTGTCCCTGAGGATAATATAACTTCTTCATTAATGATGATTCAAATAGAAATCATATTTTACCTCATTAAAATTCATTTAGCAAACAATCATGCAGCCCTTAATTTTTTCCAAGGACTGTAATAAGACGAATAAAGCCCAGCGCTTGCAATCAGTGTCTAGCTGAGGACAGTGCCACCCTCAGGCCTGGTCACATCTACAAACGTTAAAACACAAGGACCTTTTTTTCTTTTTTTTCCCCTGATTTGGTCTTATGAGAAAGTTATTTGAAAGTTTAGCAACCTAATGAACCAAGAGAAAATGCAGAGGCAGAAGTGTGCCCCCCAAGCAAGAGGATGCATCCCTGAGTACCCACCCGGAAAGGAGAATACACCCCAGTGTGTATAGAGCATGGTCCAGAGAAAGCGTGACTGTGCTTTTTACAGCTGGCCTCTCCAAATCACCCAGCACAGCATCTAAGCGGACCAGTTCTGCAGATTTCCATGCTCCCGCCTTCTCCTCTGCCCAGGTGGAGGCATTTAGAATTGCCTAGAAAGCTTGTTGGAAAAGGGAAGTTTTAGGAAGAGAAAACTACCCATTCTCCAGACCTCCATTTTGGTTCAGGCAGATCTGGTAGTGGGCCAGGAATGCCTTTGGCCAGCGCTGCTCCAGCAGATAACAGGTAAAACCAAGGCTCAGAGGCAGCAGGGCTGGAGGGAGGTGAGGGATGGTGGAACTCGGCCCCTTCAACTTTAAGCTGTGGGTTACAAGGGCCACGCTGGCTGGGCTGGCTGCGGTGCCTGCTGGGCCCTGGGGTGAAACCTAAGCTGGGCATTGGAGGTAATTTAGAACTTTAAATATTTCAGACATAAATACATGAGCCTCTTTCTTTGCACTCACAAATATTAAATGAGCCTATCGAGGTGACTGGAAAAATAACCATAATAAAATATGATAGGGTCGAACTACATGATGGAAATTGCACAGGGTGTGGAACCAGTCAAAACTGGCAGTGAATCATGGCTCCCCCTCCTAATGGCTCTGTTTCCCTTTTGAATGGCCACTGTCCATCTCTCAGTGGCTTTAACTAGGGTGGCAGAAGCAATTTCTACTCCACACAGTATAGTCTTAAGGATTAATACTGTCACAAAGCTGAAGCCACCCACCCAGGCATAGTGCCCAAGACAGTTTAGTGCCACCTCCATGAAACAGGGTGCTATGGAAAATGGTGGGGAGAGAGATTCATTCTTCCCAGGGGCTCACAGTCATGGAAGGCTTCAAAGAAAGGAAGGCATTTAATATGGTCTTAAAAATAAAGCATCAGAAGAGAAATAAAATGAGCAAAAGTATGAAGTATGCAAAATGCATGACTGAATTGAAATTTTTTTTCGGTACGCGGGCCTCTCACTGTTGTGGCCTCTCCCGTTGCGGAGCACAAGCTCCGGACGCACAGGCTCAGCGGCCATGGCTCACGGGCCCAGCCGCTCCGCGGCATGTGGGATCTTCCCGGACCGGGGCACGAACCCATGTCCCCTGCATCGGCAGGCGGACTCTCTGCCACTGCGCCACCAGGGAAGCCCCATGAATTGAAATTTAATTGTGGGGTGAGTGGTAGAAGTTAAAGACAGAATGATTGGTCTGTGAAATGACGTTTTCACAATACACAACTTATCGAGAGGTTTTACCTTGTGGATAACTGGATATTATTAAGTTTTTGTTTGTTTGCTTGTTTGTTTTGTTTTGTTTTAATGAGAGCAATGACCTCATTGGTCACTCCAAATGCTGACTGGAAATAAATGTTTTAGAAAGATAATTCCCACTTCAGGTTGATGTCTCCAAGAAGGACTTGTTGACCGTCAGTCATTCTCCTAATGCTGAAATTATCACAGAACCTATAGGAAAGTCCCAAATGGTGGTGCCCACAGATCAAAAGTAGGAATAAAACAATTATTTCTGAGAAAATCCAAGGGTTATTTGTTGAACATGCAAGCTGTGATATTTACACTTTTCCCTTTTGTTTATAATGATGTTCACAGTTTATTTCCACATAATTTGTGTTTTAGACCCTACATCATTAAGTTTGATACTTTAGATTCTTTACAATAGTAAAAATAAACTATTAAAAACTCAGAAGAAAAGTTGTATCACATCTGACTGCAGCGGATATGGAAATAGCAAAACATTTAAAATTGCCCAGAGCAAGGGTGTGGCTTGGTTCCTAGAAAACTTCAATTGGATTGGATTTCTGAGATTTTTAAATACTTTAGGTTTTAATGCTACAGTTTCGTTGCCTTTCATTGCTCTGGTGGAAGTAAGCTGCTTCATGCTTTATTTGCTTTTCCTTCTCAGATTCCATTTTAAATAGTTAAAGCCTAGCTACATGGTAATGAAGGAAAGTGGAAAAGAACAGACCAGAAAGAATATTTGGTATTTCAGCACTTTAACTTCACAACTCAAAGGTTTTGAATAATTTATTGTCCATAAAATAAGGTTCCCTTGTCTATTTCTAAGCACTGGACACCAAACAGCAAATATGAATAACAAAATCCTAGTCACTTTTATAATGAATTCGTTGCCCCTGTGTGGCACTTCTGGTCATTTTATTGCTTTTCCACTTTTGTCCAAGTTAATAAAAGAAGCCGATACCTCTTTCCTACCTAAACAATTCAGCAGCAACTGTGGGGATAATAAAAAGATGATTTACAATCCATTTGGATAATTTCTTGAAGCAGGCTTAGAACTATCTCATAATTCTCAACCTAATGTGAAATAATATAATTCATAAAATCCTGGCACTGGAGTGGAAATGACAAAGAGGTCTACTATGAAGCATGATGTGAATCTGGGTGGAGTGATGCCTCAATCATTCTCACCAGAATCACTCTCTATCATTTGCAAAATAGAATGAAAGCAAAATATTCTGTGTTGCAATGTTATAACAAATTTTTTAGAAAATGTTGCCAATACGTGAACTGATAGCAGAAAGACCAGAACATTTACTATCCAACATGGGAAATGTTAACAATTTTTCTGGGACATCATGGAGAACCCAGGACAATCCCTAACAAACCAGGATTTATTTTCACTAACCAATGCTCTTCCAAAACTGTGACTTTAGTACTCTTTTCCTGTTTTCTTGCCTCAGAGTTCCTGCTGCACATATTATTTCTCTACTTAAAATTCTTCAGTGGCATCTCACTGTAGTTGAGACATGTTCCTAATTATAAACCAGGTTTATAACATCTACACAATCCATTCTGCTGGTGCCTCCCTTGTGCTGGCTGTTGTCGCTAAGACTGCTCTAACCATTCGGCTTTTTACCATTCCTTGAGTTTGCCAAGCTAATTCTGGCCACATTTCTTTACATTCCTCTGTCTGAGTTGCGTTTCTCCTGCATCTTTGCACGGCTGGTTCCTTTTCCTCATTCAGGTTTCACCCCAAATGTGAGAGCTCTCTGACAACCCCACTGGAAGAGGCCTTCCCAGCCCTGACTTCTCAGGATCTCTTCATCTCCTTTCCATGTTGACTTTTTTCCACCGTGCTTGACACTGATTGAACTTTTCAGTCTTCATCTTATTTAATGCAGCAGCATTTGGTAAAATTCATCTTCTTGCCCTTTGGACACACTTCCTTCACAGGATAGCCTATCACCTGGGTTTCCTCTCACCATTTTTGGTGGTTCCTATTCAGATCCTTTGCTACTTCCTTCTCATGTGTTAACCTGTAAATTCTGTAACCCTAGTCTCAGTTACCAACATCTTTTCCTTGCTACCTATGCTGATGCCCTAAGCGATTTCATCCAGTCTCATTGCTTCCAGTATCACGTACAACCTGATAACTCCCACATTGATACCTGCAGCTCATATGTCTCCCCTGAACTTCAGGTCTGCATGTCCAATGATAGTCTAACTGATGTCTCCATGTGGACATCTAAGTGGCATCCTTAATTTAACAAAATCTGAGCCCCTGATATTTCCTGTTCTCTTCCAGACCATCTTCCCCTTTCAGCCATCCACATCTCATTTAATGGTGACTCAATCCTTTCCCTTTCTGATGCTAAAAACCTTGTGTCCACCTTTGACTCCTCCTTTTCCCACAAAAGCCTCATCTGTTCCATCAACAAATCCTATCTGCTCTTCCTTAAAAAGAAACACAGAATTCTATAATGTGTCACGAACCCAGCAGGCCCTGTGCTGACCTCGGCACCATGTTCTTTCCTTAGTTATTGAAATAGGCTCCCAACTATCTTCTGACTTCTGCCCTGGCCTCTGGAGAGCATTCACAGCACCACAGTCACAGTAAGCCTGTTAAAATGTAAGTCTTGGCCTGTCACTCCCCCAGTGTCTGCCCATCTCAGAGTAAAAGACAGATTTTCCACAGTGACTCCCCAGAATGCTAGAATGTGCGTGTTGTGTGCCTCAGTATCTGTCTGATCTTCTCTTGTTTTATTCTTTCTCGTTTGGCTACAGTAGTTTTTTTCATTGTTTTTTATTTTCTGTTGGTGGACCTTATCAGACACATTCCCTCTCCTGAGCCTTTGCACTTGAATTTCCTTCCGACTGGGATGCTCTTCTCCAGTAGCCACAGATAGCTCTCTCACTTCCTTCAGGTTTTTACTGAAAAGCCACCTTCTCGGTGAGACATGTCTCCAATCTCACCTGTCATTTTATATAGCCCTTCTCTGATTCTCTGCTTTATCTTTCTCACTAGTATTTATCACCAAGAAACATATACATTTTACTTAATTATCGAGTATATTTTCTGTCTCCCATAACAGGAATGTAAGCTCCATGAGAAGACAGGTTTTCTCAGTCTTGGTCAGTGTCATAGTCCCATTACCTGGAAGAGGGCCTGGACTATAGTAGTCATTTAACCTATGTTTGTTGACTGTTTTCATGAAATTAGAAGCTCTTAACTCTGCATTCTTTGTTGTCATGCTCCTGTTTTGTGCTTCAATTGAGACTCCAATTACTCAAAGTTTGAAGACACAGGAAAACTTTCTACTTTCCCACCTACACGTCACTCTGAAGCCCACTCCTGTCTGGCTTTCATCCTCACCATTCACCCAAATGCTTCTTGTCAATGTCACCAATGGCCTACCTACTGCCAATCCCTATTCAAACATTCCAACCGTTACTGGATTTGTAAGTTTAGAATATTTCACACGGTTTAACACTGTCACTGAATTTTGTGACGCTGTATTCTCCATGGTTTCATCAACAGTCTTGGCCCCTTTTACTGGTCTCCTTTGCCAGTTTATCCTTTATCTGATGTCTCAATTTCAAGTTTCTCAAGCCCCTGTTTTTCATGATTTTCTCTCTTTATATTCCCTATGTATGTGATTTATCATCCATTTCTATATAGCACTAAATTCCATATATAGGATAAAATGTACTTTACATCTGCAGGCTATAAACTCCTCAAAGATAGAAGGATAAAATGGACTGTGGAACTCCTGGTTTCAACAGCGCCATATTTGTTTCAGTCGCCTGAGAGTACTTACCATTCTTCCGCAGTGTCACAAGTGACTGGAAGGAACTCAAACTTGGTGGGAAGTACCAAATATTCCAGGGAAAGAAATTAAGCTATATTATTTGCCCAGTTGTACCTTTCAGTCTATAGAGAATAATAAGAAATCATGTGTTATTAGTTATGAAATTTGAGACAAGAAGTAGGATGTGTTCTTTCTGTATCATGGATGTTATTTTGAAAGAGCACACATTTATTCAAAGCTGGTTCTCTACTTTTTCACCCACTCAACACTATGTTATGAATCACTATAAAAATGCATATTCTTTTTTATTTCCTTCATGTTCTGAGAGGCATTTCATTATTTATTTTATCCTTAGGTAGAACTTATATCCCATTTGTTACCATTCCTCAGAGAAATATATTATGTATCTTTTTATTAAACTGTTTATTTTACCAAGATGCGATGCATATTGCAAAACGAACATCTTCAGAACTTGGGAAGAACTGGTGAAATCCAAACAAATCCTGGAGTTTGGTTAACAGTGATGTACTGATGTTGGTTTCTCAGTTTTGACAAATGTATTATGGTAAGATATTAACAATAGAAGAAACTGGGTGAAGGGTGTATGGGACCTCTCTGTACTACCTTTGTAACTTTTCTGTAAATTTAAAATAATTCTAAAATACAAAGTTAATTCAAAAGGTAAAAAATATATATAATAACTTTGAAAAATTAAAAAGAGGAAGGAGGATTCTGAAAATCTCTACAGAGGCTTATAAAAAATTGCTTTTCTCTTAGGCAATCTTCAGTGAGGCTGCTTTTTCATTTTATTGGCGGTTTATACTGTCACGAGGCCACAAATAAATGAAAAAATAGAAAAAATAAAATCAGTATGTATATGATTGAACATAAAATTACTATGACATTCTTATTAAATTTAAGTTCAATTTCCCAAATAGGTACATGAGAAATCGAGAAACATTCCTTCATCTTTGCCTTATGTATGCTGTTCCTTCTATCCTGACTGAAGTAGCGCATAATCCAAAGAAAAGTTCAGGTATTCCTCTACTCCAAACATAAACAGATAGCCTATGGTTTCTAGGGTAGGCAACTTAGTTTGTGTGAAATATAAGGTGATATTGTAATATTATGCCAATGTCAGCACATCTAACTTATACCATAGTCCTTTTGAAAAGTTAATTCCAAGGAAAGGTGGGCCAGTGGAATGGGGCCAAATAGAAATATTCCTTTATTGTGACTATTATAAGAGCTGGTTTCTACTAGTCCACAGTTCATTGTCATGCCTTACACAGTCCCAGTCACAAGAAACATGGATGGAGGGGACAAAGAGAAAGAGAGAACCAGGCAAGAAAGGCATGAAGAAATTGGTCCTGCAGAAGGACGTGCCTTTACAGTGCAGTCATTCATTGAGGGTGCAGTGTCCATTGGTTCACAGGGACTTACAGATCTAAACCAATGAATGTGTATTATGGAAGGATTCTGTGGTCTAACAAATGGAGACCAGAAAATCCTTCATTGGCCCTCATTCTTAGAAACAGATAATTAGTAGTAAACCTTTTCCATGAACCTTCTCCAGAGATAAATAAAATAGAAAAACAAACTATGAGCCCAAACTGGATTTGGTAGTGGTCAGCAGCAAGGAAGCTAGAGAACCAAGCTTGCCTGATAGCAAATGTGGCTGACGATGCTCCAACCCAAACACTGAGCCTTGGGCCAGCAGCCAGACCTGGGGACTAAACCTGGCAGCCCACAATGTGCTGAGGCACTTGAAGAAGGATAAAGTGCTGCTATTTTCCTCCTTCAAAGATTCCAATTTGAAGTATGCCAACTTCTAGCAAAAGCTGTTGTTAAAACTTCCCTGAACATTTCCAATATAACTACTCATTAGTCACACAGATGGACAACAAACAGATATGAGTTCACACAGGTATCACCAAGAACACAGAGAGGCAGGGCACCAAGAAGGAGCACCAGCACAAACAGTAAACAACCGATTAGGCCCACAAAGGAATTCTGAGGATGAAAGTGTCAGAGAATACACAATTGCTATGTAGAATAACTACGTATAAAATGACTAAAGAAATGTGAGGTAGCAATTAGAGATTACCAAGAAAGAACAGGAATAAAGGAAGAGAATCAAATAGAATTTCCAGAAATGAAAACTATAACTTTTGAGATTAAAAATGAAGCCTTAGGGCTTCCCTGGTGGTGCAGTGGTTGAGAGTCCGCCTGCCGATGCAGGGTACACGGGTTCGTGCCCCGGTCCGGGAAGATCCCATATGCCACGGAATGGCTGGGCCCGTGAGCCATGGCCGCTGAGCCTGCACGTCCGGAGCCTGTGCTCCACAATGGGAGAGGCCACAGCAGTGAGAGGCCTGCGTATTGCAAAAAAATAAATAAATAAATAAAATGAAGCCTTAATAGATGGATTAAACAGAAGATAAGACATGGCTGAACAAGGAATTATTGAACAGAAAGATTCATCTGAAGAAAGGAAGCAAAATTCACTACAGGGTAGGGGGAAAGGAGACTATGTCAATAGACATTGGGAATTAAATGTCTAATATCCACTTTATTTGTGTTTCAGACAAAAGAGGAAATATTGAAGAGAAAATTTTTTAGAATTTTTCCAAAACCACTGAAATTTCTCTTAATCATTTTGTTTGAACTAATTTCATTTCAAAATCTGAAACCTAAATCTACTGAGTAAAACACACACAAAAAAGGAAATTTGAAAGATTATGCATCAATGTAAGTATGGTAGTATTCCTGTTATCTCCATTATATATTTATGATGTGGATGATGATGGCAAAAATTAGGATAACATGGAGTGTTTTGTAAGCTCTAAGCAAGGTTCTAACAATTTTTAAATTTCAGCTAGACTGTCTGAAAATGAATTACTGGAATACAGCCTTTTTATTAGCAGTAAAGTCACTTTTTTATTCCTTTGAAATATAGAACTTGTGTTAATGTGTGGAGGATGGATGACAAAAACGTACATAAACAGCTGCTGTACTGCAGGTAAAATGAAATTGCTTTAGACAGGGTGGGTGAAAGAAACCCCAGCAGGCTACAAGGCAAGACACAGTGTCAGCTTTCATAAGAACCCATCTTTAATGGATGCAAAGAAGCTGGGGCAGGACATAGCAGATAGAACCTCACAGCCCATAACAATCGGATAACTCAGCGTTTCGCTTTGGATAAACCTTGGAGAGAAAGAAAAAGAAAGGAAACGCTGAGTTTGACAACAGAGTAAAATCAGTCTTCATTTGTATGCAGCTGGAAACAAAAGCCTGTCAGCCTTCGCTGGCCTTTTAAACCAGACTTGCACATACTGATAGCAACATTATCTATAGTTTACAACATGAAAGCATAGGACAGTGGTATATATATTAATCCTTCTACCTTTATCCCATTGCTTTGGACATTTTCCAAAAAATTCTAAAATTCAACAATATTCTTCAAGTGCCCAAGAGACAAGTGAAGCTACTCCAGCCCATGTGACACTGGAAAGATATTCCCTTCTTGATGATACAAGAACAGTTTAATGGCGGACAAGACATAAGCTGTTTAAGGCAGAATAAGAATTAAAAAAAGATTGTGGCTACCTTCATCCCAGACTTTAAGATGACATCTCACTTTACCCACAGTTTTTGTTCTGCTTGTGAACAACTGTCAGAATCAACTTATTTCTATGCAAATGCAAGATCACATTCTGATAGAGACTGTTTCTCCTTGAACCTGGAAATAACAGCCCTGCTAAACTTAAGCCCATATAAGTAAGAAGACAAGAATGCAAATGCCTATGACTGAGGAGAGGTGGTAGAATCTGCTTGAATTGTCCAAGCATCAAAGGAAAAGATAACCCTGTTATAGAAGAATCCCTAAATCAGCCTGGTAGTTAAGGTACCAGCAGTACTGCACAGATATCCAATGTCATCTACCTGTTCTGTGACAAATTTTATAAGAGAGGAGGAAACAAAATTAAATGATCTGGGTAATGTGACAATAATGCCCATTCATTTTCTGACTTTTTTTCTTTAATGGGAAATGTCTTCATTTATATGATAAAGAAGGTGTCCTCTTCCCTCTGACTGGAGGGTTTGGCCAATTCTCTGCTCAAGTGCTGTTTTGTTTTTGTTTTTGTAATTAAAGATTTTTTTAAATCAGTTATGTAGTGCTACAATAAATGTCCAATAATCTACATAGGAACAATCTTTGATGATGAAAATGATGAAGATTGAATAAGGCTATCGATTACCTTATTTACATATAAAGAATAGATACCCAATGGTGAGGAAGAGACAGAAATCGGACAAATACTCATAGGTGTAAAAATTACATCTACCTCTGAGCTTATACTGTAAATGAGACATTTTAAATAGTCCTGTAGCCCATGCCTATTTTTTTCTCAGAAAAAGAAAAGCTGCCATCATGACATCCCCTCTTGTTGCAGATTTCCAGTGTCACTTGAACTTTCAGTCAGAATCTTACTTTCTTCAAAAAATAAAGAAAATATTCCCTGCTCTTTATCTTATAAAGATAAATTTATCTTATAAATTTATTTGTTTAATAGTATACTTTGCTTTCTCATACAAAATTTTAATATCCTATAATTGTCACTTAAAATGTGTTTTCAAAAAAATGAAATTAATTCCTCAATATTTGAATATTTTCAGAAAAACAGCTGATTGTGAGGTGAGGTAAATGTTTTCCAGACACTTTAATTATAATCTTGTTTTTTTCGATTATGTATTTTAGATTTGCATTCTCTCCACATGATATTTGGTTTGAATTAGTTCTTAGCTGTTTACTAATTAGGTTCAAGTAGCTGATATCTGTGGTTTGTTATGGAAATGAACTATTCAATTGTACATGTATTACAAAATTTTTATAAAGCCTTTAAAAAAGCATATAGAGTCTAATCTCAAAATGCAAACTAAACTCTCCTCAGTTGGCATTTAAATTTAGCCAAGTGTTTCAGGATGTATCACCATGTCACCTTGCTCAGTTCCAGTTCCATTTGGAGTCCTGGTTTTGACAACCGAGAAGCTGAAAAGTTTTCCTCTTTTACTCTTGGAAAATATCCCTCAAGTAACTTTACTGGGATTTTGGCATGATTCTGCAAATTTGGCATCCCATGGACTCTACTACTTTCCTGTGACCGTAGCCTAGGGGTGGACATTTTGCTCTCAGCTAAAAATAATGTCTTGCTCTGGAGTTACTACCTGCTGCAAATGTATTCCCGTATAGCCCTTGATGGTATACTATATTCCTGTTAGGATACCTGTTCTTCATTTTGAAGCTGCTCATACTTTTCTTTTTCCTTGGGTTTAAAAACAGATGGAAAGATATACTATGTTCTTGGATTGGAAGAATCAATATTGTCAAAATGACTATACTACTCAAGGTAATCTACAGATTCAATACAATCCCTATCAAATTACCAATGGCATTTTTTGCAGATCTAGCACAAAAAAAATCTTAAAATTTGTATGGAAACACAAAAGACCCTGAATAGCCAAAGCAATCTTGAGAAAGAAAAATGGACGCAGAGGAATCAGGCTCCCTGACTTCAGACTATGTTATAAAGCTACAACAATCAAAACAGTATGGTACTGGTACAAAGACAGCCTTATAGATCTATGTAACAGGATAGAAAGCCCTGAAATAAACCCATGCACCTATGGTCAAAAAAACCCAAAACAAAAAATGAGAATTTTCAGTTGAGTCATTCTCAGAGATTCCATCAGTTATGATCAACTCCAATGGGTTGGTCATTAACCATCATGTGTACTGTACTCATGCCTTTGGGCACCATGTTCTAAGTATCACAATTTTTTCCAAAACTGGTAATACAGCCAATTCTACTCAGGTTCAGCCATTCTCTATGGATCATTCATATTTTGTTTATAAATGAATGTTAAATTTTATCAAATGCTTACTCTGCATCTTTGAGATGATCACATACATTTTCTCTCATTTAATGTATGAATTATACTGATTTTCAAATGTTAAACCAACCTTGTTATGCTGGGATAAACCATACTTGGTCTTGGCATGTTACCATTTTTATATATTGTTGGATTTAATTTGCTAATACTTTGCATAGAAATTTTGATTCTATCAGTCACAAGTTTTCTCTTCTTGTTACCTTTCCACTCCTTCCTAGTTTTGTGGTGATAATAAAAGTTCATTGCTCTCTTTTCTTTGGCAGGAGTGTAGATTTTGCATTAGATTGAAGTTGCAAAAAAGACTCCCCATGTGTAAAAGCATCTCATCCTGAGATGAAGCAACTTGGAGGTTTTACTGTTTAATTATTTCAGACCTACACACTTGTAGGCTGTTCCTTGTAGGTGAAGATGACACAAACTAAAGCCTTGATTAATTCATGTTAATTTTGACAGACATGGAGAAATTAACCACAAACTATGTTTTTGTTCTTTACAGAATCAGGACAGATTACATGTACATTTAGATAAAGGAAAATACTCTTTTACCAAAAAAACTTAGATTATACATTAAGAGTAAGTAAAGAACATTTTATTTTATAGTCTTCCTCTACATTGCCTGGAATTAGGTTTCTAAATCTGTCAAAAAGCTTTATCTATATCATGGGTACTTTAAAATTACTTTTGCCAAATAACAACTGAACACAGGGCATATACATTTTAAAAAATTTTTATTAGGACATCACCCAGTGCTTCAAACATCAGTACTTTCTTTAAATCCCAGAATTTCTAATATAATGTTGAGATATTTGGTGTTTACAAAACAAAGCAAATAAAAACCAGATGTGCCCACTATACCTTCTGAAAATCTTTCCTACATATAAGGGCCCTTATCTTCAAAAGAGATGATGAAATTGATATACCGCAAGAAAAGAAAAAACAGCAGGGCAGTTGAGATGCCCAAAGGATAAGTTTCCCAGAAATAATTAGCTTTGAGAGTCAGTAAGAGCCTTCCAGAAGCATCTAAGAAGACAAAATCTCTTGCCTTCAAGCACCATTACTCCTTACCTCTTTTAAAAATACTATTTTACATTAACTTTGTTAAAAGTTGGTAAAAACTGGTTTTATACATACAGGAAAAGAAATAGAAACTAAGTAATCTAATAATTGATAATATTTTATTCTTTTTTTTTCCTAACAGGAATCAGCAATATTAAAGGAAAAAAATAGCTATTTCATCTGCAACAAAAGATGGGAAAATTTTGTCTGAATTCAGTTATAGTGCATAGCTTTTATTGCTTTAATTCAAAAGTTTCTAAGAACATTTGTAGTTATTGTTAATTCTGTGGTTAATCATGGTTTTGTTACCTGTGTAACTGGTGATTAGAGGAGTCTCAACTCCTTATGTATAAAGAAGAAAAGTTTCTATTATTTCTCAGCTGCTGCTTTCACATGTGCAATGTTGAAACTCCCTTCACTGCTGGGAAGTTGGCCTCTTAACAGCATATGGTTTCAGTCCCATAATTATTCCATCATTTTAACATTCTCAGCTTAAATTTTAGAAATCTTGTATCACATTTAAAGCTCTAACCATGTCCCCCAGACAGACTTGATTTGTGGCTCTCCAGGCTTGGAGCAGGAAGTGAGCCATGGTCAGATCTTACACTTCTCTACCTCTAACTCATCAAGAGACATGGTCTGCGGGGACCAGAATTGAGTAAGAGGCCCCAACAGAAGGAAAGTGTCTGTGGCCAACACACACTTGCTCTACCAGAGAGCTATAGGAGTAATTCCACTTCAACACAGCTGGAGCTGCTATTTGACCAACAGAACAGACAGGAATTTTATCTACACTTTCTGCGCAGAACATATATGGAGCCAGAAGGAACTTACACTCTTTAATGCCAATAGGTGGCCAATTTCGAGACCCAGAGGTGGCGTATTTGTGACTTAGCTTTTTATCTCTTTTTAATCTAGAATGAAAAGTTTTGCTTCCTCTATGATATATTCCATTTATTTGAGCTTTAACATATCTTACTAGCCACTAAATGACTCCCTATATATAACATCTTTCATGACTCTTGTCTATGTTCACATGCTAGTTATTTACTTACCTACTTAGTTTTATTTAGTATTTATTTACTATGTTTAACACTTTGTATTCATCCTAGTTTGTTTTCCCATGTTCTCTAACAGAACTGCATTTTCTCAAGCAACGTAGAAAACTCACATTAGTCATATGAAGCAAAAAGGAAGAGGACTGACATTAATTACAGCTCAATACTTATCATGTCCAAAGTTGGGCATTAGGCACATTGTGTCTGCCTGCTCAGTTATTTCCTATTGGGAACCTGAGAGGAAGAGAGGATATCCCTATTATAGAGATGGAGCAAAACGCTCACAGAAGATGGGTGATTTTTTCAATGTCATGTAACTGTCATATTCTAAAGCCTGGATGTGATCCAAATCTCTCTGGCATCAAAGTCCATAAAAGCCGCTGCCTGAAACATTAGTCATTGGATAGGAAATTGTTCATTTTTTGCCTAGAATAAAACACAATGTTGCCCCTAGGTCCTGCATAAAACATTTTATGTATTTATGATTGCTTTATTTCATTCTATGGGTGAAATAATTCTCTCTTTCTTCATAAATCTATTATATAACTGCATATATCTGGTTAAATTAACTCCTAGGTATTTAACTTTTTGTGTGTGATTACCCTTGAATATGGTACTCTTTATAACATTGATCTGTATTTTTAGGTCTTAGTTTCTGGACAATCCATAGTGTTTAATGGGAAATTAGAAATGTGGGTCTCTAATACCCTTTGCCACCTTCAGAGAAGTTACCATGTGAAATATATTTTGAATTTAAATTCTACTAATTAGTTGCAAAGTCTAAGTTCACTCAAAGGGTAAAGATTTTACTTACTTCTGAATATTATATTTTATTACATATTATAAGCTAGTTACTATACTATATTTAAATTAGGGGAGGATGTAACTTAAATCTTTTAAGTTAACACAGTATTTGGGGACTTCCCTGGTGGCACAGTGGTTAAGAATCTGCCGGCCAATGCAGGGGACACGAGCTCGAGCCCTGGTGCAGGAAGATCCCAATGCCATGGAACAACTAAGCCTGTGTACCACAACTACTGAGCCTGCGCTCTGGAGCCTGAGAGCCACAACTACTGAGCCCGTGTATCACAACTACTAAAGCCCGCGCACCTACAGCCCATGCTCTGCAACGAGAAGCCATTGCAATGAGAAGCCCGTGCACCACAATGAAGAGTAGCCCCTTCACTGCAACTAGAGAAAGCCTGCGTGCAGCAATGAAGACCCAACGCAGCCATAAATAAATAAGTAAATAAATAAATAAATAAAATTTAAAAAAACAAAAAGGCAGTATTTGGTAAAGTGTTTATTCCATCATTATCGTTGCCACCAACCATCAAAATATAATGGCAGAGGGGTGGATCAAGATGGCGGAGTAGGAGGACTTGGAGCTCACCTCCCCCCTACATTCACATCAAAAATACATTTACATATGGGGGCTTCCCTGGTGGCACAGTGGTTGGGAGTCCACCTGTGGATGCAGGGGACATGGGTTCATGCCCCGGTCTGGGAGGATCCCACGTGCTGCGGAGCAGCTGGGCCTGTGGGCCATGGTTGCTGGGCCTGCGTGTCCAGAGCCTATGCTCTGCAGCGGGAGAGGCCACATCAGTGAGAGGTCTGCGCACCTCAAAAAAAAAGAAAAAAAACATTTACATATGGAACAATTCTCACAGAAAACTAACTGGAAACTGGCAGAAGATCTCATGCAACCGAAGCTGCAAGAAAGATCTCCACGCAACAAAGAAGGATAGAAAACAAAGACATCAGGATGGGACTGGTGCCCCTGGAAGGGAGCTGTGAACAAGGGAAGGTCCAAATGGGTAGGCCCTAGTCCTGAGGAACACCCTTGACTCCTGAAAGGTCCACTGGGACAGACAGAAGGGCTCGAGTAGTCTGGACACCGCTCGTGAGGTGTGCGCACGTGCTGGCTTATAGCAGTTAGGGCAGAGACTGACCTGCACTGAGAGCTGTCACCTCACCACACTTCCCAGTTCAAAATGGGCACCCAGTGGGGCTGCTAGTATTCACAGTGACTAGGCACTGGATCTCTGGCAGAGGGCTTGGTCTAGCTGTACAGAGACAGCCCAGAGGGCCTGGAGTGTGGTCCAGGCCAAACCTTGGAGTCCACTGTCAGCAAGCACAAGGCAGGGGTAGGGGTAGCCTCCGAGGCCACTGTCAACACACACACAGTGGGGGTAGGTCCAGCCGCAGTGAACTTTGTGGACAGGCATACCTGGTGGCACCACGGAAATGCACGTCTTGGGCTGATAGCACCTGGGGAGGAGTATGCTGAGCCCTGGCCTGGGAGGATTCCACATGCCATGGAGCAACTAAGCCCGTGTGCCACAACTACTGAGCCTGCACTCTAAAGCCCACGAGCCACAACTACTGAAGCCCGTGTGCCTAGAGCCCGTGCTCCACAACAAGAGAAGCCACCACAATGAGAAGCCCACGCAGCACAACAAAGAGTAGCCCCTGCTTGCCACAGCTAGAGAAAGACCCCACGCAGCAACGAAGACCCAGCTCAGCTAAAGACAAATAAATAAATTTATAAAAAAGAATTAAGAAAGATTATCAATAGAAATGCAGATCACTGTAACAAGGAACTAAAAACTATAAAGCCGAACCAATCAAAATTAGACAAATCAATTGCCAAGATAAAAAACAATCTAGAAGTAATGAATAGCAGACTAACACAGAACAAATAAGTGATTTGGTAGAATAATGGAAATCACCCAATCAGAATAAAACACAGAAGACAAATTTTTAAAAATAAAAGCAACATACAAGATGTACAGGATAATATAAAGCATGCCAAAATACACATAATAGGGGTTCCTGAAGGAAAATAGAGAAAGGGTGATCAAAAATGTACCTGAAGGGCTTCCCTGGTGGCGCAGTGGCAGAGAGTCCGCCTGCCGATGCAGGGGACACGGGTTCGTGCCCCGGTCTGGGAAGATCCCACGTGCCGCAGAGCGGCTGGGCCTGTGAGCCATGGCCGCTGAGCCTGCGCATCCGGAGCCTGTGCTCCGCAACGGGAGAGGCCACAACAGTGAGAGGCCCGCGTAGTCCAAAAAAAAAAAAAAAATGTACCTGAAGAAAATATGGCTGAAAACTTCCCAAACCTAAAGAAAGAAACAGATATCCAAGTACAGGAAGCACAAAGGGTCCCAATCAAGATAAAACAAAATAGACTCCATCAAGATGTATCATAAATAAACTGGCAAAAGTTAAAGAGAAGATTCTAAATATAGCAAGAGAAGAACAGTCAGTTACAAGGAAAACCCCATAAATCTATTAGCTGATTTCTCTGCAGAAACTTTGCAAGCCAGAAGGGAGTGAGTGGTATGATATATTTAAAGTCCTGAAAGGGAAAAAACTGCAACCTAGGATACTCGACCCAGCAAAATTATCATTTAGAACGGAAGGAGAGATAAAGAATGTTTCAGAGAAGCAAAAACTAAAAGAATTCAGCAATAGTAAACCTACCCTAAAAGAAATGTTGGAAGGTTTCCTCTAAATGGAAAAGAAGTAAGAATCTGTAGGAAAGAGAAAATCCCAATAGGAAAGGCAAATATATAGTAAAGGTTGAAGATCACTTAAATAAGCCAGTACATAGATTAAAAAACAAAACAAACAAACAAACAGAAACACTGTAAAAGCAACTACTAACTACAATAAATACTGCAGGTATAATCATGAAGATGTAAAATATGACATCAGGAACACAAAATGTGGGGGAGGGGAGTAAAAAATGTAGATCTTTTAGAATGCATTTGAACTAAAATAACTATCAGTCTAAAGTAAGTAGCTAGTTATGGGTCAACATACTTGACCCATAATCACAAATCAAAAACATACAACAGATTCACAAAAAACAAAAAGAAAGACACTCAGGCACAATACAAAAGAAAACCATCAAACTACAAAAGGAAAAACAGAAAGCAATGAATAAAAAGAACTAAAAAATCAACTGGAAAACAAGTTTTAAAATGACAATAACTACATACCTATCAATAATTACCTTAAATGTTAAGGGACTAAATGCTCTGATCAAAAGACAAAGAGTGGCAGATGGGATTAAAAAAACCTACAATATACTGCCTACGAGAGACTCACTACAAGGCAAAAGACTCACACAGATTGAAAGTGAGAAGACAGAAAAAGATATTTCATGCAACTGGAAATGAGAAGAAAGCAGGGGTAACAATAGTCAAATCAGACAAAATACACTTCAAAACAAAGTCCATAAAGAAAGACAAAGAAGGACATGATATAATGATAAAGGAATCAATACAAGAAGAGGATATTATACTCGTTAACATAAATTTACCCAATATAGGAATACCTAAATATGTAAAAGAAATACTGACAGACATAAAGGGAAAAATGGACAGGAATACAATTATAGTAGGAGACTTTAACACCCACTGACATCAAGAGACAGATCTTTCAGACAGAAAATCAATAAAGCAACAGAGGCCCTAAATGACACAGTAGACCAGTTGGACTTAATATCTACAGGACACTACATTCAGAAAAACCAGAATACACATTCTTTTCATGCGTGCATAGAACATTCCCTAGGATAGACCACATACTAAGTCACAAAAGAAGTCTCAACAAATTTAAGAGGATAGAAATTATTTCAAGCATCTTTTCTGAACACAATGGTATAAAACTAGAAATCAACCACAGAAAGAAAAACAGAGGAAAAATGTACACATGGAGACAAAACAACATGCTACTTAAAACCCAGTGGTTCAATGATTAAATAAAAGAAGAAATCAGAAAATACCTTGAGACAAAGAACAGTGAAAATACAACCTTAAAAAATCTATGGGATACAGCAAAAGCAGTTCTAAGAGGGAAGTTCAGAGTAACATAGGCCTTCCTCAAGAAACAAGAAACATTTCAAAAAAACAACTTAAACTACCATCTAAAAGAATTAGAAAAAGAATAACAAACAAAACCCAAAGTCAGCAGAAGGAAATAATACAGATCAGAGAGGAAGTAAATAAAATAAGACCTCTCCCTCCCAAATTAGAAAAGATCAGTAAAACCAAAAGCTAGTAAAAAAGAACAACCCCCCCCAAAAATCAACAAACCTCTGACCAGCCTCACCAAGAAGAAAAGAGATGACCCCAAAAAACAAAATAAGAAATCAAAGAGGAGAAATAACAACCTATACTGCAGAAATACTAAAAAGTCATGAGAATACTATGAATAGTTATATACCAACAAATTGGACAACCTAGAAGAAATGGACAAGTTTCCAGAAACATACAGCCTGCCAAAACTGAGTCAAGAAGAAACAGAAAATTTGAACCACTGCTGCCCACCTGGCATTACCTGCCCACCTCATCTGCACACCACCTGCCCAGACCAATCACTAGAAGTGAAATAGAATCTGAAAGAAAACAACTCCCTGCAAACAAAAGTCCAGGACTAGACAGCTTCACTGTAGAATTCTACCAAACATACAAAGAAGAACTCACACCTATCCTCAAACTACTCCAAAACCAAAACCACAATGAGGTATCACCTCACACCAGACAGAATGACCATCATCAAAAACTCTGCAAATAATAAATGCTGGAGAGGGTGTAGGGAAAAGGGAATCCTCCACACTGGTGGTGAGAATGTAAATTGGTGCAGCCACTATGGAGAACAGTATGGAGGTTCCTTGAAAACTTAAAAATAAAGCTACCATCATATGGTTTAGCAATCCTACTCCTGGGCATCTGTCCCAAAATGATGAAAACTCTAATTTGAAAAGATACATGCACCCTAATGTTCATAACAGCACTATTTATAACAACCAAGACACTTAAACATTCCAAGTGCCCATCAACAGACGACTGGTTTTAGAAGATGTGGTATATATACAAAGGAATATTACTCAGCCATAAGAAAAATGAAATATTGCCATTTGCAGCAACATAGATGGACCTAGAGAATATTACACTTAGTGAAATAAGTCAGACAAAGAGAAAGACAAATACTATATGATATCACTTATATGTGAAATCTAAAAAAGAATACAAATAAATCTATATACAAAGCAGAAACAGACTCACAGACATATAAAACAAACTTTTGGTTACCAAAGGGTAAAAGGAGGGGAGAGAGTGATAAATTAGAATTAACAGATACAAACTACTACTATACATAAAATACAAAAGTAATAAGGATTTACTGTACAGCACAGGGAAATATATTCACTATCTTGTAATAAACTATAATGGAAATTAATCTGAAAAAATATATGTATATAACTGATCACCTTACTATATACTTGAAACTAACACAATATTGTAAATCAACTATATTTCAATTTAAAAAATATAATGGCAGTTGACAACTGTATCCCTGGAATGACAACTTTAGCTACAGTTTACTGTGGTGCCCCTCTACAATGAAATGTTCAATCAGTATGGAAATCTTTTACACCCTGTTTTTATTCTTGTAACAGGCATCATATAAATTCTCAACAAAACAGATATTCATATACACTTCAATTACAAGAATCAGTAAGTTGTTTTAAGAATGATAAAATTTGATTTTATTTCATTGGAAATTGAAAATAGGTCAATTAACATTTTTACTTATTTGTAAAAAAGCAATTTCTGATTTTTTGATAGTTTTTCTCATAGTTTCCTTTTAATATAGCCTTTTGGGGGAAAGACAGGGAACTTAACTACCCATAATTGGTTCTGGTAATTCAAAATGTAGTCACTGGGAGGCATCATCATCTAAATTTTTCCCAAAGCATAAGCTATAACTTGGGAGTATATTAGTTTTGGAAGCATTTTTAACTCTTTCAGAAGGCCAGAACACTATGAGTAGATTGGTGCAGAGTTTATTAAGTGACAATTACATGCTTGAAAAATCAAGCTCAATTATTAACTTGGAAAACATCTGAATCAAGTTAAGCCTAATTTTCTAAGCATGTACCTATCACTTAGCCAAAAATATTTAAGTATCCTGCAAATATGTCATATCTTTTCTATAAGTTAGATGACAACCTATCCAGAGCTAAAATAAATTATGAAATTGTATATAACATAAAAATGGATTCTAACACTTCATTTTCATACAGCTCTTTCTGAGACAGTACATGTTAGAACATCTTAAGTACACTTTATATTTGATTATTCCTATATGCTTGGGAAACCACTGGCAGGGTTAAATATATTTTCTAGCAAAATGGTTCTAAGGAAAATTAGAACAGTACTTGATTAATTGAATGTTCAACCTAATGGTGAAAGGCATTTATAATTTCATCACATTGAGAGCACTTCAAATAGTTCACAGGAACCAGAGATCTACATCCTGTGAAAGAATTTAAGTAACTGGTTAATAGTAGGTAGGTTGCCTCCTCTTGACGACTGTTCAGACAGAAAGCAAGGAATCTGATGGGAAATGTGCTCTCTTATGTTGAGGATCCTAATTTCACTTAAAATTCTTAGCTTCTAGAGAATCACAAAGCAGAAATCATTGAAAATTATTTTGTGCAATTTCAGATGTCCAGTTGTTCTCCCAACTCTCATTTATAATATACTTAAGCCATATAATTAATTCATTTTCAAATAGCTCCAAGTAAATTTTTAAAAATTAAATCAAACAATTGAGCTTGGAAAGAGATTCCAGTTATACAGAATGATTGTATTGGTTAGTTTAAACAAAACCAATAATTTGTCAAATTGGGTTTCAACACAATTCAGTTGTATAGCATGTAAATAAGATATTATAAAGGCAACCATTTGCTATTCATACAGTAAATAGATGAAGCTGGCCTTCATAAAGGAAATAAGAATTGGTTTTTGTTATAGATTTATCTGGGAAAAAAGAAACCCAATACATCCTTTCTCTTTCAGCTCTCTTTCTCTATCTTTCACAGCTTTCAAACATCTTTTGCTATACCATTATTTATGGGGGTGGGAGGCACTTTTCAAGTAAATGTACAGCCAGTTGGTGGTTAGAAATTAAATCCTACTGTTTTTTTCCATATCTATACCCTCTTGTCAACTTATTGATTATGGGACACACGTTACTCCTTGCCTTCTTCAACGCTTAGGCTATTGTGATTTACAACACTCTTGACAGTTAATATCTTCTAATTTCAAGATTATTCCCTCTGCTATGAATTTTGAAAATCTATTTGGTTCTCAAAGACAATAATATTATTCATCATCAGAATGTTTCAACATAAAGGTCTCTTTTGGTGAAAGGGCCACAAGCACAGAAACAAAAAAACAGAAATTAAAATGAATCTGTTAAATACATCAATGTTACTATATTAAACATTCACTGAGAAAAATTGAAGTACTTATGCATGGTGTAAGAGAAACTAAAAAACTGAAAGCAAAAACATTATTGGTGGGGAAATATGACCATCCTCTTTCTGTGTGTGTGCTTTAACTACCAAATTGATCTGGCTGAATAGTCCATTAAAAGCACAATCTTCATAAAAAATTGCCTTTGGTATCTCCTCAAGATTTATAGGATATAAAGACTCCCTTACTACTTATTTTACGAACTATCATGTTTAGGGAAAATTAAAAGGATTGTTAAAGGAGGAAACACAGATTCTTCAGTCTATGAAAGAAGCTTACCAAAGTTGCATCATTTCTTTTACAGCTGTTAAAATAAATAATTTGCTTTGCAAGTTTTCTGAATGATATTCAACTGAGAGAAACTTCTTTTGATGAACCAGAGAAGAAATAGCTTGAACTTTGCTATAAGTTATTGACGAGCTTTCTTCTCGTCAATATAGAATGAAGTGTTTGACCCATCTGAGTTACCAACTAGACATCACATTTCTCAGATATATCTTTGATCAGCCTCTATGTTATTCTTATACTTCTTAGAAGGAGGTGATTTTATGTAAGGAATTTCTTTTATCAAATCTTTTCTTTCTTTTTTTTAAAAAAAACATGGATTTAAAAAAAAACTATCACTCCAATTTCTTCCTTTTCAGCAAAACCAAGGAAATTAGAAACATACTTTAATAAAAGTTAAAAAGATGACTAGCAAATAAGGAGGAAAGGGGGAAGTAAATACAATCCTGCTGTGAGGGAATTTAAGATAAATGGCTTTCAAGTGTTTAAATAACCCATCCTCTGAAACTAAAGGAGGGAAGCAGTAATGGAAATGAGTATTTATCCTATGTCCACTCAGACCATATATTTACGGGTTTAGGAGGGAGTGTGAGAAAGATGTTATTTGATAATGTTACTGCTTTGGAAGAAGGAGTAAATGAGCACATTTTTTGAGAATGTAGAAGGTGATTGTGGAGCTTGAGGAGACTGCATAACAGATTGATATTTTAATGAATATTAATTAAAAAATTCATTTAAAATAAAAATATAGTAAACTGTTGTATTTACTTATGTATTAAAATATTCATAAACTTTCACTATTCTATTATGAGAAGAAAAATCATGCAAATGAATAAACTATATGGGGATATATACATATATATATATTTCTTTCTAAGCATGATCCCTCACCCCACCTCACAGAAAAAATGATGGAAAAATGGATATCACCACACAAAAAGTAAAAACAGCATATTGTTTAAGAAATTTTAAGCACTATATAAGCGCTTAATATATTGTGCACAGAATTCTACAAGTGAATACAGAAAAGTATCTGAACATTTATGAATGAAAATTACTCAGGGTGGGGACATAATTATTTCTATTTCTCTAATAATTCTGCAATAAAAGTACATTGAGATAAATATAATCATATTTTAATATATTTAATTAAACATATTTTAGTACCCATAAGCCTGCATAAAAGAGTGAACATAAAAGCAACGTGTTATACAGTCCTTGCCTTAAAGAATTTTATGGGCAAAGGAAGGAAAAGCGTTGATCTTTGTCCATTTTCCTAAGTGGGGAGGTCTAGAAAACAATCTGAAAATCCCTTTGGATAAAGTTTTCTTTATAATGATGAAAACATGAGTAAAATAAGAATTAAGAGCATTGCAGTTTCTCTATTTCAGGTTTTGAGTCCAAATGCAGCCTTAAGATTATAAATATGCACAGAAATATTCACCCATGACATTGCTTATGTCCTTTGCAAAAAAATATGCAAGTCATCAAAGTTCTTTATGTAACAGTAAGCTTCGGTTAAAAAGAAAACTCTTGTCGTAAGAAGAAAAAAGAAACCAACCTAGAATACATGTATTTTTTTTTCTTTTCTTTTTTTTTTTTTTGCGGTACGCGGGCCTCTCACTGTTGTGGCCTCTCCCATTGCGGAGCACAGGCTCCGGACGCGCAGGCTCAGCGGCCACGGCTCACGGGCCCAGCCGCTCCGCGGCATGTGGGATCTTCCCGGACTGAGGCACGAACCCATGTCCCCTGCATCGGCAGGCGGACTCTCAACCACTGCGCCACCAGGGAAGCCTAGAGTACATGTATTTTTAAATAAAAATTTCCTTTTCATGTAAATATATTTATTGTTAATAATTTAGAAATTTTAGTAAACCAAAAGAAAAAATTATCATTTCATCCCACTAAACAAAGGTAATATGCAAAATATGATGAAATATTTTGCAGTTTTGCTCTATGAATATTTAAAAACCTGTGTTTAAAAAAAAGCATAATACTGAACAGATTTTCATTTAGTTTTATTCATTTTAAATATATTTTCAACTCACTAAATATTTAAAAATTATTTTCATTACTTTATTTTATAAATAATAAATCAGCCCATCATAATTTATTTAGCCCATTCCTATTTGTTGGATATTTGGCTCCTGATGATTTCTATTTAATAAACACCATGTTATGAACCTCATTTAATAAAATTTCTGCACACATTTTCATAGAGATAACTCCAAAAAGTGGAATTATGGCACAGGGAAAACATAAATATTGAGGCTTTTCATATTAGCATTTTTTAAAACTGAGGTTAGAGAGTGTGGATTGGAATAGACTACTTACATTTAGATCAGAAACAAGATCATGTAACCTTGTTTGTACTCAGAAAATTACAAGATTGAGGGGCCAAATAATGATCTGTGTTTTAAAGGACAAGAAGGCTGTCATTTGTTGAATACAAAGAATCAACTGTGGTTATGGAAATAAATAATAGAGCTAGATTAAAAAAGAAAAATCTTAATAGAAAAATATGGAAGGGACTCCAGTATATGATGGACGAGGAGGAAATAGTTGTCAGTCACTTGTTCCTGACATGAATGGTAGAAATATCCAGAGGGTTTAACCATGACCAAGGTGAATGGAGGTCAACTGAAAGGAAAATATAATTGAAAATAAAATAGTTAAAAATTTTCTGATCTCTATTTGTTATGATATCAAATCTTTAATTATTATTAACTTTTTCACCATGCAGAGCTGGTTTAGAAATGGATTACATATCCACAATTATACTGCATTCATGAGAGTGTTAAGACAAAAAACAGATCTTTGATAATCACAAAATCTTCCATTTACAAAATACATTTTTCTTGAAAAATGTGAAGCCACTGTAAGTCCCATTGAAGTTTTAACATGAAGCCATTGAAGAAAACTCTTTCCTTAAGAACTTTTAATTAGTTTTGAGAGAAAATGTTTGCTCATTGGTTTTAAAAAAGCTTACATTATTATCTTGCTTTTAGTCACAAATGCTTTATCTAATATGTTGCTGTTGTCCAGGACTCATTAATTCTATTGTTTCCCTTTTTGTTAGTGCTCATTACTTTGCTCATTTGAAATCAGAACAGGTTAGAAAGGTTAAAACTTTTTTTTTAAACCTGTGTCCTGAAAATAAACAGCCTGTGAGATAAAGCTGAACACCTGAACATTTGATGTATTACGTCTCAGTAGTATCTGACAACCCTTACTCCCTGGCAATGCAATTTTTTTCTAATAATTTAGTCTCAGTCTGTTAAAAGACAATTACAGATAATGCACACAGGCAAGTGGTGAAGGATGCCCAGAATAGCTTCTGTAGAGAGGTTATCAAAACACAACTCACCAAAAGGATTTTTGCATTGATTTTTAAAAAAAATTATTTCAAAAACACAGTTATATAGATTTTTACAGGACTAAATATAACCAAAAAAGATGGAAAGGATTTCCTCTTTGCTACTTCATATAACACATTTTTAAAACATAAGGTAGGGACTTCCCTCGTGGAGCTGTGGTTAAGAATCTGCCTGCCAATGCAGGGGACAGAGGTTTGATCACTGGTCCAGGAAGATCCCACATACCATGGAGCAACTAAGCCCATGTGCCACAACTACTGAACCTGTGCTCTAGAGCCCGCGTGCTGCAGGTACTGAGCCCACGTGCTGCAACTACTGAAGCCTGCATGCCTCGATCCCGTGCTGCACAACAGAAGCCACCACAATGAGAAGCTCACACACCACAACGAAGAGTAGACCCCACTCACCGCAACTGGAGAAAGCCTGCGCAGAGCAATGAAGACCCAACACAGCCAAAAATAATTATAATAATAAGGTAAATGTTATAATAGCTATTTATTGCCTTATTATAACTAAATGCTTATTCTTTATTGCTGTGTACAGTTTTGAATATTTAACATATTTGAGTGTATCAGTGTGATTTCATAGCTGTCCTGCTGGTCCTTCACCTTGGACTACTGCATGATTAACTACTGAAGAAGGGGCATTATCACAACAGTAGCCATTACAGATGGATTAGACTTGCATCATGACATTTTGCAACAAAATTAAGAAACCTCTTGGGACAATTCTGAGTATAATCAATTGAAACTACTGTATTCACTCAGCCCTCTAGAGGATTTAAAATGCACTGATACTCACATGAAACGGCAGTGACTGTGCATAGTATAAGTACACTTATTTCTGAAATCCTTTTTGATATCTTATTTCATATATGAGGTAGAGGTCCTCTCCTTGCTTTGTTGACTGGGAAGCTATAGTATATGGAATCACCACATGGAACATGCTGTGATCTATGTGAAAAGAAGAGATACCCCTTATATCATCATTTCCTGTACCCCGCAAGAAGGGGCTGCCTAAATCAGGATGTTTTTCCAAGTTGAGATTGATTGTTTCTGGAATGAGTTCAGAAAAATCAGAAGCCTCTCTTCCTGACTTCGTATAGACTGCATTTAGATTGCAGCCCTAATACAAGCAAACTTCTTGGAATAGTTGGGGTACAGGATTTTTCAAGGACACTCTCTATGCAATAAACAGAGCATGTGATAGCATTGCAGACAACTTGATGGGAATCAGATGACCTGGCCCTCGGCCCCCTCTGCCAGTCACACAACCTCTCTAAATACCCATTTTGTCTCCTCTTTAAACTGACGAGGTTAGAGAGACATCTCTAAGAAACACCTTCTGCACTTCTAACAAGAGAGTCATCAAACAACCTCACTGTGTATAAGGGGAGCGACAGGAAAAGTGAAAGTAGGATGAGCAACAGTTTAGTAGAAGTAGAGCTGACTCTACTGTCACGAGCTCTGGAACCTGTGGTGAGTCATGTAAGTTCTCTGTGTCCTCTGTCGGCTTCTCTGTGAAATAAAGGAATAGACCTAGAACGGTGATTTTCAAACATTTTCAGCTATAGTATATGGAATAGCATACCCTTTTTTCCCACAGGAAAATCATATGTGGAAACCTAGTATATAAACATAACAGGGAAAGTGCTTAGGAGGAAGATGGCTTGGGACGGACAGGGCTGGATGGGCATCCGTGCAGCCTTTGCCTTGCTCCCGCCTCAAATCCATGCATTTGTGTGGAAAAGCACAAGATTAGATACCCTTCATGAGAATGACACTGAGAGACACCTGCTACTTCATGGTTTTCTCCTCCAATCCCCCCCACCTCCCCAATACAAATACTGTAGCATCAAGATCTTTGAAACCAGATTACTTCCTCGTCTTTAACTAGTTACCTCTACACATAAGGGATGGAATTATCTATCTGTAGTAGCAAGCTCTGAGAGTAGCTAATGGCAGGAACTAAGGAGATTTGGAAATAACCAAACTTTATGTAACCTCAAGGAAGGAGGCTAATAATATGGGAGATCTGTAATGGTATGAATTGTGTCCTGTCTGAAGGAAAACTATTAAAACTCAATAAGATAAACCCAGTATGGTATTTCCCAGAAAACATTCTTCTGAGAGATGTTAGTAGCTGCATTTTAGGAAATAATATATGCCTCCTCTGTTAAAGAAATGTAGGATTAGATAAAATCATTGTCGTGTTCTGTTTACATACACTTTAATATGCTAATATTCCAAATAAAATTTCAAGAGAGGTCCTATAGTAGAAAGCATTTTCAAACTTATTTTGGGAAATGCAAAGAGTTGAAGAAGGGGAGCTTCATTTCCATTAGATGAGGACAATGTTGGAATCATAGATCAGCTTCTTCAACACATCTAGTGGTTGATGGCTCTGTGAGAATTCTTTTAAGCTTGTATGAGTAAAATATGAATATGCAAATTTAGAATAACTCCCCTTCATACAATTTTGTAGTAAGTCTGGCCTAGTTCTGCCATGCAAAGTCCTTTCCTGATATCACAGATAACTGATTGTACAAGCTAACAGTCTGGTCATTTTTCCAAATGAATGAAAACTGCACTTGTGGACCATAAAATAAAATGAGATTTGTAGCTTAGCAAAAAAATTTATCCATAACACAGCTTATAATCAGATGGCAATTTGAACAGTGTAGCATCAACAATAATTTAAAATGGCTATATAGAAATTCAAAGTAATGTGGTTGGGGGTATAAAAAGAGTTTTGATGTATTCACTTGGAAGTTCATTCAATTTATAATTATCTTAGAGAGGACAGCTATAACATACCATCACCAAGCCGAGGGTAGCTTCCTTGAGCAACTTGAGAAAACTGAGTAATTAGTTCTTTTAACTTGCCTTCGACTGAAGTGTCCCAATACGTTCCTTCATTGTTTATTGCAATACAATGTTACTTGTATAGGATTTATGTGTCAGAGTGCTCATTTTGACAAACCTCAAATCCAATAAACTAGGGATATACTTCAGCAACCCATTCCATCTCAAGGGGGAACTCAACTCTCATAAGCAATCGGAGGGCATGTGTCGGCTTTCTTTGCACAGTTCCATACATATTTGTACTTTTACATACACAGTGCACTCTTTTCTTTTTTCTTTGCAGAAATGAGAGCATACCATGCATACTCTTATATAGCATTTCTTAAAAAAATCTTAAGTTTTAGATCTCTTCCCACATCTGAACTGATATATCTATAAAATGGTTCTTATGGCTGTGTTGTGTGATTCTTTAATAAATAATGCTAAAATGAGCTTCCTTTGTACATACTTTTTGTACACACATGAAAGAATTTTCTCAGATAACCTCTTTGAGTCAAAGTGTTGGTTCAAAAGTTATGCATAGCTTAGTTTTAACCATGGCAGTCTTTACTATGAATGGAGAAAACACCTTGAACAATGGAAATAAATACATCATCCATTGCTCTTCTTGGCCCTGAATTCACCTTCTTAGATATTCTTTACTTGGCCATAATCCTCTAATACCAGAGTTTAGTGCACATAGGAGAGTATGTCCTTCTTGGGCAATGAGACTCTTCAGTAGTCTACTTTCGGTAGTCTACTTTCAAATGGCGTAAGTCTGGGATCCAAAGAGTTATATTAAGTGTCAATTAGACATACTTTTCAGGCCAAGCTTTAGATTTCATCAGTAATAAAATTCTCCAGAAAATACAAAAGATTTTTGGAAAAAAGTGATTACAGTGAGATCTGTGTGCTAGTAATCACATCAAAATCTTTTCTGGATATGGTACCTATTCCCGCTGCATTTATTTACTTTTATGCTTTACCCCCCCCCCCCACACACACACATACACACACACACACAGTGGTATATATCTTGAGGCTATCTGAAACACAAGTCTTCAGAGGAAATGAAACTGCAGTTTGCTTTCCAACCCTAAAAGGCTTGAATTTATGAACTATTTCCATGGCTCGCTTGTAGGGCATCCAATTTTTGCCTAAGTCCATGTTTATTTTTATAGTACCCTGCTATAATTCTCAAGGAACCACTGATACACATTGACATTCTGGCTCTATACAAATGCTTCCTCTAGAACAGCAAACTTAGTAGGCATATAGTCTGCTTTCCAAGTTATCAAAGGTGACAGTTTTAGAAAATATTCTCTCTGACACAAGAGAGGTATACAGCTATCCAACCTGCAGTATCTGTGTACTTGCTACAAGCTGCCTGACTGCTAAGACATTGCAGCATATTTTGAGTTATACAGCTCACTGGTTTTTATAACAATTTTTTACAGTAGTTAAAACAGAGTAAACTTCTATAATAATCTACACATTGATTCAAGTTGGAATAACAAGAAGTGGATTTACAATCTCATGTGAAATAAGTAATAAAAGACAAAATATATGAAACATTGGCACAGAAAACATTGGCCATTGGGCAACAAACAAACAAACAAAGAAAAGAAAAACCCCACAGGGATTCATGGTGGACAAAAATCAAATGAGGAGACACCTATGAATGCCAGTCTTACTTGCTGGAGAAAGTGTACATATTGTAGCACTGGGAGGAGTAGCGCCAGGAATCCGGAGAAGTCAAGCCTCTGTTGTTCCCAGGATGGAATATTGGAGAGGAGAGAGGTACACAGTAAGACAACCCCTGAGATGTGCACAGTCCCTCTCAAATATTCAACTGAGTCCTGATGGATCAATACATACATGAGGAAGCTATTTGAGGCTGGGGGGAAAACTACCCAAAAGAATACAGGGAACGGAACAGTGCTTATAGATCACAGTGGGTTAGGGATAACACCCATTCCCAAGGCAGAGTGGAAAGCTTTATAACTCAGGGGTCATCAGTACCAACCCTGTAATAGTGTTTAATACTAAAACCAGCTTATTAAGAAAGATCTTGCCTCAACAGGGGGTAAAATCTAGCCCTAGAATAAATACTGTTCTGGTACAAGCTAACCAAGCTTAAAAGTAGGACTTGAAGGAATCAAACTGAATTCAAGTAACCCAACTGCATCCCACAGCAAAGTTCCAAAATATTTTTAGGCAAGCAAAAATATCCAGCACCATCTGGTATCTAATAAAAAAAATTATCAGGTATGAAGAGAAGCAGAAAAATATAACCCATAACGAGGAGAAAAATAATTAGAAACTGACTCAGAAATGACACATGATAGAATTAATAGTTAATAACATCAAAACAGTTATCATTTGTGCAACCTATCAGTTCAAGAAGGTAGATGAAACATTAAGCATCTTATGTCATATGCAGACGTGAAAGATAAAAATAGCCAAATATAATTCTAGAGGTGAAAACTACAGTGCATGGGATTCTTTAAAAAGACACTGGATGTGTTTAATAACAGAGTGGACAGTGCAAAAGAAAAGATTAGTGAATTGAAATATTATCCAGAAGGAAACAGTGGGGAAAGTATCAAAACAAACAAACATTATAAAAACAGACCATTATGAGCTGCGAACAATTTAAAGTGGTTAATTATATGTGCAATTGGAATCCCCAAAGGAGAGAAAAGATGGAGGAATGGAAAAAATATTTGAAGAATGATGGCTAAAATTTTCCAAATTTACTGAAAAGTATAAATCCACAGTTCCAAGAGGTTCAATGAATCCAAACAAAAGAAACATGAAGGAAACTATACTAAAGCACAGCATAATCAAATGCTTAAAGTGAGCGGTAAAGAGAAAATCTTAGAAGCAATGCGAAAAAACAAATGTCAAGTTTTATACAGGGGAAAAAGGTGTAAATGTGTTTGCCATTTCTCTTCAGAAACAATGAATGCTAGAAGACAATGGAACAATATCTTTAGAGGACAGTGCTGAAAAATAAAAACTGTCAATCTAGAATTTTTTTATCTTGCAAAAAAAATCTTTCAAAAGGACAATGAAGGATTTCCCTGGTGGCTCAGTGGTTAAGAGTCTGCCTGACAATGCAGGGGACACAGGTTCAATCCCTGGTCTGGGAAGATCCCACATGTCACAGAGCAACCAAGCCCGTGCACAACAACTACTGAGCCTGAGCTCTAGAGCCCTCATGCCACAACTGCTGAGCCCACGTGCAGCAACTACTGAAGTCCGTGCACCTAGAGCCTGTGCTCCGCAACAAGAGAGGCCACCACAATGAGTCAGAAGCCCGCACACTGCAACAAAGAGTAGCCCCTGCTCACTGCAACTAGAGAAAGCCACGTGCAGCAACGAAGACCCAACGCAGCCAAAATTAAATAAATAAATAAATGTATTAAAAAAATAAAAAAGAGAGAGTCTGGGATCTGTAACACACAGGTCTTCAAACAAAAAAAAAAGGACAATGAAATAAAGACATTTCAGACACAAATTAGGTATGCATAAATTCTACTTTTATGAGATAATGTCCAAGAGTTTAACAGAAATATTCTTTTAAAAACTTGCTATTATTAGGCTTTTCAATTTTTAGCATTTTAGTAGGTCTAATTATGATCTCGATATACATTTAACTCTGTACAAACATATTTTTGTTTGTTTATTGACTGTAGGTATTTACTCACCTATTGCCCACTCAAATTGTTTTACATTTTTTATTGGTTTGTTTGACTTTTTGCTTAATGATTTATATTTTATAAAACTAGCTTTTTTTCCCCTGTTATATAAGTGGCTATTATTATCTCTCCATTTGATGATGTCTATTGAGTAACAATAGCTTTTGATTTTAAGGGAGGAAAATTTGCTGATATCTTCTTTTATGGTATGTTGGAGTATCACCTATAAAATAATTTTCTACCTCAAGAGGATAAAAATATCCTCTATCATTTCTTTCTAAACATTTTAAAGTACAGACATCCCTTGATTTGCATGGTTCTGATACAGAATATTTCAGTTACCATGGTTCAATTAAGTAATACTGGTCCCCCAACAGCACGGTTCAAATATTAGTTACCATGGTGTATTAACCATGAATAAATGCATAAAGTACAAATTTCATTGTGGTTCTACAGTCCACAAATTGCTACATAAATAAGAGATGGCTACCATGGTCAGTGACAAATCATGTCACTTTTTTTCAGAGCCTGTTGATTATTGGTCACTCTGTGTCTCTTATTCAGTTCAGGCATAGACATCAAAGCATGCAGGTGTCCTGCACTGTCTCCCAGTGATAAACCCACATGGCATTTAAAAAGAATGGATAATCAAAAGAGGAAATTGACCAAAAATGATGAGGATGCAACAAAGGAAAGAAAAGTGCTGACAACAGAAGTGAAATTCAAACTGAACAGAAATGGAGTTATAGATGATATAGTTGACATGGGAATGCTGATGCGCTGCCATTCGAGAGACTAGATAATGCAGCCAGGGGAACTTAGTGACACTGAACTTATCAACATAAATGAGGAATGTGATAGGGATGACAAAGATAATGTCCCAGAGGAAATGACACTAACAAAAGACTCACATCAAAGGACCCCTTGGAGATATTGTACAACCTTCAAAGCATGAAGGATAAATTGTTGGAAGCTCAACCAAACACTTGGCCAAGTCACAGGAGAAATGCATGCTCCATATCATTGGATATGTTCCGTGAGAAGAAGGCAAACATTGTTCAAGCCACTATTGATATTTTTTTTTACAAAGTAACAAAATACTGTTATTCTCAATGTTTGTAATATTTTCCATTAACATTGTACTAAATAAATTCTAGTTTTATTGTTTTTCTTTCTCTATACATTTATAAGGAACAGTAAAAGAGTTTTAATGTTTTGGAAAAAAACTTAAATTCATGGAACAAACTTTTTTTTATTGATTATGAAGATCATTTTGCATATCTTCAGCTTGCTTGTAAGTGAGCCTTCTCATACACTATCCCTGCCCACTACCATAATATTTTAATTAAAATATGTATACTAAATACTGATATTTCAAAGGGAAAGTCCCTCTATTTTATCATGTTTCAGGAGCATCTTGGCTTCTCTTGCCCTTGATCTGTCTTAAAAATTTAATAATAGGCTAGTAAATTCTTTCAGATTTGCACTATATAGAGTGAGGCTATACTATAACATCTATACACATTTAAAATCTTATTTTCCAGGTGAATTAAAACTTTTGTCATAATATAGTAACCTCTTTATACACACAATAATTTTTTTCCTTAAGTCTGTTTTGTCTGATATTAAATTACCTTCCCCAGGTTCCTTTAGGTTGGTATTTTCCTGGTATGTCTTTTTCTATTTTAAATTTTTCACATATTTACGCTTTAAACATGTCTTTAAAACACATGTAACCAATTTCGTTTTACGTTTTTTTTTACTCCAATGTGATAGTCTCTATTTTGTTAACTACCAAGTTTAAACAATTCACATTTATGTAACTATTGATACATTTGGACTTCCTTTACTATCTTACTTTTAGTATTTCCTCTGGCTTGCATTTTCTATACTTGTTTTTCTTCCTTTGTTCCTTTTCCTGGATCAATTTAGGCTTTTTTCCCTTATTTTATTTTTTGTACTGGTTTGGAAGTTGAAAACTTTATATCTGTTCTTTAATCACTTCCCTTGAAATATTACCATGCATATTTAACCAATTTTACCATGAGTATCTTGCCAAACCTTACTTTAACCCTAATTATATCTTTGATACACAAGCAAATTTACCCAACATATTTTATTTCTGTAAGTTTTTCTGTGGATATATATATATATATATATATATATATATATATATATATGTGTGTGTGTGTGAAACATATATATATATGTATATATATGAAACATAGAATATACTGCTTTAACCATTTTTAAGTGTACATTCATACTACTGCACAACCATCACCACCATTCATCCACAGAACTCTTTTCTTCTTCCCAAACTGAAACTCTGTATCCCTTAGACAGTTACTCCCTATTCCTCTCTCCCAGCAGCACTTGAAAACTGTCATTCTACCTACTTTCTGTCTCTGATTTGATTACTTTAGGCCTCATGTAAGTGGAATTACCCAGTATTTGTCCTCTTGTGATTAGCTTATATTGCTTAGCATAATGTCTACAAGGTTCATCCCTGCTTTAAAATGTCACAATTTCCATCCTTTTTAATGTTGACTAATATTCCATTGTATGTTTATACCATATTTTGTTGATCCATTCACCTGTGGATGGATACTTGGGTTGCCTCTATATTTTGGTTTTGTGAATAATGCCACTATGAACACTGGTGTACAAGCATCTGTTCAAGTCTCTGCTTTTCAATACTTTTGGACATATACCCAGAATTGGAATTTCTGGACCATACAGAACTTCTATTTTTAACTTTATGAGGAACAACTGTTCCTCAGTACATAACTGTTCCTCATTACATAAACTGTACTGTTTCCATATTGGCTATACCATTTTACATTCCCACCAGCAATTTTCTAGAAAAAATATGTGTATGAATGAGCAGCAGAGTAGAATATGATACATATTTCAAAAGAAGTACAAACAAAATATAGGGAATATACAACAAAGTTTTCCAAGTGTGGATATTCTGTCATCTGGAGTCCTTGTTTAAATGCATTTTGCTTCCATACTTCAGAGAGAAAATTAATTTCTGAGATAGGATCTGGTAAAGGGTATTTTATGTTTGCCTACATTTGAGAACCACTTGTTAAAGGAAGGAGATGTTATTTTCAATCTTGTATTTAAAAGCAGGTTTTACAGAATTCAGCTTGTTCACAGACTGAGTAGCCAGTGGAGAGAGAGCAACTGAATATTTGAGAGAAAGAGTTTCTCAGACAGGAAGAAACGGAAGTTGTCTTAAGTACAGGTTCAGAGTTATTCTTAAGGTGCAAGATGCCTACTTAGGTTGTCTTTCCTTTAACTCAGTGTAATAAAATTCTTAGGGAAAAGATATGATTGCAATGGGTTATTAAAAGAAGCAAGAGTAGTTTGTTGAATGGTTAGCTGCTTAAAGTAAATCTGGAATGATGGTGGGAAGAATGCTGTACATACTGGTTACTGACAACAACAACAAGTTTTCTTGACTGTAACAAAAAAAAATATCTGAAGTAAATGGCACAGTGGTAACTCATTTGAATTAATGAATTAATTAATCATAAGATTGCTTTAAGAAAAAGGAAGTTGTATTAAACATGGTGAACACATTCTGTATTTGTCACCATCATTTAACGCCATTTCCAAATAAAGAATGTGAACCCTAGTATTGTGTTTTTATTATATTTATTACCTTCTCAAAACAGGCCTTAGATACATATTTATATTTTCCACATGCCATGAACTTTATAAGTTGTTCTACATTATTTTACAAACCTCTAAAGAGTGAACCTAAGTCCTATTCAAAATACATCTACATCAGTTCAAGATGGTGGAGTAGAAGGACGTGTGCTCACTCCCTCTTGCAAGAGCACCGGAATCACAACTAACTGCTGAACAATCATCAACAGGAAGACGCTGGAACTCACCAAAAAAGACACCCCACATCCAAAGACAAAAGGGAAGCCACAATGAGATGGTAGGAGGGGTGCAATCACAATAAACTCAAATCCCATAACTGCTGGGTGGGTGACTCACAAACTGGTGAACAATTATACCACAGAAGTCCACCCACTGGAGTGAAGGTTCTGAGTCCCATGTTAGTTTTCCTAACCTGGGGGTCTGGCAATGGGAGGAGGAATTCTCAGATAATCAGACTTTGAAGCCTAGCAGGATTTGAGTACAAGACTTTGACAGGACTGGGGGAAACAGAGACTCCATGCTTGGAGGGCACACACAAAGTAGTGGGTGCATCAGGACCCAGGGGGAAGGAGCAGTGACCCCATAAAAGACTGAACCAGACCTACCTGCTACTGTTACAGGGTCTCCTGCAGAGGCGGGGGGTGGCTGTGGCTCACCGCAGGGACAAGGACACTGGCAACAGAAGCTCTGGGAAGCACTCCTTGGCATAAGCCCTCCCAGAGTCCACCATTAGCCCCACCAAAGACCCTGTAGCTTCCAGTGCTGGGTTTCCTCAGGCCAAACAACCAACAGGGAGGGAACTCAGCACCACCCATCAGCAAACAAGCAGATTAAAGTTTCACTGAGCTCTGCCTACCAGAGCAACACTCAGGTCTACCCACCACCAGTCCCTCCCATCAGGAAGCTTGCACAAGCCTAATCCACCAGAGGGCAGACAGCAGAAGCAAGAAGAACTACAATCCTGCAGCCTGCATAACGAAAACCACATTCACAGAAAGACAGACAAAATGAAAAGGCAGAGGGCTACGTACTAGATGAAGGAACAAGATAAAATCCCAGAAAAAAAACTAAATGAAGGAGATAGGCAACCTTCCAGAAAAAGAATTCAGAATAATGATAGTGAAGATGATCCAGGACCTCGGAAAAAGAATGGAGGCAAAGATTGAGAAGATGCAAGAAAAGTTTAACAAAGAGCTCAAAGAATTAAAGAACAAACACCTAGAAGAATTAGAGAACAAACTACCAGAGATGAACAATACAATAACCGAAATGAAAGATACACAAGAAGGAATCAATAGCAGAATAACTAAGGAAGAAGAATGGATAAGTGACCTGAAAGACAGAATGGTGGAATTCACTGACATGGAACAGAATAAAGAAAAAATAATGAAAATAAATGAAGACAGTATAAGAGACTTCTGGGACAACATTAAACGCACCAACATTCGCATTATTGGAGTCCCAGAAGGAGAAGAGAGAGATAAAGGACCTGAGAAAATATTTGAAGAGATTATAGTCAAAAACTTCCCTAACATGGGAAAGGAAATAGCCACCCAAGTCCTGGAGGCCCAGACAGTCCCAGGTAGGATAAACCCAAGGAGAAACATGACATGACATACAGTAATCAAACTGACAAAAGTTAAAGACAAAGAAAAATTATTAAAAGCAACAAGGGAAAAATGACAAATAACATACAAGGAAACTCCCGTAAGTTTAGCAGCTGATTTCTCAGCAGAAACTCTACAAGCCAGAAGGGAGTGTCATGATATATTTAAAGTGATGAAAGGGAAGAACCTACAACCAACATTACTCGACCCGGCAAGGATCTCACTCAGATTCGATGGAGAAATCAAATGCTTTACAGACAAGCAAAAGCTAAGAGAATTCAGCACCACCAAACCAGCTCTACAACAAATGCTAAAGGAACTTCTCTAAGTGGGAAATGCCAGAGAAGACAAGGACCTACAGATACAAACCCAAAACAATTAAGAAAATAGTAATAGGAACATACATATTGATAATTACCTTAAATGTGAATGGATTAAATGCTCCAGCCAAAAGACACAGGCTCGCTGAATGGATACAAAAACAAGACCCATATATACGCTGTCTACAAGAGACCCACTTCAGACCTAGGGACACATACAGACTGAAAGTGAGGGGATGGAAAACAAATATTCCGTGCAAATGGAAATCAAAAGAAAGCTGGAGTAGCAATTCTCATATCACACAAAATAGACTTTAAAATAAAGACAAGAGACAAAATAGTCTTTAAAATAAAGACAAAGAATGACACTACATAATGATCAAGGGATCAATCCAAGAAGAATATATAACAATTGTAAATATTTATGAAGCCAACATAGGAACACCTCAATACATAAGGCAAATGCTAACAGCCATACAAGGGGAAATTGACAGTAACACAATCTTAGTAAGGGGCTTTAAAACCCCACATTCGCCAATGGACAGATTGTCCAAAATGAAAATAAATAAGGAAACACAAGCTTTAAATGACACAATAGACCAGATAGATTTAAATGATATTTATAGGATATTCCATCCAAAACAGCTCATTACACGTTCTTCTCAAGTGCACATGGAATATTCTCCAGGATAGAATACATCTTGGTTCACAAATCAAGCCTCAGTAAGTTGAGGAAGGCTGGAATCATATCAAGCATCTACTCTGACCACGACGCTACGAGATTAGAAATAAAGTACAGGGGGAAAAAAACGTAAAAAACACAAACATGGAGGCTAAACAATACGTTACTAAATAACCAAGAGATCACTGAAGAAATCAAAGAGGAAATCAAAAAATACCTAGAGACATGATAACGAAAACACGATGATCCAAAACCTATGGGATGCAGCAAAAGCAGTTATAAGAGGGAAGTTTAGAGCAATACAATCCTACCTCAAGAAACAAGAAAAATCTCAAATAAACAATCTAACCTTACACCTAAAGGAACTAGAGAAAGAAGAACAAACAAAAGCCAAAGTTAGTAGAAGGAAAGAAATCATACAGATCAGAGCGAATTAAATGAAATAGAAGCAAAGAAAAAAATAGCAAAGATCATTAAAGTTAAAAGCTGGTTCTTTGAGAAGATAAACAAAATTTATAAACCTTTAGCCAGACTCATCAAGAAAAAGAGGGAGAGGACTCAAAACAATGAAACTATAAATGAAAAGAGAGAAGTTACAATGGAGACCACAGAAATACAAAGCATCATAAGAGACTGCTATAAGCAACTCTACGCCAATAAAATGGACAACCTGGAAGAAATGGACAAATTCTTACAAAGGTATAACCTTCGAAGACTGAACCAGGAAGAAACAGAAAATATGAACAGACCAATCACAAGTAATGAAATTGAAATTGTGATTTAAAATCTTCCAACAAACAAAAGTCCAGGACAAGATGGCTTCACAGGTGAATTCTATCAAACATTTAGAGAAGACCTAACACCCATCCTTCTCAAACTCTTCCAAAAAATTGCAGAGGAAGGAACACTCCCAAACTCATTCTACAAGGCCACGATCACCCTGATACCGAAACCAGACAAAGATACTACAAAAAAAGAAAATTACAGACCAATATCACTGATGAATATAGATGCAAAAATCCTCAACAGAATACTAGCAAACAGAATCCAACAACACATTAAAAGGATCATACAGCATGATCAAGTGGGATTTATCCCAGGGATGCAAGGATTCTTCAATATATGCAAATCAATGTGATACACCACACTAACAAATTGAAGAATAAAAACCATATGATCATCTCAATAGAGGCAGAAAAAGCTTTTGACAAAATTCAACACCCATTTATGATAAAAACTCTCCAGAAAGTGGGCATAGAGGGAACCTATGTCAACATAATAAAGGCCATATACAACAAACCCACAGCAAACATCATTCTCAATGGTGAAAAACTGAAAGCATTTCCATTAGGATCAGGAACAAGACAAGGATGTCCATTCTCACCACTCTTATTCAACATAGTTTTCATAGTCAGGGCAATCAGAGAAGAAAAAGGAATAAAAGGAATCCAAATGGAAAAGAAGAAGTAAAACTGTCACTATGTGCAGATGACATGATACTATACATAGAGAATCCTAAAGATGTCACCAGAAAACTACTAGAGCTAATCAATGACTTTGGTAAAGTTGCAGGATACAATTAATGTACAGAAATCTCTTGCATTCCTATACACTAACAACAAAAGATCAGAAAGAGAAATTAAGGAAACAATCCCATTTACCACCGCAACAAAAAGAATAAAATATTTAGTAATAAACCAACTTAAGGAGGTCAAAGACCTGTACTCAGAAAACTATAAGACACTGATGAAAGAAATCAAAGATGACACAAACAGATGGAGAGATATACCATGTGCTTGGACTGGAAGAATCAATATTGTGAAAATGACTATACTACCCAAAGCAATCTACAGATTCAGTGCAATCCCTATCAAATTGCCAATGGCATTTTTTACAGCTAGAACAAAAAGTATCTTAAAATTTGTATAGAGACACAAAAGACCCCAAATAGCCAAAGCAATATTGAGGGAAAAAAACAGAGCTGGAGGAATCAGAGTCCTTGACTTTAGACTATACTACAAAGCTACAGTAATCAAAACAATATGGTACTGGCACAAAAACAGAAATATAGATCAATGGAACAGGATAGAAGGCCCAATGATAAACCCACGCACCTATGGTCAACTAATCTATGACAAAGAAGGCAAGGATATACAATGGAGAAAGACAGTCTCTTCAATAAGTGCCACTGGGAAAACAACTACATGGAAAATAATGAAATTAAAACACTCCCTAACACCATACACAAAAATAAACTCAAAATGGATCAAAGACCTACATGGAAGACCAGACATTATAAAACTTTTAGGGGAAAACATAGGAAGAACACTCTTTGACAGAAATCACAACAAGATCTTTTTTGATCCACCTCCTAGAGTAATGGAAATAAAAACAAAAATAAACAAATGGGACCTAATGAAACTATAAACAGACATTATAAAACTTTTAGGGGAAAACATAGGAAGAACACTCTTTGACAGAAATCACAACAAGATCTTTTTCGATCCACCTCCTAGAGTAATGGAAATAAAAACAAAAATAAACAAATGGGACCTAATGAAACTTAAAAGCTTTTGCAAAGCAAAGGAAACTACAAACAAGATGAAAAAACAACACTCAGAATGGAAGAAAATATTTACAAATCAATCAGCAGACAGAGGATTAATCTCCAAAATATATAAACAGCTTATGCAGCTCAATATTAAAAACACAAACAACCCAATCCAAAAATGGGCAGAAGACCTAAGTAGACATTTCTCCAAAGAATATATACAGATTGCCAACACATGAAAGAATGTTCAACATCATTAATCATTAGAGAAATGCAAATCAAAACTACAATGAGGTATCACCTCACACCAGTTAGAATGGACATCATCAGAAAATCTACAAACAACAAATGCTGGAGAGGGTGTGGAGAAAAGGGAACTCTCTTGCACTGTTGGTGGGAATATAAATTGATATAGCCACTATCGTGAACAGTATGGAGGTTCCCTAACAAACTAAAAATAGAATTACCATATGACCCAGCAATCCCACTACTGGGCATATACCCTGAGAAGATCATAATTCGAAAAGACACATGCACCCCAATATTCATTGCAGCACTATTTACAAGTGCCAGGTCATGGAAGCAACCTAAATGCCCACTGACAGACGAATGGATAAAGAAGATATGGTACATATATACAATGGAATATTAGCCATAAAAAGGAACAAAACTGGGTCATTTGTAGAGATGTGGATGGACATAGAGACTGTCATACAGAGTGAACTAAGTCAGAAAGAGAAAAACGAATACCGTATATTAATGCATATATGTGGAATCTAGAAAAATCGTACAGATGAACCGATTTGCAAGGCAGAAATAGAGACACAGAAGTAGAGAACAAATGTATGGACACCAAGGGGGGAAAGTGGCAGATGGTGGGGGTGGTGGTGGGATGAATTGGGAGATTGGGATTGATATATATATACTAATATGTATAAAATGGATGACTAATAAGAACCTGCTGTATAAAAATGAAATAGAATAAAATTCCAAAAAAAAAAAAAGAAAGGTTCCATCCTTTCCTTAGGGTAAAGTCTGAGAAGTAGGACTCCTGGATCTCAGTGCATAACCATTTACCTGGGTAAAAAAAAAAAAAAAAAAAAAAAATCTGCCTCACTAAAGAGCATGTATTACCTGGAAGCAAAAGAAAAACACCCGCCATCTTGGTAAAAGCATGCCAATTAATTCTGCAACCATTTAAATAACACAGACGTGAATCTAGTTTACTTAGGTTTAGGAATATACAGCATATGCTGATTTTGAAATCTAAACAGCTGCAAAGTGATGAAAGTGATCACATCATGTTAGGCTTAATCAGAATAGCTCTTGAGACAGTAACGGAGTTGATATGCTAAAAGAAACAGCTGGCTTTGTTTTGTGTTATAATTCCCAGCAATATGGATGAAACTCAGTCACTGATAATTCTGATTAATTATGTACCAAACTACAGTTTTATTTTTTCTGTAATAGTTGAACATAAAGTTTCCAAGGTTTTTGTTTTATTTTTTAATATATTAAGGGCAGATACTTTCCACAGAATTTGATTTTATATGTGGAATTATACAGAAACTGATTTAGCATGTGATGAAACTGCTCCAGCTACAGCATTTGTGTTGCGTAGTGGTTAATTTTGAACTTGTCAAAATTCAGGGAGAGACAGCTAAATTATGATTCTGCTCCTGTGAAAATGATACGTCTCTAATATTAGATTAATTTCCTGTAAACTTTACTATTTGGTAGTACCAAACCTTGTAAATGTCATCTTTATCCATCATCTTGAGGCATTTTGATGTTGCTTGTATAGCAATTTTGATTTTATTTTCGGTTTTTATAAAGAGACAGTTATTTCCCTATTATATCACACTCTACATTTTTATTACAAATTCATCAAAAGATCTATCATATCTCTTTGAAAATTAACAATGCTTGTTTAGTCTCTGTGTAAATTAGGTGACAGAGGGATGGGTAAAATGGAGAGAATAAATATTATACTTAATATGTTTTTACATAAGATAGGGAAAAAAACTATTACTAACGTATGGCTAAGTCATTCCATTAATGTGTTGTTTTACAGAATGTGAAGTTGCTAAACATCCAAGTTCATAATGACCTCATTAGAGTGTGAAGAACACCACACAAGAATCAAGAGACCTCATGTTCTAGTCCTGGGTCATCTAAAAGTCACTGAATAAGAGACTCCGTTTCAACAGACCTCTATTGGTTTATCAAAAAAATGTACTTAAAGTATCCATTTCAAAAGTCAGTTCTAATTCAAGGTTCCATGATACTACAAGTTCATTACATTTAGTGGACAAAACTAGCTTCTTTCATATCTAAACTTTATGCATAAGCATATGTAAATTCAGAATATATGTACCAATGTTCATATACTGAGTACCTGTTAAATGAAAAGAACTGTGTCCATGACACAGAAATAATAATCCTAGATGTGAAAAAGTTGCAAAAATGGCCACAAGACTTGGAAAGTCTACATCAGTTGATAGAGTCACTTTCTCCACTGCTTGAATCTGGGCTGGATTTATGACATGCTTTGACCTATTATTGCACTGGTGACAACGTGCCAGTCCTCAGACTAGGCCTCCAGTTGCCTTACAGCTTTTACTCCTGTTCTCTTGGAATCCTGAACTGCCAAGCCAAAGTTAATAAGCCAAGTCAGCTGTCAACAGACCAAAGTTAGTTTCATCGATTTTAAGAGACCACCAGCCAAGCTTCAAAGTAACCTGTAGCCACATTCATGAGCCCAGCTGAAAAGCAGACAAACCATCCATGTGACCCAGCCCCAAATGTCAACTCATGGAGTTCAGAGCTAAATAAATGTTGATTGTTTTAAGCCAAAAGTTCTAGAGCAGTTCACTGGGCAGCAGTAAATAACCAATATAGTAGTTAATATTCATTGAGCTTCTACCATGTGTCAGGCATTAGATCAGGCATATAACCTATATTCTCTCATTAGTATCCTTACTCCAATCTCTGAAATGGTAATTGTTTCCCCCCAGTTTACAGATGAGGACCACGAAGCATAAAGTTAACTTGACCGAGTTTACAAAGCTAGTAAGCTTTTTGACTTTATTAGGCATTTTACCTCATTTGATCCTCACAGCTAAGTTATGGAATAGATGTCATTGTATAGATACTTACATGTTAAAATGTTTGAATATAAAATGGAGCTGTTTTTGTATCCGTACCCTAGCTGGGTTGGCAAATCCATGTTGTAATCCATGCAACATTACTCAGGATAACCTCTTATCGCTATGTACAAAAGCTCAGGGCCAACGTGGTGAGATACATGAGGTGACATTGGCAATCAGGGTCCTCTTTACAGGATTTCATGAACAAAAATCTTTCATATAATTCTGGAATGGGAGGAGTAGTATCTTTTGTTCATCTAAACTAAGAAATATTTAAAACAATGTGGGTAAAAGGATTTTACCTTTATTGAAAAAAAATCTTATACTTGGAGTAACCTAAATCTTCTAAATTTGCCTGGTTTTACTGTTTGTTTTCTATTTGTTTGTTTTTTATTTGTTGTTGTTTTTTTTTGTTTGTTTGTTTCTGAAAGTCTTATGTCCTAGGAAACGGTTCCATCTCAGGCAAACAAGGACCACTGTACACCCCATGTGTGCTGGTCACTATGCTAGGCCCATACATAGTTATCTCAGAGTGGTATCTGTTAATAAAATATGAACAAAGACCCAGAGGCAAATTTGCTTCATGGGGAATGCAAATCAATTTGTAGCAGAGGAAATGAATTGGAAAGTGGTGAATATGTAGGAATGGTAGGTCAGGGAATACTAATAAAAGCAGACCCCAGAAATCCTGATGAAGAGTGAAATTTAGGAGTAAATGAAGCTATAAATTAGCTGTTCACTGTATGATGAAATATTGAGGGACAGCAGTATTCTACAAAATTCCACTGAAGCACATCAACAAGTTCTGAATAACTGGTGAATTTAAGAACATCACAACCAAACTCTTACGGAACATTTGAGATGATGTGATTCTTGTACAAAACAAAAGGGCAGTAGCAAACAGGTTTAGTTTTTTTAAATTGCTATTTTTAGTTCACATGATTTAGGAAGAAACGTCAGTTTTACATTCATCCCTTTAGTTATAGCTGCAGGTACAGATAATAAGATTTTTAGCAGGAGCATCTTTGAATAAAACAATGAATAATATGTCTTATGGTTCATTAACCATGCTAATACATACATACTTTGCCAGTCAAATTTGAATAACAGATTAAAGCTCACTGTGCATTTTCAGCAGGGTTTATGACTTAAGTTATTTTTAAATAATCTGATAAGGAAATACAAACAAGTTTTGGTTACAGTATCCAACTCTGCTACAAATATAAACCTTTGGTCTCTGCAACTTCATACACCAGATTTTGCTTAGAATTTTTCTCAGGTAGTTTTCCGATCATGGTGGTTTTGTTTGTTGTTGTGGTTCTGTCTTTTGTCTTTTTAAAAAATTTCTAAAGTTCCATATTTATCAAGATGATTTACGTCAATATTATGACAATTACTTACCAATAAAATATGTTGCAAATCTACAAAATGATTTCTCCTTATTATCCTAATTATTACTTCAGACACTTTCTAAGTGTCTTCAAATATCACTGATTGTATATATTATTTTTGTTTTAATTTGCTCTTTTTTCATTTAGTCCTAGTTACTAAAAAAAGATAAATAGATAGATAAAGCAATCAAAATTCAGGAAGCTAAATAAACCAAAGTATAAACCAAAGGAAAACCTCTTCCAAGCACCACTTAAAGTAACTTTTAGGGACTTCTCTGGTGGTCCAATGGTAAAGAATCCACATTCCAATGCAGGGGACGTGGGTTCAATCCCTGGCTGAGGAACTAAGATCCCACATGCCACAGGGCAACTAAGCCCGTGTGCCACAACTACTGAGCTGGCGCACCTCAACTAGAGAGCCCACATGCTGCAACTACAGAGCCCACGCGCCCTGGAGCCCCCGCGCCACGGAGCCCTTGTGCCACAACTAGAGAGAGAAAACCTGCACATCACAACTAGAGAGAACCCGGAGCGCCACAGCGAAAGATCCCACATGTCTCAACTAAGACGCAACGTAGCCAAAAAAATAAAGAAAATAAATAAATTAAATATTTAAAAAGTAACTTTAGAAAGGGGCTCACAAATAAATGTAAACACCTCCTTTACTTTTCACCCATCTACATTCATCTACAGGCAGTTTTTGAAACTCTACTGTGGTCTAGCAAGAGGCAGGAAGTGGAAAACAACCATACTGGAGGAAGAAAGCTATTTATCCCACGGAATGTAGATCTATAGCAGAATTACTTTGATAGAAGGAAACACAAAATGCAACTTTCTCCTATCCACTTGCGCCGAAGGCTCGCATCGTTATTTCTTTGCACTTCCCTAGCAATTTCCAAGTCCCCCACAGCTGTCATTGAACTTCACGCGGTTTGGCAGCAATGGCAGTGAGGGCACGGAGACAACAGTAACTGCAGGGTCGCACTGGCCCTGCTTCCCCTCCTCCACTTCTCAAGGGTGTGTCTCTATGGATAACTAAAGTTAGAGTTGAATAAACAACATAGTGAGTGTTGTTTAGTAGGTGAGTTAAGAATAAAATGAACCAGAGAGCTAACCACATGACACCACCAACTCTGAAATGCACAAGCATATGAGCTGAACAAGATCATTCTCTTTACAGTTTTATCATTTTCATGTATAATAATTATTGAGCATAACTTAAACATGTCTCAGAAATATCTCAGTATAAACTTAAATATGTCTCAAATTAAAGCAATATCATCTATGTATTTCTGTATATTTAAAATATTTCTATATTTTGGGGATATATATTTCTATATATATTTTTATGTTTTGGGATTTGTTAGGAAACAAGACAATTATCTCCTCTTCCTAAATTTTGTACTAAATATTGCCCTCCCCACCTACTCTAATGAGCACTGAACGGTTTCCATTAATGTAATGTGAGATACATATTTTACAAAATTAAATGGGCTTTCAATAATCAATTTTCTATAAATCTAAGCCTGAAGTAAGGAGCAAGTTTAGAGTGCCTTTAAATTTCTTTTAAGTGTTTTACACTTTGAGAATTATTTCCTATTTCCTTTACTCCATTTGTAATATTTATTCATTTCCCAGAGCATTCCTTTATATTTGCTTACAGATATCCTCCGGGAAGTACCATAATATATGACAGTGTCCTAGCATTGTGATTCTCACTTTTAAAAACTGAGAAAGTGAAGGCTGTTTATGTAGACAAGAAATCACATTTATTAATTTTATTTTGTAACAATAAGCTAAGATCATCAAACAAAGGAACACATGCACCTGCAGAAAATAACTTTGTGATAGATGATATCAATACATAAACAGGGACATATCTGAGGCTTACAATATTAAACGAAAGGAAAATAAAGGAGGATTACTTTGGGTCCCTCAATTATGTGCTGATATAATGGTAGTGGCCAAAACAAGAAAAGCCAAATAAATAATAAATTTCTGTCCTGAAATTTGATATTAAATACACAAGATAATAAAACTAAATATTATTAAGAGACATAAGTTTCCACAGAGCATTTACCATACAGCATGTGTTAGGTTTTATAAGGTGTTTTCTAGCATGTGTATTACATAATGTGTCATGCCATGGAGAATTCAGTTCTTTATTTTAATTAGAAATTAAATAGCAAATTATAAATGTAGAACATCCTATTCTTCAAGAAGGCATTCTTTTTCTTAATATCCTTCTAAACTTTAGTAAGATTTAGTTTTGCCATGATTTCCTCCCTTTTTATCAATGGGAATTCATGTGGCATAACATTTCAATGAGATATCTGATTACATATAGAAATTTTTACAGTTTTCCAACAATATAAATTCCATGAATAGAATAATCAAAATATTATTGCTATCATAGCCTTACATTTTTCTACAACCACAGGGAACTAAAAAGAATAGAACATTTTAATGTATATGAAAAATGACTACTGTGTAGAAGAGAAATATGATTGCCAGTATCTTGCCTTGATTGTTAATTCCTTGTTTACTATAAAAATATTAAAAATCAAATCATAGAGCAAGTGATCATCGGTGCTATTCACCAGATAGCTTTGTTTCCCTGCCTTCCTGACACAGGGTAAGACTGCACTTTCCCATACTCATTGGAGTCAGAATCATGTGACAAGTTCTGACCAATGCTTTGAGAGCCAAATATTTAATATGCTGGTAAGATATTCTAGCTATACTATGCACTATGTTAGCCACTAACTACATGTTATGGGTTGAACTGTGTCCCCCCAAATTCACATGTCAGAATGTGACCTTATTTGGAGATAGGGTCCTTGCAGAATAATCAAGCTAAAGTCAAGTCATTAGGGTGGGCGCTAATCCAATATGACTGATGTCCATATAAAAAGGGGAAACGTGGGCACAGAGACAGGAAGTGAAGTGATGTGAAGATACAAAGGGAGAACATGACCATCGATGAGCCAAGGACAGAAGCCTGGGACAGATCCTTCCCTTACACACAAAAGAAATCAAGCCTGCTAACACTTCGGGACTTCTAGCTGCCAGAACTGGGGGACAGTACATTTCTGTTGTTTAAGCTACCCAGTCTATGGCACTTTGTTTCAGCAAACCTAGAAAAATAATACATCACAAACGCCATGTTAATGGATTTAAACATTCAGTATTTTAAGGCATTAGTTCTCCCCAAATTGATCTATAGATTCAATCCAATCCAATCATATTCAGAGCAGGTTTCTTTGAACAAAATTAACAAGATGTTTCTAAAATTTATATAGGAATACAAAGGGTCTAGAGTAGCCAAAATAACTTTAAAAAGAAGAATAAAATTGGGTTATTATCACTGCCAGAATACATAAATAAGTCTTTAAATTCAATAAGAAAATTAAAAACCTAATGAAATGTGTTAAAAAATTTGAATACTTTACCACAGCAGATTTATGCATTGTAAATAAAAGGGCTCCAGGTGAAAGACACTCAATATTATTAATGATCATGGCAATGCAGTTAAAACCCAATGAGAGACCACATCACACCTAGTAGAACAAATAAAATTAAAGACTGACTGTATTGTATGTTGGAAACAATGCCAAGCACTTGGAAGACAATTTGGCAGTTTCTTAAGAAGTTAAACATATACCTACCGTATTTCTCCTGCTAAAGATAAATGAAAGCATAGGTCTACACAGACACACAGATGTTCATTGCAGCTTCATTTCTAATAGCCCCCAACTGAAAACAACCCAAATGGCCATCAACAGTTGAATAAATAAAACTCTTGTGGTATATCAATATGATTAAATACATCTCAGCAATAAAAAGAGATGAACTATTGAGACATGTAGTCCTTGTGAATCTCAAAATAATTATGCTGAGTGCAGGAAGCCTTCTACAGAAAAAAAGATTGTGTAATGAAAGATTCCACTTAAACAAAATTTCAGAAAATAAATTAACCTAGAGTGAGAGAAAGAAGATCAGTGTTTGTCTGGGAAGAGGGAGAGGGGGCAGGAGAGGTGAGAGGGAGAGATTACAAACTGGCATACAGAAAATTTAGGGTGACAGATATGTTCATTTCCTTTAGTGTAGATATGGTTTCATTGGTTTATACATATTTCAAAACATATCAAAGTGTAAAGTTTATGTCCAGCTTATTATATGTCAATTACATCTAAATAAAGTATTAAAATCAGGTTAGGTGGCAAATCTTAAAAATTTAAGAGATTATGAATAATGAGGTTTCTTCCTGATGAATTATAAAAGGATGTTGTTTATTCAGAGAAAATAAAGGAAATTTGGGGGATGGTGGCAACTACACTTTATGATAAAATGAAAAAATAATAAAATATAATTAAATGTTAATAAGAATTTTCATGAGATAGTAGAGAATAAAAATTATTAATCTGAGGTGGAAAAGTCATTTAAGAAATGCCCCTTTCCCATTAGAACTCAACTGTTCCATTTTAAGTATGAAAAATGCAGATTTTAGAATGTATCCCTGTGTAGGAATTTTTTGGATTTGTATAGGAGAAGAATACAAATATGGAATAGGCTGGTTAAAGAATAGCTCATTTGACTAGAAGGCAAGTTACTAAGGGTAAGAGGAAATTGATAAACTGGGAGAATAAATACTAAAATTGAGAGAACTGATAAAGCAAAGTGCAGGTGGTAAAGAGATATTGGGAAGATTGGAAGGATTGAAGCTTGTAATGAGATGGTCAAATATTGAAATTTTATTTTCCAGATATCAAGTAGTTTTACATAAAAATCTTTGCTATCTTCTTTTGTTTTATGTTGTGTTTTGGAAGGGAAGTAGAACGGAATCACACACAATTTAAGTAACAGCTAGAATTGTGAGAAATATTAATACACATGTTATTTCATGTCAAATACTCAAGTGAAAACTGTGCTTACTGCTATGTTATAGGAGTGTACTAATGGCTTCACTATAATGCAATGAAGTTCAACTGGAAAATATTTGTAATGTGAGGATATCAGAAAATAAAGGCATAATGGAGCTTATTCACCAGCACTCACAATTCAATATGGGAGGCAGAGATGTAAAGAAACGATTAAAAATATCCAGGGCTTGTGAAAATAGAATAATGTGCAAATACAGAGCTAGGACAGAGACAGTACAGAAGACTGCTTATAGGGGAACTTATGGGAGATTGCATCTGACCTGGGCTTTCAATGATAAATAAGAATTTGCTAATAAGACAAGGACGATGAAAAGATATTTGGGCCTGAAAAAATACTACATGCAAGAGTGTCGGGTGATCAAATGGTTTGGAATCTAAAGCCATATCTTCCAAAACACTAATACAGGCTAGAAATATTTTATAATTTAAAGAATCATGAGTGTATTACAAGGAAAGGTCACAATGTGTACAACTGAAAATACATTTGGCATTTCAGAAACAGGTTTTCAAGAAACAGGTTACACTGAAATGTAAATTAAAATTGAATAATCTCCAAAGAACAAACAAAATACAAATAGTAACTAAAGTTCGTACTACAGTTCACCGGTTTCTTTTGACCAATAACATAGGCTTACAGTAGGTGAAATAAATATAGCTAAACACAGAACACTCTACTAGCTATCAGTGTTTGGTTTCGGAGGCTGTCAAGGTAAGGACAGGACACTGTAATAGAGAAGAGGATTAAAGAGGGTGGAAGTTTACCTTCCTCCCATGTAATAGACTGAAATGGAGTTCCAATTGCCAGAGGGCTGTTCTCTACACAGTAACTCAAGGACGAAGTCTTTTTTGTCTTATTGCTTTGCAGTCCCCTAGGAAACTGTCATTATATGGTCAAATTTGAGTTGCTCTGGTTTCTGGTTGACTGTAAGGGGAAAGATAGGTCAGAAAAGCCCTGCCCATCATCTTTAGCCTGCGCTTGCAAGGTGCACGTGTTACTTCTGGTCGTGTGCCACTATAAAGACCTCAGACACATGCTACAGTGAAATATAAAAGAAAAATAATAAAGAAGTGTAGTTCGGTCACATGTACAAGAAAAGGAGAAAACAGGTTTTATGGACAGCAAGCAGTATCCACTGCAGAGAAGCAGCAGTCCTCTCTGCGGAATTCCCACTTTATGAATCTTAGTTGGGAGGAAACCTGAGCTCTTGGTACTTAATTCCAGCCTCTCTAGGACAAAGGTATGTAATCCCAACTTTGCTAATCAGATACACTAGTGCCAGACTTAACTCATTGGGTATTTGACACAAGATAGATGGAATAAGGAGCAAATATGCTGGCGGCAGTAATAATAGTGATAGTTGCACAAAGGGGCTCTGGGCACCTGAGCAGAGCTGCAGCATCAGGGACATGGATAGCAGATGCAGTGAGGCATACTCATAAAAACACGTGCATATGTGCACATCACATACATACAAACACATACGTGTGTGTGCCAGAGGTGCACACACCTCTAAGGATGTGCTAAGGTTTAGAGTTCAGTGGTGAGAACAAAAGTTTTCATGTTCTCATCAAACTAGATCCTTGGAGTGGTTTGTCCCTTGTTTTCGAAAGCTCCTGTCTTAGCCTTTCCAGGCTGACTTAACAAGATACCATAAATTGAGCAGCTATTGAACAACACAAAATTTTTCTCACAGTTCTGGAGGCTAGAAACTCCAAGATCAAGGCACCTGCAGATTCATATGAAAATAATAATAACAAAAGACTTCCTGCCATGCTCTAGTAACTCTGAGGTAAAGAGAAATATCTAAAAAGTTCTGGGAAAATAATCCAGCAATAAAAGTACTAAAAATCTCTTTCATCCTCTTTTTCTTTGCTTTTGTTGTTTTTATGCTCCTACGTTCTATATTATTCAAATTGACTGTGTTTCTGGCAATTCACAGGTAGAACAGATAGTCAGGAAAAACACCTTTATGGAAGGGATCTCCAAAAACTCACAAGAAAAGGAAATTAAAAAAAAAATTCATTGAAACTCAGTGTGCACAAAATAGACAATTTCGATACGTGGACACTGACAATAAAGTTCTTATTTAATTCAATGCACATTTATCAAGTGCCTACTTAATATATAACAGTTAATTTTCTTATCCTGCCCTAACAGTTGTTAGTGGAAGAGGATCTGGGTTGATGGGGACTCCATTGCTTGGTAACAGTGAAAAAGATGAAGTACAAGAACTAGTTTAATTAAAAATGAAAGACAGAAGAACTATACTTATCATACTCTATTTTGTGGAATCTTTCATCATAGTTACAGAAAATGTAACATAATTCTTCCTCTGTAGAAAGATGAGAATATGGCACATATGGAACTCAAACAATGTACAGTAGGGGATCACAGAGCCCAGAGTTGGAGAAAATCTTACCTCTTGGCATGAAAGGGCATCCCTCTGGGTTTATCTCTGTTTTCTTAAAGCACTGGATTTTCCAGGTTCTATTTTATAGTTTATACTGTTACAAAGTTTGAAAGCTAGTTTACACTAGCTTTCAAAATAGGTTTCTCAAAGTTTTTATTTCCCTTAAATATTTTGAAGTGTATAACACAAGCACTTTTAAATAATCAAGTCTTGAGAACCATTTTAATTTTTCCCCTTGCTGAAAAAATTCTGTATAGAGTTATTGTGTTGGCCAAATATATGTTAACAATTTTAGCAAGGGTACATCATAATAACAAAGACAAATGTCTTATAAATATTAATATTTAACCTCCGAAATTAATTACTAGTATTTTATGAGACGCTTGAAGAAGTGAAATAAAGTAAATATTATCTTAACAATATACTTCTATATCATGAAACATACATCTTTTCCTCTGTAAACCTCAAGAAAACGGTGATGGACTTTTGCCAAACATGATTATTTCTTTCTTTTTTTTTTAAACATTCTTTTATTTTTATTTATTTTTATTATTATTATTTTTTGCGGTACGCGGGCCTCTCACTGTTGTGGTCTCTCCCGCTGCGGGGCACAGGCTCCGGACGCGCAGGCTCAGCGGCCATGGCTCACGGGCCAGCCGCTCCGCGGCATGTGGGATCTTCCCGGACCGGGACACAAACCCGTGTCCCCTGCATCGGCAGGCGGACTCTCAACCACTGCGCCACCAGGGAAGCCCCCAAACATGATTATTTCTATATGAATATCTATAATTTAAGCAATCTATTTTGCATGCGTAAGCAGTAGACTATTAAGCAGAATACTATTGTTTCTAGCTAGATATTCAATACTTCTTTTTTCATATAAAAACTGTATATTATAAAATTTGATTGAAATTTTTTGTTTTTGCCAGTTTTTAATCACATTTACAATTTAATATCTAGGGAAACCATATTTCAATGTAAATGTATACCTTGGCAAATTCTACCTATTTATGGCTAACACACATTTTATCAGACAATACATCGAGTGGTGTGCTTATAACTTTGGATTTTAATGTTGAAATGTAAACTTATTTATTTAATTTACAAGTAATATTTGTGGTATAGTTTTCAAGAGTTTGCTAAAACCACTTTACTATATAATTCATTAAAAAACTGAGAATAAGGAAATAACTATTATCAGCAGGTGGTATTTATATTGAACTGTAGAATTTACCTGTTTTATGATTAGCCACCAGAAAACACAATTTAGTTTTGTTTTAAGGAAAGCTTAATTTAGTAGCAATCACACTCACCTTTCTCCGAGAAGCATGGTTGATACAATCCTACATCATGCTGTTCAACAAATGAAAGCGTCTTTTTTATACGATTACAGGGAATGAGGCTCGCCTTGTTCAACCAAGAGTCCAGGAATACTTAAGTACTTTTCTGAACAGGCTTGGCAAGCACGAATATCTGGGGAAAGCTAAAAAGAAACATTCAGGTATAAGAAGATGCAAAACCAACCTTTCCTAACGATTCAGAAATCTTTGTACCAGTTGAGGGTTTGGAATGAGAAATACTTATTCTTTGGAATTCGTGAGGGCTGGCCTGAACCAGAGCTATATGGCAATAATGAAGTCATATGTCACCCAACACATATACAAGCATGGTTTAAGGCTATAATCTGGGAGAAAGTTATCAGACATAAGTTAAAGTTTTTATATTTTTTTAAAAGATGTATATTTCAAAGCTTTTATAGCCTACTTATAAGCATCATGTACTGCCATACAGTTGTAGTGAAGAAAAATTTCTTTTAGGCAATGTTTTACTCTTTCAAAACATTGCAAGCATAAAACCCAAATAGCTTTACCAAAGGCTGGGATATTTCTCTTCATTCTTTGTTGAAAAAAGAAATAAAGCTACAGGCAGCAAAGATGATCAACAAGGAATCATCAGTGAATTTAAATTTACCATGCCACTTAAATCTCCGAGCCTTTGTTTAGCAATACATAAAACAACAATTTTAAATGGTTACTGAAATTTGCATTTTTACATTCTTTCATCAAAATTGAGTCTAAATTTTAATTAGTTTCAAAATCCTTCATCTTGTAAATAAGAGTCCATGACTCTTGGAATTTTAATATTCTCTTAGGACCCATTCCGATAACGTCCAGAAGGGCTGTTGCCAGTAAGATGCTCCCAGTAGGGTTGTGATTATCCCTCAATCCTTGTCTTGCTGCTTTCCTCTGGTGAACTTTATAACTATTTAGAAGTATCACAGACTGAGGTAATTTTAAGCTATTATATCTTTCCTCCAAAAGGTTTTTGTTGTTGTTGAAAATAAAGAATTAAGAGTGCTCTACTCTGTGAGAGACTTTGTAAAGACTCAAATGTAAGGTACTTATTTTGTGAGGGATAATTCTGCTAATAGGGAGGGAATGCCTTAAAATAAGGTGCACAGTTTTGCCCCCCAGTTCTTGTTTTGTGCTACCTCTATTTCCTGAACTAGCCTGGTTCTTCTGATTAAAATGTGTTACTCCTTTCATCTTACTCCCACACCAACAAGAATGCTAAGATAACTACTCTCTTTCTTTCTTTTTTTTGAAACTTTTTTAGGTATTTGACATTTCAAACATGAAAAATAATGTAATGTATACTTAAAGTATAAAGAATAATAAAGTAAAAACCTATGGAACTACTTCCCAGATTAAGCAACTGAGTACTTAAAAAGACCTGGAAGCCTGTTTCTGCCCCTCCTTCAAAAATTTTTTCTCTCATGAAAGTGTTAATATCATTAAAATTTAGTGTTACTCATTCTCATGTTTTTCACTATAGTTTGACTACACATATATGTCCGCTGAGGATATAGAGTTAGGTTTCGTAAGTTTATAGAGTTTATATAAATGATACCATACTGTATGTATTCTATCATGTTGTGTTTTTGTGATTTAGCCATGCTGACTAGTGAAGGGCTGATACCTTAATTTTCATCGTTGTATGTTATTATTTTAGATAATTATAAGACAGGGTATTTACTTATTTTTCTTGTGATAGTCATTAGGATTATTTCTAAGGTTTTTCTTTTTTTGCTATTAAATACAAAGTTGCAAGGAACACTCTTGATGATGGTCACTTGGTATACACGGCAACAGTTTCTCTAGGATTTTGTAGATGCAAAGTATACATGTATTTTAACTCCACCACAGAATGCCACACTAAATTTTTAAAGTACATGCACGAAGTCCATAGCCACTTGCAGTATATAAGCATTCTCTTAGTCTACACATTCACCCATGATTAACTTGGCAAGCTCCACAAAGGTCCCTGTTGGAATTTTAAGTAAAGATCATCAAATATTTGAATCAATTTCAGAAGAGATAAATTTATGACAGTGGGTCTTTCTGCCTAGATAATATGATTTGTCTCTATTTATTTTGGTCTAATTTCTATAAACATAGTTTGGTGGTAAACATTTTATCAAGATTTTTAGGGAGGAGGAGCTTCAAGATGGCAGAAGAGTCAGATGCGGACATCACCTTCCTCCCCACAGATACACCAGAAATGCATCTACACGTGGAACAACTCCTACAGAACACCTACTGAACGCTGGCAGAAGACCTCAGACCTCCCCAAAGGCAAGAAACTCCCCCCGTACCTGGGTAGGGCAAAAGAAAAAAGAAAAAACAGAGACAAAAGAATAGGCCCGGGTCCGCACCAGTGGGAGGCAGCTGCAAAGAGGAAAAGTTTCCACACACTAGGAAGCCCCTTCGCGGGTGGAGACTGCGGCGGGCGGAGGGGGGAAGCTATGGAGCCGCAGAAGAGAGCGCAGCCACAGGGGTGTGGTGGGCAAAGTGGAGAGATTCCCGCAAAGAGGACCAGTGCCGACCGGCACTCACCAAACCGAGAGGTTTCTCTGCTCACCCGCCGGGGTGGGCGGGGCTGGGAGCTGAGGCTTGGGCTTCGGTTGGAGCGCAGGGAGAGGACTGAGGTTGGCGGCGTGAACACAGCCTGAAGGGGCTAGTGCGCCACAGCTAGCCGGGAGGGAGTCCGGGAAAAGGTCTGGACCTGCCGAAGAGACAAGAGACTCTTTTTGCCTCTTTGTTTCCTGGTGCATGAGGAGAGGGGATTCAGAGCGCCGCTTAAAGGAGCTCCAGAGAACGGCGCGAGCCGCGGCGATCAGCGCGGACCCCAGAGACGGGCATGAGATGCTAAGGCTGCTACTGCCGCCACCAAGAAGCCTGCGTGCAAGCACAGGTCACTATCCACACCTCCCCTCCCGGGAGCCTGTGCAGCCCACCACTGCCAGGGTCCAGTGATCCAGGGACAACTTCCCTGGGAGAACAAAGGGTGCGCTTCGGGCTGGTGCAACGTCACGCCAGCCTCTGCCGCTGCAGGTTCACCCCGCACTCCATGCCCCTCCCCCCACCCCACCCCCCCGCCGGCTTGAGTGAGCCAGAGTCCTCGAATCAGCTGCTCCTTTAACCCCGTCCTGTCTGAGCGAAGAACAGACGCCCTCAGGCGACGTACATGCAGAGGCGGGGCCAAATCCAAAGCTGAACCCCAGGAGCTGTGTGAACAAACAAGAGAAAGGGAAATTTCTCCCAGCAGCGTCAGGAGCAGTGGATTAAAGCTCCACAATCAACTTGATGTACCCTGCATCTGTGGAATACCTGAATAGACAACGAATCATCCCAAATTGAGGAGGTGGACTTTGGGAGCAACGATATATGTATATTTCCCCTTTTTTTCTTTTTGTGACTGTGCATGTGTATGCTTCTGTGTGTGAGTTGTCTGTATAGATTTGCTTTTACCATTTGTCTTTGTGTACTGTCCGTTTTTTCTTTTTTTTTTTGCTTAAAAATTATTTTTCTTAATAATTTTTTTAAAATTTTAATAACTTTATTTTATTTTAGTTTATCTTCTTTCTTTTCTTTTTTTCCTCCGTTTTATTCTGAGCCATGTGAAGGACAGGTTCTTGGTGCTCCAGCCAGGCTTCAGGGCTGTACCACTGAGGTGGGAGAGCCAAGTTCAGGACACTGGTCCACAAGAGACCTCCCAGCTCAACGTAATATCAAACGACAAAAATCTCCCAGAGATCTCTATCTGAACGCCAAAACACAGTTCCACTCAAAGACCAGCAAGCTACAGTGCTAGACACCCTATGCCAAACAACTAACAACACAGGAACACAACCCCATCCATTAGCACAGAGGCTGCCTAAAATCATAAGGCCAAAGACTCCCCAAAACACACCACCAGGTCTGATGGACCTGCCCATCAGAAAGACAAGATCCAGCCTCATCCACCAGAACACAGGCACTAGTCCCCTCCACCAGGAAGCCTACACAGCGCACTGAACCAACCTTAGCCACTGGGGAGAGACACCAAAAACAACGGAAAATACAAACCTACAGCCTGCGAAAAGGAGACCCCAAACACAGTAAGATAAGCAAAATGAGAAGACAGAAAAACACACAGCAGATGAAGGAGCAAGATAAAAACCCACCAGACCTAACAAATGAAGAGGAAATAGGGAGTCTACCTGAAAAAGAATCCAGAATAATGAGAGTAAAGATGATCCAAAATCGTGGAAATGGAATAGAGAAAATACAAGAAACGTTTAACAAGGACCTAGAAGAACTAAAGAGCAAACAAACAGTGATGAACAACACAATAAATGAAATTAAAGATTCTCTAGAAGGGATCCATAGCAGAATAACTGAGGCAGAAGAACGGATAACTGACCTGGAAGATAAAATAGTGGAAATAACTTACTGCAGAGCAGAATAAAGAAAAAAGAATGAAGAGAATTGAGGACAGTCTCAGAGACGGCTGGGACAACACTAAACGCACCAACATTTGAATTATAGGGGTCCTGGAAGGGGAAGAGAAAAAGAAAGGGACTGAGAAAATATTTGAAGAGATTATAGTTGAAAACTCCCTAAAACGGGAAAGGAAATAGTTAATCAAGTCCAGAAAGCACAGAGAGTCCCAAAAAGGACAAATCCAAGGTGAAACACTCCAAGACACATATTAATCTAACTATCAAAAATTAAATACAAAGAAAACATATTAAAAGCAGCAAGAGAAAAACAACAAATAATACATAAGGGAATCCCCATAAGGTTAACAGCTGATCTTTCAGCAGAAACTCTGCAAGCCAGAAGGGAGTGGCAGGACATATTTAAAGTGATGAAGGAGAAAAACCTGCAACCAAGATTACTCTACCCAGCAAGGATCTCATTCAGATTTGACAGAGAAATTAAAAGCTTTACAGACAAGCAAAAGCTAAGAGAATTCAGCACAACCAATCCAGCTTTACAAGAAATGCTAAAGGAAATTCTCTAGGCAGGAAACACAAGAGAAGGAAAAGACCTACACAAAACAATTAAGAAAATAGGAACACACATATCGATAATTACCTTAAGTGTAAATGGATCAAATGCTCCAACCAAAATACATAGACTGGCTGAATGGATACAAAAACAAGACCCATATATATGCTGTCTACAAGAGACCCATTTCAGACCTAGGGACACATACAGACTGAAAGTGAGGGGATGGAAAAACACATTCCATACAAATGGAAATCAAAAGAAAGCTGGAGTAGCAATTCTCATAGCAGACAAAATAGACTTTAAAACAAAGACCATTACAAGAGACAAAGATAGACACTACATAATGATCAAGGGATAAATCCAAGAAGAAGATATAACAATTGTAAATATTTATGCACCCAACACAGGAGCACCTCAATACATAAGGCAAATACTAACAGCCATAAAAGGGGAAATCAACAGTAACACAATCATAGTAGGGGACTTCTAACACCCCACTTTCACCAATGGACAGATCATCCAAAATGAAAATATATATGGAAACACAAGCTTCAAATTATACATTAAACAAGATGGACTTAATTAATATTTATAGGACATTCCATCCAAAAACAACAGAATACACATTCTTCTTAAGTGCTCATGGAACATTCTCCAGGATAGATCATATCTTGGGTCACAAATCAAGCCTTGTTAAAAGTAAGAAAACTGAAATCCTATCAAGTATCTTTTCTGACCACAATGCTATAAGGCTAGATATCAATTACAGGAAAAAATATGTGAAAAATACAAACACATGGAGACTAAACAACACACTACTTAATAACCAAGAGATCACTGAAGAAATCAAAGAGGAATTCAAAAAATACCTAGAAACAAATGACAATGAAAACACAACGACCCAAAACCTATGGGATGCAGCAAAAGCAGTTATAAGAGGGAACTTTATAGCAATACAATCCTACCTTAAGAAACAAGAAACATCGCAAATAAAACACCTAACCTTACACCTAAAGAAATTAGAGAAAGAAGAACAAAAAAACCACACAGTAAGCAGAAGGAAAGAAATTATAAAGATCAGATCAGAAATAAATGAAAAAGAAATGTAGGAAATGATAGCAAAGATCAATAAAACTAAAAGCTGGTTTTGAGAAGATAAACAAAATTGATAAACCATTAGCCAGACTTATCAAGAAAAAAGGGGAGAAAACTCAAATCAATAGAATTAGAAATGAAAAAGGAGAAGTAACAACTGACACTGCAGAAATACAAAGGATCATGAGAGATTAGTACAAGCAACTATATGCCAATAAAATGGACAACCTGGAAGTAATGGACAAATTCTTAGAAATGCACAACCTTCCGAGACTGAACCAGGAAGAAATAGAAAATATAAACAGACCAATCACAAGCACTGAAATTGAAACTGTGATTAAAAGTCTTCCAAAAAACAAAATTCCAGGACCAGATGGCTTCACAGGCAAAATCTATCAAACATTTAGAGAAGAGCTAACACCTATCCTTCTCAAACCCTTCCAAAATATAGCAGAGGGAGGAACACTCCCAAATTCATTCTATGAGGCCACCATCACTCTGATACCAAAACCAGACAAAGATGTCACAAAGAAAGAAAACTACAGGCCAATATCACTGATGAACATAGATGCAAAAATCCTCAACAAAATACTAGCAAACAGAATCCAACAGCACATTAAAAGGACCATACACTATGATCAAGTGGGGTTTACCCAAGGAATGCAACGACTTTTCAATATATGCAAATCAATCAACATGATACACCATATTAACAAATTGAAGGAAAAAAACCGTATGATCATCTCAATAGATGCGGAGAAAGCTTTTGAGAAAATTCAACACCCATTTATGATAAAAACCCTGCAGAAAGTAGGCACAGAGGGAACTTGCCTCAATGTAATAAAGGCCATATATGACAAACCCACAGCCAACATCGTCCTCAATGGTGAAAAACTGAAACCATTTCCATTAAGATCAGGAACAACACAGGGTTGCCCACTCTCACCACTATTATTCAACATAGTTTTGGAAGTTTTAGCCACAGCAATCAGAGAAGAAAAAGAAATAAAGGAATGCAAATTGGAAAAGAAGTAAAACTGTCACTGTTTGCAGATGACATGATACTATACATAGAGAATCCTAAAGATGCTACCAGAAAACTATTAGAGCTAATCAATGAATTTGGTGAAGTAGCAGGATACAAAATTAATGCACAGAAATCTTTTGCATTCCTATACACCAATGATGAAAAATCTGAAAGAGAAATTAAGAAAACACTCCCATTTACCACTGCAACATAAAGAATAAAATATCTAGGAATAAACCGACCTAATGAGACAAAAGACCTGTATGCAGAAAATTATAAGACACTGATGAAAGAAATTAAAGATGATACAAATAGATGGAGAGAGATACCATATTCTTGTACTGGGAGAACCAACATTGTTAAAATGACTCTACTACCCAAAGCAATCTACAGATTCAATGCAATCCCTATCAAACGACCAATGGCATTTTTCACAGAACTAGAACCAAAAATTTCACAATTTGTATGGAAACACAAAAGACCCCGAATAGCCAAAGCAATCTTGCGAAAGAAAAATGGAGCTGGAGGAAACAGGCTCCCTGACTTCAGGCTATACTACAAAGCTACAGTAATCAAGACAGTATGGTACTGGCACAAAAACAGAAATATAGATCAATGGAACAGGATATAAAGCCCAGCGAAAAACCCACGCTAATATGGTCACCTTATCTTTGATAAAGGAGGCAGGAATATACTGGAGAAAAGACAGCCTCTTCAATAAGTGGTGCTGGGAAAACTGGACAGCTACATTAAAAGAATGAAATTAGAACACTTCCTAACACCATACACAGAAATACACTCAAAATGGATTAAAGACCTAAATGTAAGGCCAGACACCATCAAACTCTTAGAGGAAAACATAGGCAGATCACTCTATGACATAAATCACAGCAAGATCCTTTTTGACCCACCTCCTAGAGAAATGGAAAGAAAAACAAAAATAAACAAATGGGACCCAATGAAACTTAAAAGCATTTGCACAGCAAAGGAAACCATAAGCAAGACAAAAATACCACCCTCAGAATGGGAGAAAATATTTGCTAATGAAGTGACTGACAAAGAATTAATCTCCAAAACATACAAGCAACTCATGCAGCTCAATATCAAAAAAACAAACAACCCAATGCAAAAACGGGCAGAAGACCTAAACAGACATTTCTCCAAAGAAGATATACAGATTTCCAACAAACACATGAAAGAATGTTCGACATCATTAATCATTAGAGAAACGGAAATCAAAACTACAGTGAGATATCATCTCACACCAGTCAGAATGGCCATCATCCAAAAATCTACAAACAATAAATGCTGGAGAGGGTGTGGAGAAAAGCGAACCCTCTTGAACTGTTGATGGGAATATAAATTGATACAGCCACTATGGAGAACAGTATGGAGGTTCCTTAAAAAACTAAAACTAGAATTCCCATATGACCCAGCAATCCCACTAATGGGCATATACCCAGAGAAAACCATAATTCAAAAAGAGTCATGTACCAAAATGTTCACTGCAGCTCTATTTACAATAGCCAGGACATGGAAGCAACCTAAGTGTCCATCAACAGATGAATGGATAAAGAAGATGTGGCACATATATACAGTGGAATATTACTCAGCTATAAAAAGGAACGAAACTGAGTTATTTGTAGTGAGGTGGATGGACCTAGAGACTGTCTTACAGAGTAAGTCAGAAAGAGAAAAGCAAATACCGTATGGTAGCACATATATATGGAATCTAAAAAAAGAAAAAGAAAAAAAAAGATCAGAAGAACCTAGGGGCAAGATGGGAATAAAGATGCAGACCTACTAGAGAATGAATTTGAGGATACGGAGAGGGGGAAGGGTAAGCTGGGACAAAGTGAGAGAGTGGCATGGACATATATACACTACCAAACATAAAAAAGATAGCTAGTGTTAAGCAGCCACATAGCACAGGGAGATCAGCTTGGTGCTTTGTGACCACCTAGCGTGGTGGGATAGGCAGTGTGGGAGGGAGGGAGATGCAAGAGGGAAGAGATATGGGGACATATGTATATGTATAACTGATTCACTTTGTTATAAAGCAGAAACTAACACATGATTGTAAAGCAATTATACTCCAATAAAGATCTTAACAAAAAAAAAAAGATTTTTAGGTTGTTGGCACAGAGAAATGCAATTGGTTTTTGTATACTGATTTTGAATTGAGCCTTAGTGAACTGTCTGATGAATTACAGTAATTTTTTGCTAAATTCTTGTGGTATCCTATGTAGGCAATTATTTCATTTGTGACTAATATTTATTTGGTTTCTTTTCAAATGTTTAAATATTCCCTTATATTAAAAAAAATTTTTTTTGACTGCATTGTGTCTTAATTGGTTCCCATGGGCTTTCTCTATTTGTGGCAAGTGGGGGCTACCAGTGCAGTGTGCGGGCTTCTCATTGTGGTGGCTTCTCATGTTGCAGAGCACGGGCTCTAGGCGTGTGGGCTTCAGTAGTTGTGGCACGTGGGCTTCAGTAGTTGTGGCTTGTGGGCTCTAAAGCGCAGGCTCAGTAGTTGTGGCGCATGGGCGTAGTTGCTCCGTGGCATGTGGGATCTTCCCAGATCAGGGATCGAACCTGTGTCCCCTGCATTGGCAGGTGGACTTTTAGCCACTGCACCACCAGGGAAGTCCCTGAAATTCTTTTTTTATTCAAGAAATAAAATATTGAATAAAAGCCATAACAATGGCCTTTTTTTTATTATTTTAAAAAATGCTTCTAATGTTTAACATAAATTTTATATTAGTAGTAGATATCATTCAGTGTGGTAAGGATCCAGTCTGTTTCTAGTTGGAAAGTATTTTAAAAATAAAGTGGTATTGAAGTTTTTGAAATGTTTCTAATGCATCTATTGAGATGATATTGTGGTGTTCCTTCATTTTATTAGCACGGGAATTAGGCAAACAAAATTTCCCCAAAATTGAAGCAGTATTCTCTTCTTTAATAAACTCAAATGGGTAATTTTTGCATCAATATTAATGAGTGAGAATATCTCATCCTTATCTGATTTTGATAACAAAGTTATATATCTTATAAAACAAAATGATGGTGTTCTTTTTTTATTTTCTCTGGCAAAGTTTGTAAATAATAGAAATTATATGATTATCGGGATTATCTATCTGATAGTTTGGTGAAGTAAACTTTGAAATCATCTAAAAACTATTTGTTGTATATTTTTAAATGTATTCAAGTTCTTTAATTTGTTATAAATTTTTTGAAGCTTCTTATGAGTTAGTTTTGAAAGCTATGTTTTCCTTGGGCTTGGTCATTTTTCTAAGTAAAACATTTTGACAAAATAGTGTTCAAGTTTTCTCCTATTTTCTTCATAGTCTCTCCTCTGTAATTTTTTCTTTATTATTGTTATTAATATTTTTATTTGTTTCTTCTATTTTCTTGATAAATCTTTCATGAGAGTCAATTTTATTTATAATGTATCTCCATTGAATTGGACAGGGCCAATATCAAATAAGTCTATGTTCATTAATTAATAAATCCTTACACTAAACAATTTTAATTTTAAAATTTGATTCAAAATTATTAAATAATAAACTTTTATAGATCATCCAGCATATAATAAATTTTATCACGTGGAGTATTCCCAAGAGAGTAAGAATGCTTCCAAAATAAAATAAACTTTTTAAGTGAAATATATTATTAAAGATAAGACAAAAAGGATTAATGATCATATCCAGAGTTCATTCTGTTTTAGAATGACTCCCAGAGTAACTTGAATAAATTAAGGGCCGTGGGTTATAATTAACTATGGCTCACCCACCTGTTTTATCTTAATTGAGTAGTCTGGATATAGACAATTAAATAATAGAAAGAGATTTATTAATTTGAGTGCTTTGAACAAAATAGAAGTGTTCTATTATTTTCCTATCATCACATCTTTGGTCTCAAGGTAGTTTATAATCAAATTTTGCCAGTTCCTTCAACTTTGTGTCACTTTTCTATTTGTAAAATGGGAAAATAGCAATAGAAATGACTTCTCTAGTTTTTGAGTGTATTCATTTAGTTATCATGTAAAAAGTGTAAATGTTACCTATTATTACTAATATTGTTGGCAGAGATATGATTTGTTGCAGATTCAGTATGACTCCTTCTGAACTATGGCAAAGTGACTGCATTTTGCTCATTTATGCATACATCACCATATTTGACACAATGTTATTCTCAAAGACCTTCAACAATTTTTTTAATTTAAATGAACTAAAATCTGAGATATTGCTATTTCTCACCAATATTGATTTTTAAGTTTCGTTTTGTCTTCTAGGTGGGCAGACAACTCTACTTCTGAGCTTTCACTTAGCTGGGACCACATGACTGGTTCTGCCCAATAGGAAGCAAACATTTGTGACACATGTCACTTCTCAGACTAAGAATTTAATTCCAGAGCATATCTCTATATTGTGTCATTTCATGCCAGAGCAACAAAAATGACATATCCTGATGGTGGAGTTAAAAGATGACACAGCTTCTGTTGGCCTGAGTCCCTAAAGTTCTGTGTGGAGCAGAGCCCTGTACAAACCTTCATGGAACTTTTTTTTTTTTTTAATGTCTTAAGTCACAGAGAATTTTGAGGATGTGTGTCACTGCAACAAAGCTGAGTCTATCATTACAAATTTATACCTTTTCTTAGTAGGAGGTAAAATACTAGCATTTGTACAAAACTTAGTGTTATCTCTTCATTGCTTTTTCTTACTGGGAAGTTGATCAAGCAGAAGAAAGTGAAGAGTCTGAATGAGTCATAAGTAAATAACCATCCATTGGCTTTTCAAAGTATATGTTGCTCTGTGTAGAATGGACACTAAGAAACGATTTGACTATAGTAGATACAGGAGGAAAAAAAAAAACTTGAGGGGAAAGTGTTCCTACATAACAGATACCCAGGAAATTCTTCTTGATTAATAAGAACTTCATATGACTGGGGTTTTGCAAATGACCTGAAGCCCATAAATACATGAATTTGTGGCAATCCTGAACCAGAGATGTGTTGCCTCAACTATTTTTCTCCAGAATTAGAACCCTCAAGATTCTGCTAGAGATTTCAAAATCAATCTTTCTAAGGACCATAAAATAAACATATCTCAACATGCTCCCATTCAGCTTCTCATTTCACTTTAAATTGAAACTGTAATGGATTTCTGGCTAGTTTGTACTACAGGTATTTCTCTACTTCAAATCAGGATGAAATACCAGGGAATGAGTGGTAGAAAAGGAGAGTCCTGCCTATGTGTTCGTGTCATTATCACCTTGCCATGTGTTCACTACATTTGTTATAACATTTCTGTCTCTATCTTATTCCTTTCTAACCTCATAAAGCTGTATCTTAAAACATTTGAGAAAAAAATGAATAAAAAGGGTAGAAACATAAGAAAAAATGTTTTCCTGATATGTAAGCCTCCAGATTCAATATTCAAACTGGGCTGGATTCCAAAGAACCACTTACTATTTTTCAAACTGCTCCAGTAATTGTCTTTCTTTTTTAATTTCTAAAAGCTATCATTAATAACCATTTCTTGAGGGTATACTCTCTGTGAATCCAAGAGAGCACAGGATGAGTTTTTGTACATCAACTCTCAACTATTTCTTGTGTGGAAAACAAAGGACTTAATTTATATGATACAGCAAAACAAATAAGTAGAATTTTTAGAGTTTAAGTTTTTAAGACATTTGTCATTGTTTACATAGTGGTTTAATTCTACATTCTCAACTCTCTGTTATAAATATTTCTTGGTTTCATATGCCCTCCTCTCACTTTCATCTATTATTCTTGAAGGTAGAATTTATCACTCTGATTCTCAGGTCAATAGGCTACTTGTTCAATAGGCTTCAAAAGTCCTAAAGGTACAATTAGAAAGAAACAAAAAACTCACAGATACATCATTTCTATGTCAGGGAAAACAGCCATGTAGATGATTCACATCATTCTTTTTTTTTTTTTTTTTTTTTTTTTGCAGCTCATGGAAACAACTACCTTGGGACATAGATTCTAATATTTACTGTATGAGGATATCTTACAATACAAAAAAGGGTGTATTGACAGACACTTGAAAATAGGTGTATGTTTGATATCTGTTGGTTGAGAACGTGCTTAGTAATGTAAAGCCTAATAACACTTTTATAATAGTTCATGGTGGGTTGTATTATGATAAAAAAAATCTAAGTGACTTATAATAAGAAAGGTTTATTTCTAACTCAACTTGAAGATTGCTGGCTACGATTTAGTTGTAGGACTACTCCATGTGTCTTTTAATAGCAGCATTTCAGCTACTAAGCAGACCCCATCAGCGACAAGCTGTTTTTGTGGTAGAGAGAAAAGATCAAGGGAGTGGATAAAGCATGCAATGGCTCATAAAGAGGTAGAGACTTTCAACATTTCTATTCGCAGTACTTTGGCCGAAGCACATCATACGGCCAAATCAGACAATAGGGCAAGAAAATATTCTCCTCTAACAACAAGGCAGGCCAAGTCACTTGGACTTGTTGATTGCTTATATAAATATTCACAACTTCTTATCCTTCTTGTATCCACATTGCTTGGAATGTGACTTCCTAGATTCTCCCTTCTTAGACGTGGAGAGTATTTCACCACCTTTAAATAAGGGCTGGTCTTGTGATGGACTTCGGATAAAAGATAGTGATATAAGTGGTGGTTCTCTATTTTTGAACATAAACCTTCAGGACCTTTCACATTTTTACTCTTTCTCCTGGACCCCTGTCACATCCTGAGAAGAGATAATTCACCCAACTGAGGCAACCCTAGACAAGACAGCCACAGACAACTCCTCAGTTTGCTACAAATGCATTAAAATGAACCTAGCCAAGATCAGCCAAGTCTGGCTCTGACCAGAAGATGACTCTGGAAGACTAACAACCTCACAAGTAATAAGGAAGGCTGCTGCCTTATGATGTTATGTTTTTAATCATTTTGTTCATTATTGTGGCATTATCATGGCAACAGATAACTGAAACACATGGCAGTTCTACAGGTACAAAATCTTACAGAAAGAGGGTGGTGTTGAATAAATCAGAAAAATAGTATAATCTCACACATTTTAAAAATGAATTCTATTTTATCTATAGAAATAAAAAAATATATTACTATGTAATATTATTTAGACTAAAACAGATTACTACATTTAAGAGTCAAGAACCTCTTACTATTCCAAGAGTTCCAGATCAACAAGCTGGCAATTTAGGGAATTTTTGTATAATTATTCCTAGAATCTAGTAAACTCACCAGCATTAGAAGCTCTTGTTAGTTTCTTCTGGAAGAATTCATTATTCTCATTTTTATAAGAAAATAATGTCTCTGATTAATTAAGTGTATGGAATAACAATTTCTGTAATAACTTCATGATTTGGCATTTCACTGCTCTTCGTTGTTCTTAGATCTTTTGTCTCAGGATTTTTTCAACATTTCATATGATGTTCTCTTTCTTAGAAGTCTTCATTCCACTTACCTCCTTGTACTCAATCTTTTTTTCTCTCTTTCTCTTGTTCCAATTTCACTAAGTATAATTAACTGATGTTCTTTATTGTTCTGGCCACAAAATAAATGCATTCCTAAAATCAACTGTAGTCTGCTAGTCTGTCCTATAATTTCTCTTATGGGGACAATTTTTTCCTTACTATTTTAACTCTCATCCATTAAGGAAGAACTCCCAGTGTATATTTCTGATACCGACATATTTCCTCTGTTTAGTCATATTTTCAGCTACCTGCTAGCATTTTATATATATATATATATATATATATATATATATATATATATATTTCTTTTTTTTTTCTTGCAGTACGCGGGCCTCTCACTGTTGTGGCCTCTCCCGTTGCGGAGCACAGGCTCCGGACGCGCAGGCTCGGCGGCCATGGCTCACGGGCCCAGCTGCTCCGTGGCATGTGGGATCTTCCTGGACTGGGGCACGAACCCATGTCCCCTGCATCGGCAGGCAGACTCTCAACCACTGCCCCACCAGGGAAGCCCTGTAGATGTATTTTTGATGTATCTGTGGGGAGGAAGTTTATTTCCACGTCTTACTCCTCTGCCATCTTGAAGGTCCTCCCCTGCAATTCTTACAGAGGAAACCATGTGTTTTAGTGACAAGAGCACTGCTGAGAATTAGGAAGCTTTGCTTATGCTCCTGGCCTCATTGCTTACATGCTGTTTGGCATTAACATCAAACTTCCCACTGCCTCAAGTTGCTCATGTGTATAATGAGTTCTTCTGTTACAACACTGAGGTCTACCTAACAGGGATGATATGAGAATTAATTGGCGGGGGGCGGGGGGAGTCTTTAACCTGAGAACTATATTTCTAAGAAATATATTTAAAAATAAATAAAACAAAGTTACTTAATAGTTAAAATGCTTTCTAAGTCTCTTCAGATATGATGCTTTTGATTTAATGGTTTCCAAAAGGAGCAACAAAAATTCATCTGCTCTCCACTTTGAATCAAAGAATGACCATGCAGCTACAGCATTACATACTAATATGTTTCTATGCACATACTACTCATCAGCTTACTTCTCCTACAGTGACAAAGAATGAAAGGTAATCAGCTGCTCTTGCACAGTGAAATGAAGATATCCGTATTAACCAAGCAAATGAGTACATGATAATTGTTCTTCAGGGATAAAATAACAACACCTTGCTTTGCTGGAAGTCATAATGCAGATGGTGTAAAACGCGATAGCATATTACATGGAATAAAACTTTATGTTGAAATTCACTGATTAAACATGACATATTAGGGATGCATGCTTTTTGAAAACACAGTAAAAACATTAGATTAGAATTATAATTTTTGTGCAATGTAAATGCCATTATTATAATTTTTAAAGTTTTTAAAAAAATAACATAATGTAATGAAAACTTACACTAGTATAAGCAAGTTGATTGTAATAGGAAGGCCTGAATACAAAGTAAATCACAAAAAAAATCTCACTTTATGAATAAGTCTGGACATATATCCAGATAATTCTATAAGGCAGGTGCCATTGGTAACTGTTTGGAATGTACTGAATCACCCCCAAATTTTTGACTCAAATCCTTAAAATAAGAGGAAGTTTAACATAGAAGAAGACTAAAATTTTGTAATATATTACTCTATTAATGCTTAAAAATAATACAAAATGTATTGATTATAATATTCAAAATATACAAATACAATATTTAAAAGACTGAATAATACATGAAAATCCTGAATCTTTGGATTTGTGTTACAGAAGTCTACAAACATTTATGCATATGTGGATCAACAAAAGACATGGATTTAGCAAACCTAGGTTTTCATCTTGGATTTGATACATGAACTCTGTGGTCCTGGGCAAGTCAAGTTTTCTCACTTGAGAAATAACAAAACTAGACAAAATTATCTTTCAGTTCCCTCTAAACTAAGATCTCTGAAACCTGTATGAACTCCATTTTTCCTTAAGTCACAAGTTAACACAGTGTTTACTTGATGGATTGTAAAAAGAAAGGCATTAAATAGGTTGTAAAAACTGATATCACATATTCCTATTGTTTGAAAAAGTTTCAAATGTTCAAATTATTCAATTACCAACTAGCAAAATGCTAGTCAGTTTTCACAAAAACATACATAATTATCTAAATAAATACTGGTAATCATAAACTCATAAAAAGAGCAAAGGAATAATGCCCTTTTAAATTCTTAAACCTGACAACCAAGCTAAGATACTCTCCCGCCTTTTAAGACATTTAGCTTACATTAAAAAGATCTATTAAGAATGCCTACCAGCATGTTTAAATCTGCAATATCAGCTTTCTGTCATCTTTTACACCAAATCAAAATTAATCAATTAAACTTTGTTTATTCAGAAGGTGACTCTGTAAAGCAAAATTAACAAAATGAATTGCAAATGAAAACAAAAATCAAGACCATCCAGAAATGTTTTGCATCAGCTAACATTTGATGAGCACCTACTCTGTGTCAGACGCCATCTTAAGTGCTTCCCATTTGCTGGTTCCTTAAATACTCACAACTCAAAGAGGTGTTACTGTTGTGTCATTTACACAGATGACAACACGAGGCACAGAGAAGTTCAGAAAGGCTCAAAGCTCTTCTAGCTCCCAAGTGGCTGAGCCAGGACTGGAAGCCAGGAATTCTAGGTCCAGAGTCTATGCTTTTTTACCACTCTAGACCCTCTCAACATATATCATGCAGTTTGGGAAACCATGGGTAGATCAGTGTGAATGAATCACCAGAAAATGTGAGATGACAATCAGAAGAGCGTTTGTAGTAGGAGTCTGGATTTAACAGAAATGACTAAAATTTTCCAAGCAGAGATGTGATATGAAAAGAGCAGGGGCTTCCCTGGTGGTGCAGTGATTGGGAATCCGCCTGCCAGTGCAGGGGACACGGGTTCAATCCCTGGTCTGGGAAGATCCCACATGCTGCAGAGCAACTAAGCCCATCCGCCACAACTACTGAGCCTGCGCTCTAGAACCCATGAGCCACAACTACTGAAGCCCACGGGCCTACAGCCCATGCTCTGCAACAAAGAAAAGTCACCGCAATGAGAAGCCCACACACCACAATGAAGAGTAATCCCTGCTGGCCGCAACTAGAGAAAGCCGCATCAGCGAAGATCCAATGCAGCCAATCAAGCAATCAATGTATTAAAAAAAAGAGCAGAGTTTCAAACATTTCTGGCTGCAGTGCACATAGTGCACTAGAGAGACCTTGCTAGCCAGAAGGCTCCTGCTATTATGAACATGAGCCAGCAGTGACCCAGAATGGAAAGGCAGTGTAAGAAGTGTGAGGAGGGGGCTTCCCTGGTGGCGCAGTGGTTGAGAGTCTGCCTGCCGATGCAGGGGACACGGGTTCGTGCCCCGGTCCGGGAAGATCCCGGAAGATCCCACATGCCGCAGAGCGGTTGGGCCCGTGAGCCATGGCCGCTGAGGCTGCGCGTCCGGAGCCTGTGCTCCGCAACGGGAGAGGCCACAGCAGTCAGAGGCCCGCGTACCGCAAAAAAAAAAAAAAAATACAAAAGAAGTGTGAGGAGGCACTGTGAAAATAACCAAGGCGTTGTGAAATAATGACTAAGACATGCAACCAATTATTGTTGGAGGAGGAGGAGTGGTAAGAAACCTATGAAATAAAAGGAAGTTCAACAGTTTTGAATTCCACGCACTTGGAAATGCATGCTGTCATAACAAAAAAAAAAAAGGCACCAGAAAACACAATTGTCACTAATGGTTAAGACCAAGAGGATGAATTCAATTTTAGGTGTTGTAACACACCCTAAAGTCTCAAATTAATATTATGAAGTTTTGAAGATAAAGTAACAAGTTTGTATCTAATGTCTTCCTTTGAGGAGAGAGAGTTAGTAAGAGAATGTTATAAATTTTCAAAAACTAAACTGCATGTAAATTTCTAAAGAAATCACCAAAAAAGTATTTGGGCTTTGCCTCATAAAAGGATTAAATTATGGTTCAAAGAAATAAAATCCATGTAAATCTGTATAGTTTCCCAGAAAAGATATTTGCCATTCTAACATGCTACCGGAGAATTTGAAATAAATCTTAAATAACAAAACTACACTGATACTTCATATTATATAAACTACTTCTCAGACCATCTGTAGCTTTGTACTGGCCATCAATCTGCCTCTGTCTGTTATGGTTTTCCCAGTCACCTTTTGTTTAAATGAAACACATCCTGCAGGAGTAGAATCATCAGGAAGCCCATATTTTCTGAGATATTTTGTGTTCAAAATGGTTTCTCTGTAGGCTTTTGATTTGAAAGAAAGGGTAGTTAATTATAAAATCCTTGGCTCACAGTTTTTTCCCTTGAGTATCATTAAGTATGGTTCAACTCTTATTAACATTGAATATGAGTGTCTAAAACTCTGATGGCAATCTCATTTTCTTTTGTTTATATGAGGTATGAACATGGGTATAAAAATATGTAATCTGTTGGAGTATATTTTCTAATTATTTTTTCAAAAATATGTGCTCAGTTGAATGTTTTTTGAATTTCTGTGTGTCAGAAAAAATTATTCTAATATAATATGGCCAAGTGTTTTAGGTTAATTCTAAGTTAGACTGTGATATTTCTAAGCATTTCTTGAAAATAAATACAAAAACTTCTAGAGCCTAATGGCATTTGGAAAATGTGTTCCAAGGGAAAAGAGACCAAGTTACAAGTTTGACCTCTTAGGGAGATCTTTACTGTTAGAGACAAAAGGAAATTATCAACACAGCATGGTATCTATTCCAAATAATTTTTTTTTTTTTTTTTTTTTTTTGCGGTGCGCGGGCCTCTCACTGTTGACTCCTGTAATAAAGCCAGGGTACCAAGTTGCCCTAAATCCTTTGAGCCAGCAGAAATGGCCCCACCCCACCCTTCCTAGAGAAAGGGTCTTCCTAGAGACCATGAAAATGCCTCACCTTCACCAGATGGTTGTGCTGTCTTCCTCTGGATCTGCTCATACTTCCCCTCATTGCTTCTAACTGAGCAGTAAGACCAAGACTTGACATGGCCTGACTGGGAAGTGCCTCTCCCGCTCTAGAAGGAAAGAGATCATTCACTGAAAGATCTGCAAGTCTTAGTTAATACAGACAACGGGGGCTGGAAGAACATGCATGGGTATGGACCATAAGGGTTGATATCTTATAGTACAATGGAAAAAGGGTTATTTTAAGGAGAAACTAGTTTTATAGTTAGTTAATGTTAATTATAAACTGAGTTGATAAGTTTCCAGCTGTGGTCCCATATTCCTCAGTTAGCTTACCTCAGTCTAAAATATTTCTTATTCTCTCTAATGCTCTCTAAGGCAGTCAAGGTTCTTTTTTGCTCCAGCTATTCTGTGTTACTTTATCTTGCCCAAAGTTTAGAAATTGATTAATCTCTAAGGGAGATTACATTTTATCTGGGTCTTAAATAATTCATTCAATTTTATAGCTAATCTTTGTTTACTCATTGTCATCACAATCTAACGGAGGGCAATCGCCTTTACTCTGCCCTTAGAAATTATCTGAACATTTTATATTCTCAACCAATTTCCAGCAATTCAGAGTTGAAGGTAAGTTTGATTCAAAATTTCTTTGATTATCTTTCAGTTCGGTAGTACTGGGTGATTTTCCAAACTTTGTGTGTCATCATCCATTCTGCGGGGGAAAAAAAATCCTCCTTATTTTTTAAAAATTGAATTCAATATGAGAAGAAACATGACGTATTTTCATTCTTGCTACTTGAAGTTAAATGATCAATCATCAGTATACTTCCTAAACATTAGGAAAAGTCCCTTGACTATTCAAGAGAGAACATAGGAAACTTCTCCCTTTAACGGAAGAGTGAACCCTGAAGGTTGAAATGGAGAAAAAGGAAGATGCACGTTTCTGCAAATTTAATCATTAAATGATAGTGATTGAGCATATTGATTTCTTCAGATTTTATGTCCAAGAGGAAATTTCAATCTTCAGGAAAGAGGACATATTCTGTAAGTATTTAGAGTAAATATTATGAAACTATGTATCTTTTCAGAGTTACATGGAAATAATTTCTATATATAAGCAAGCAATAGCCTGCATTTGATGCCTTTATATTCTCAACTTGCCCCACTCCCAAATAAATTAATGCTTACTTAAAGATTAAATAAACCTTCTTGGAAAGTTATATGATTAGTTGAAATCATTGCATGTTAATTTAACTAAACAGCAGAATTTTATATGCTAAGATTTAGGATATTAACCCTTAAAAATCTAAAACAAATAAAACTTTTAAGAAAATATACAAAGAGTCAAAGCTTTATGTAAGAAACAAACTCACAAATTATAAACTTCTGGTTGAAATACAACAAATAAAATGTCCGTTACAGAAGGAAACTTACAGAAAACTTTTAAGGAAAATATGTCACAGTATTAATTAAATTCGAGAATTTTTAATCATCAGGATTTTAAGATTAAATTTCAGACCGTTATAAAAGCTACTGCTACAAAACACTAAAAGGAAATGTTATTACGAACCAATGAAATGAACAGACAAAGCATGATACTTATTTTATCTCTCTTTTTGCTAATGGAAATTATGTATAGCAACTTGAAGTCCTCAGAAGCATTGAAACTTTTTAATAACTTGTATTTCATACTATGTACATGACTCAGTGGGAAACTTCTCAAAATTCTACAAAGAATTTGTTCTAAGAAAGTTGGAGTTACAAGAGGAGATAAAAATTCAGAGAAACTGTGAGACTTTACTTTCCTATCTGAAATCACTACAAATTAATTCCAGTTGGAGAGATCAGTGTGATCCCTGGAAACTGGAAAATGCAGTTCTTCTCACAGGAAGGGAATACAGTGGATTTTATAACTACAAGACACTGGGGCCTAAAAACCTAAAAAAGAATGGGTAGTGGATACTTGGAAAGAGAAATTATGAGTACTAGGAGTCTGCCAGCACTTCCTTATTTTCTGTTTCTGAATGCAACACAACTGGAAAATCAGATAAATACTATAAAGTTTTGAATAAATTAGCTAATTTTGTATAACAATCCATCAAATATATCATTACTTTAAGAAAGAATCATATGTTTAGCTCACTTTGGATCAAAAACTTAGGTTGAGCTTAGCTAGGTGGCTCAACTGGGCTCCGCAGAACTCCCATGTGTGTCCAAGAGTCAGCTATATACCAGCTGTTCTAGGATGGTGTCAGCAGGAACAACTGGGCCAACTGGCATAAATGGACATAAAGAGGATGTCATAACTCTTTTTAACATGGTTCTCACATTCCTCCAATAGACTACACTGCGAATTTTTCTGTAGTGAAAGTCTGGGTGCAAAGCAAACCACAGTTTGCAAGCCCATAAGCATCACATTTGCTGACCTCAGTTAGCCAAACTCATATGACTGAGCCCAGAATCAAAGGTGCTTCAGACTATCCACCTGCAATGACAGAAACTAATATTGGGCAATCAGCATAATTACTAAATCACAGTTCACTCTCTGGCTACACCCTGTCATGTGTAAAATATGCTTCACTTCATCCAGGATCTCTAAAACCTCATCCAATCTTGCATTAAGCTTGGAGCCCAGGATATCATGATTTGCAGCCAGACTTATCTATTCTGATGTGGTCTCTGTTGATAAGGAGACCAATTAACTAAAATAATTTATCCATTTCCATATACCAAACCATGAGACAGGAACAAGAAAACTGCAGTAAACATTATTATTCAAAAAGGGGAATAGAGGAAGGAGCATAATAGTCACTGGTCCATAACAATTCTGAAATCCTGCTGAACAAATGTTGTAAGATACTTCTGATCTGTACATAGGGAATGTTTTCAGATCAAGACTTAGTTATGGTCCTTGGAGATGCCTTTCCAGTACAATATTCTCTTTGAATCTTGGCTCTGCCACTTCTGAGACTTCATTAAAAATTATATCCATTGAGCAACATTCTCAGACTGGTCCTTCTTGTAGAAAGTTGGGGCCCTAGATGCCTTTTTGCATTTTGGATAATATCACACCATTTTAAACTAAGATCACAGTACTTTTTCTAATATAAGCACTCTCAAAAATTGTGTGGGTTTCCCATGATACAATTATATTACATTCCCTGCACCAAAAGCCAAGCACCCATTTTTTTTTTAAGACATTCCTTTGTCTCTCCAGACTTAAGAACTGCTAATTTTAGTTGTTGTATGACAATGTCCTTAAGGTTCCTAGTAGTTTACTTTATAACTTCAAGAGGCATCCAAGAGTCTTATCAGACCTTGGTTTGATTTTTGCCTCCAGTTGTATTCTACTTTGATAGAAAGTCTAGAGGTGGGAAATAGTTTTATTTTCCAACTCAACTAATCCTCATTTCTCTATATTTTCTCAAAATTCTGCTTGTAAATATTCTAGTTCTTTCTTTAGCTTATCTTTTTTCTTATATAGTTCATTGCTATACATAACCATATAGTTGCTGACACTTTCAACATTCTGCATAATTGCATTCTGCCTTTCTGAAAGTCTGCCAATTTCAACAATCATGTGGTTGAAATTCAAAATTCCCTTAGCAATATCAAACAGATGATGGGGATGCTCTATATCTGTGATGTCTAAAATGGTTTCTACTTTCTACATGTATCAATTAAACAACTGAAGGGTGGGTATGTGACTGAGCAAATAAATTTCTAATTCAAATTAACTTTAGTTAATTTAAATTAAATTAGCCACTTGCAGCTAGTGGCTATTGTTTTAGACAGTGTAGCTTTGGTACTTTGTCACCCACGTTACTGCAGGCAACAATTATACCAATTATTTTACCATTGCATTGAATCATTCTTTTCAATCTCTTTTAACAATTCCATCACCTAATTCCAGACTCTTCCTGTTATCCAGTCACAGATTCAAATTTTAACTAATTTTACTGTTGTTGTTATGGCAATTCCTCCCTCTGGTATATGCTTCTGTGGTTGTATAACACACTACCTAGTAAATTCATGGTTTCAACAACTGTTTATTTAACTCATTGTGGGTTGGTGATTTAACCTGGGTTTGACTGGGCAGTTTTTCAGATCCCTGCTAGGCTCCCATCTATGTCTGGGATTCAAACGTGCTTATCTAGGAAAACCTCAAGTTGGACAAGCTAGTTCAGCTGGAGTGAATAGGAAAAAGCCATTCTTCTCTACGTGCTTCTCATGAATCCTTGCAGCAGGTTAGTCTAGGCATGCTCCTATGGTGGTTGGGATGCATGAACGGCAGGAGATAAAGCTCTGGCATTCAAGAACATTTCTCAAACTCCCCAACATACAGAAAGGAAAGGACCACTAGGTAGCTAAATATATAGAAATGATTTATAAAAATGGAATCATCCTATGCCAGATTAATAAAAGCTTTACATTTGTTTACTTGAAATTGACAGGAGACAAAGAAACTGGGCCGAAGTGAAGGAATTTTAGGATTCCAGTTAAATTTTTTTTTTTACCACAATATCTCTAAGGTTATAAAAATAGATTACAAAAAAGCATTAAGATGCAAGAATCAATATATTTTTATACCGAATGTTTTCTGCTTTATAGGATATTGATTACATTCCTACAAAGAAGGATAAGGTATCATTATCCTTAGTATCATAAGAGCTCCTCCCTAATCATAAATCATAAGATCTCCTCCCTAATCATAAATCCCCATCTACTGGTTTTTATGATATATATGTTCATTCTAACACCACAATGCCCACAGAGGTTTACTCAAATGCTGGCTCCCTTGTTACGGCAATGTCTCAATAAGTGGACTTTGCTTATTCTCATCTGTTGTATCTTTATTTCCACACCACAACCTTTTCTACCTCTGCTTATTTTGATTCATGAGTAGATCGGTCATTCTTATGATTTCTTTTACCTGGCAGATATAGTTTTATTATGATTATATTACAATATAATTACAAAAATTATAATTTCAATTGGGTATATATTTGTAGTTATTTTTTCCTTGAAATAGATGATATATTTTCATCCTGCAAAAATCAAAACCCTAGTAGACATAGATCTGGATAAATTATACTCCTGTTCCTGTTTCTATATCACCTTCCTCTTTGCCCACTTCTCATGGCAAACCACTTTTATTATTTTTAATCTTTATAGTGTTTTTGAAATCAGATATAAGCATATGTTAATATATTCCTACTCTCTCTTACTTACATTAAAATATACCATACTGTATACATTCTTCTGTGCCTATTTTTATTTTATTTAACAATATATCCTATTTCGCCAGCAAAATATAGATTTCCATTTTTAACAGCCTTATAGAGCTATAATTTCATAAAATAACCTGTACATCTGAAGTGTACAATTTGATGTTTTGGAAAATGTATACACTGATGAAACAATTGCCACAATCAAGATAACACATATATCATCCTCTTGTCTCCTTGTACCCATTTTATATCTGCCTCACATCCCATCTTAGCCTGATCTCCAGGCAATCACTGATATGCATCCTATCATATGCATAAGTTTGAATTTTCTAGAATTTTACATGAATGCAACCATACAATATATATTCTTTATTATATGACTTCTTTCACTTAGGATAATTATTTTGAAAATCTTCAAAGTTTCATGTATAAATACCTCATTACTTTTTATTGCTATGAGTATTTCATTATGTGAATACAATATAATTATCCATTCTTCTCATGATGACTCCTTGCATTGCTTCCATGTTTTACTTTATACAATGAAGCTGCCATGAATGTCCATGTCCATATCTTTGTAGAAACATATGCTTTCATTTCTCTTAGTAAAATACCTAGGTGTGGAATGGCTTGGTCATATGGTAAGTGTATGTTTTACTTTTTGTAAAACTACCAAACAGTTTTCCAAAGTAGTTGTACAATTTTACATTTCTACCAGCAGTGGATGAGATTTCCAGTTACTCTATTTGTTCACCAACACTTGGAATGGTCAGTCAGTTTAATTGTAGGTATGCTAATAGAGCTTCAGGGGCATCTCATTGTGGTTTTAATATGCATTTCATTAACTAGGGATGTTGTGCATCTTTTCATGTGCTTATTTGCCATTTGTGTATCTTACCTGGTGAAGTGCTTGTTTACATATTTTGACCATTTAAATTGGATTGCTTGTTTCCATATTTTTGAGTTTTGAGATTTACATATTCTTGATATAAGTCCTTTGTTAGACAGATGAATTGCAACTATTTTCTCCTAGTCTATTACTTATCCTTTTTTATTCATTCCTTTAACAATGTACTTTGGAGACCAGAATTTTTTTTATCTTGGGGAGTTCTAATTTATTTTTTTTTTGTATGGATCATGCTTTTGAGGAGAGCTTACATCTTAATGACTTGAATCTTCCTATCCATGGAATATATTTTCATTTATTCAAACGTTCTTTAGTTTCTCTCAGCAATGCTTTGGAGTTTTCAGTGTACAGGTAGTTCCTAACTTTTCTCAGTTTCATCCGTAAGCACTTCATATTCTTAATACTCTAAATTACATGTCTATGGGTTTGTAAGTATTAAATCAAACTTGGATTCCTGAGATAAACTCCATTTATAATGATGTATTAACCTTTTTTACATATTATTGGATTTTGAGGAATATTATTCTGGAGTATTGTTTTCTATTAATGTCTTTGGGTTTGGTATAAGAGTTTGCTGGCTTCATAGAGTAAGTTGGAACATATTTCTTCCTTTTAAATTTTCCACAAGGATTTGTGTAGACTTGGTATCATTCCCTCCTTAAAAATTTGATAGGATTCACCAATGAAGTTGTTAGCCCATGGAATTTTTTTTTCCCATGGAAAATGTTTGGCTACAAATTTCTTTATTTCTTCTTGCTTGTGTTTGGTTAGTTTGTGCCTTTAAAGTACTTTGTCCATGTCATTTAAGCTTTAAAGAGTATTGTCATTGAGTAATTAAATATATTTTGTTATTTTCTTTTTAATAGCTATAGAATCTGTAGTATTGTCACCTCTCTCATTCCTGATATTGGTATTTGTATCTTCTCTGTTTTATTTTTGATTAGCCCAGCAAGAATTTTACCAACTTTATTATCTCAAAGTCAACTCTTGTTTTCATGGGTTTTCTCTTTGTGTTTGTGCTTGCTATTTCGTTCGTCTCTACTACTCTGATCTTTATTATTTCTTCTGCTTAGCTTGGGCTTAATTTACCTCCTATTTCTAGATTCTTAAGGTAGATACTGAGAAAATTGACTCCACAGTATTTTGTTGTTATTATATAATGGAATTTAAATAATGAGAAAAGAATCTTGTGTATTTATCTATGTAGTTGCCATTATAAATGCTTTTTATTACTTTGTTTAATTTATTTATGTATCTCGGATTATTTTTGGGGTCGACTGGTGATGAATACCTGGAAAAGCTTTTATTATTTCATGTTTGAAAGATATTTTTGCTGCTTATAAAATTCTGGATTGACCTTTTCTCTCAATATTTTGAAGGTACTGTTTTCTCACTTGCATTGTATCCAATAAAAAAAATCTGTTGTTTTAAATATTGTTCCTTAGTTTTTAATGTGTCTTTTTCTTCCAGCTGCTTATAAGGTATTTACTTTATCATGGTTTTGTGCAACTTGATTATGGTGTGCCTTGATGTTTTCTTTTTCCTTCTTGTTTTTTGTGCTTGAACTTTATTGATCTTTTTCAATCTGTGGGTTTATAATTTTCACAGAAATTTGGAAATTTGGGGGCCTTGTTTCTTTAAAGATTTTCTGCCCTCTTCAAGAACTTCAATTAAACATCATATGTTAGGTGCTTAAAATTATTCCACAGATCAGAGATATTCTGTTCATTTTTAGTGTTCTGTTCATTTTTGTTCTATCTTATGTATTTTAACATTTTTCTAATAAAATTTTGTGTAAAAACTATTGAGAAGCCTTAAAATAATCAAATAAATAAAAATTCAAATAAATAGTTGGTGTTAAATTTCTGAGTATAATTGTTTTCCCATGTGGATTTTATAATATTATTTTCCTCTTACTTTAAAAAGAGACATAAAATTGAACCATGTAAAAACCCAAATTAGAATATTATTCTATTCCAATTTTTAAAAATACAAGCCATCTTCACTCTCTACAGCATTTCCTCATTTACACAATGAGCACAAGAAAAGTATTCATTTATTCATACTATATGAAACCTATGAGCTAAATTTTAACTCTTCTGATTGAACTGCTTATTTAGACAAGATGAATACAATTTCAGGGCTTACTTTTATTTCCCACCTCCCAGTCTGTCACTGTTGTTGTTATTTGGTAATTGTAAGTCTGAAATTTTGGAGGAGTTTATTAACCTCAAGTAGGTGAGCAGCTTCCAGAGCATCTCTACCTTTAGTGCTAAGGTGTGAAATAGCTAATAGTTGAAAAACACTGAACACAATTACAATGTAAGGTAAAATTTATCTCCATAGGTAAACTGCTTAGATAAAACTTTGGGACCAAGTCAGGACAATAATTCAAATATTTTTAAAGAGATTCTTTATATTTAAGAAGTGAAGGTTAGAAAATTTTATGCAATTGAATATATTTTATTAAGATATAATTTATATATAATAAATTATACAGATATTAAGTGATTAATTCCATGATTTTCATATTTTATTAAGATGTAATTTATATATAATAAATTATACAGATATTAAGTGATTAATTCCATGATTTTCATCAATTACATATGCTCAGGGACTACCACACAAAAGAAAACATAGAGTAATTCCATCATCCTAGGAAGATTCTTCATTACCCTTTCCAGTCAATACACACCTACCATAGGCTATTACCCATTTCTATTTCAATTATTTTTAGTTTAGTTTAAGTTTCTGTTTCTTTTTCTATTTTCTTATGCTTTAAGGTTTAGATGACTAGTTTTACTATTTTCTTCTCAAATATAAGCAGAGCTATAATTTTCTAAGTCCTAGTTAGTATTGTCCTACACATTTCATTTTCATTCAAAAGTAATTTTTTCTTGTATTTAATATAATTTTTGAGTTATTTCCTCAAGCTATTCTTTGTCTATTACTATTTCAGTTATTTATACAATTTTGTTTTTTCTTTTGTTCTGGTTTAATTTCTCTTTTTTATATTTTTAAGTTGGGTGCTTAGACCATTAATTTTACTTTCTTCTTTCCTAATAAAAGCACATGACACTAGACATTTTTTTTTAAGTCTAGTTTAGACACATGCAACAAATTTCTACTGTCATTCAAAATCTTGTTTTTTAAATTTTTTGTGTAATTCCTTCTTTGACTTAATTTCCAAATATTTGGGTTTCCAACATATCATTTCCTAATTGATTTTGAATATATTTCCATTGTTATCAGAATAATATTTTTATGATGTACATTTACATGTACTGAGAATTACTAAATGTCTGTGTCTTTTAAAATAATGTATACCCTTAAGTAGTTGGATATCATATTTCTATAAATATCAATTAGTTCAGGTTGCTTTATAGTGTTGTTAAAATCTTCTGTGTATTTAATAAACTTTTTTGTTTTTTGGTCTGTTTTACCAATTACTGAAATCTGCCCCTGTTGCGGATCTGTCTACATCTTTTCCATGCTGTAAAATTTTTCATCACATACTTTGAAATTCTGTTAAGTGCATGCATATTTCAAACTTCTATGCTTCCTTGAAGTATTGATTCTTCTATTATTACAAATTATCTCTCTCAATCTCTAGTAATACTCTTCCCCTTGAAGTCTACTTTGTCTGATACAGCCATTGCTTAGTGCTTGCATCGTACATTTTCACACAGCTTTACTTTTAAAATAGTTCTTTCTCTATATTTAAATATAATTATTTTTATTCCAAACATAGTTGGCTCTTACTTTTCACCCACTCTGATAATCTTGGGCTTTTAATGGGGGTGGGCATTAGTCCATTTCCATGTAACATAACTACTGATAAGATTAGGCTTAAGTCTAAAATTTGTTACTTATTTTCTATTTATCCTACTTTACCTCTGTTTCATTGCTCCTATTTTTTGTCTTCTTTTCAGTGAACTGAATATATTCGAAATTCCAATTTTTCTTCTTTTGCTTTCTAGCTCCACCTCTTTGTGTTAATTTTTTACAGATTGTTCTAGAGATTATCTTAGCCATTTTGTTATTATAGTTTACCTTTAAACAATATTTCACTATCTCATAATGTAAGAAGCTGACAACTTTATTATTTCTTCCATCCGTCTCTCATCCTCTGTGCTCTTCTACTATAATTTTACCTGCACTTTTGCCCAAAATTCCAAAATACATTGTTATTGTTACTGTTCTAAACATTTGCATGTATATACATATATGTGTGTGTGTGTGTGTGTGTGTGTATGTGTGTGTGTGTATACACACATACACATTCTAAAAGAAAGCGCTTCATTTTTTCCAGTAGATCTAAGGTTCTGTCTGGTATTATTCTCCTTCATTTTAAAGTACTTCTTTTAGAATTTGTTGCTATGTGTTTCAGTTACAGATAAATTATTTCAGCTTTAGTCCATCTGAAATTGTCATTTTCCTCCATTCAGTATTGAATTTTGTTCTTCTGTATGTTACATCTTCCTCTGGCTGCTTAAAGATTTATTACTATTTGATTTTTCAGCAGTTTGACTATGATGTGTCTTGCTGTAGTTTTCTTTTTATTTATTCTCCTTTAGAATTTGCTCAGTTTCTTAGATGTGTGATTAGACAGTACTCAATAATTTTGGAAAGCTCTCAGACATTATCTTTATAAATATTTTACCTGTCCCATTCTCATTTTCCTTCTTCATGCCCAGTTACACGTGTTTTACCATTTGATATTTTGCCACAGACACTGGCTGTTCTGTTTTTCTTTTGTTTCTTTTTCCCTCTCTTGTTTCTGTTTTTGTTTCACTTTGGATACTTTATCTGTTGTCATGTTCATTGATTTTTACCTTTGTTGCCTCTATTCTGATGTAAAATCTATCTAATGAATTCTTTTTTCTGTCTTATATTTTATTTAATATATCCATTTGGTTCTCCTTTTTGTAGTTTATTTCTTTTTCTTGAAATTTTCCATCGGTTCACACACGTTGGTCACCTTTCCCACCAAATACTTTAGTATTTTTATCAATTATTTTAAAGACCCGTTCTGACATTTTAAATTTCATCATAGTTACTTTAAATACCTTTTCTGACATTTCTAATTTTACAGTCATCTCTGTATTTATCTATATGGACTATTTATCTTGCTGATTTTGGGTTAAATGCTCTTTCTTATTGTATTTGGGGGGGGCATTAGTTATTTTGTACAAAATAGAAACGTACGTTGTGATGTCAAAAGCAAAACCTGCAGGATATACTTCCTTATACTGATAAGCTGCTAGAGTCAATAAGTTAAGTCAGTAAGATCTATAGTGAAATTTTATTTGTTATGATTTTTATTTGTTACAATTTCCCATTGGCTTTCAGTGTAAGATCAGAAATTTTTTTTCAGTAGGGTTTGGTATCTAAGGACTGGTGTTATTCTGATAAGCCATTTGCTCTTTACAGCCAAGACCCAGCTTTAGAAATTGTAAGATAACTTCTCTTCATAGAGAGGCTTTCAATTTTTGAATACTGCTCTTTGGAGTCCTGCTCTTTGTCTTCCAGTCTTCCTTGGCCTACTCTTGACTCTTGCCTTCTGCCCTGCCTCATCTTTGGAGTACAGATGCTTTACACTTTGTGACAACTAAGGATAATTATGAGCATTTTCTCTCAGGTTTCCCACCTTTAGCTTTCCAGAGTTGAAAGCCAAGCATGTCTTGGAAAATTTCTCGGTTTTCCTGTGCCAATCCCAGCCTTCAGTTGCTGAAAGTCTGAAGTGCCTTTAGTGTATTTATCATGCTCTGACCCCAGTCTTTTGTGAAGAACTCCCAGGCACCAAGTGAAAATCTGTGAGAAAAAATTGGTAGCAAGGTTCAGACTCACATGATGCCTATGGCTCATCAGCATCCTAATCTGTTATAAGAGTCCATATACAGCCATAAAAAGCTCATGATAATTTATCAGTTCCTTTACCCCTTCTATGGTAAATTTCTCATCGTACCACTACTCCACCAGAGATGAGGTGATAAGCTCCACCACCATAGTTCTCTTATCGCCTAGAAAGTGATGTCACTATCTAGAATTTAGTTGATTAACTTTCATCGAGTCTTCAGGTCTTGCTGGTAAAACAAACAAAAACAATGATTTTGTAGATTATTTGGCTTGTTTTTCATGTTAGGCTATGGGTGATGTCCTTTTGTGACTTACATCATTACTAGAAGCAAAATAGGCAATTAGATATTGTCACATTTCTAAAATTAAAAAGAAAGAAATTTTTAATATGATGGACTTGGAAGTCATTAGGGATAAACAATCATATGTGATATTTATATCTGTATTCTATGTGCTGACAACCTAAATATTCTCCACTTAATAAAAAAATTCTGAGACATACAATTTTCCTGTACTCCATCTTTCTTTCTGATAATCTTAAGAAAACACATTCTTACACAAAATATTGTGAACATGTTTACACGAAGAACGCAATATTTTAAATTATTTTACCCAATCTAGCAACAAAGAATTGAAATTCAGGAAATAGCTTACTAGATGCCATCTCATGGTAGAATAATGTTATCTAAAGGTGTGTAGCATCTCTGATTTCATGAGACTGCTTGTTAGAATTCTGCCCATGAGATCACTGAATATCAAGTCATTGCCTGCTGAAGTTACTTACATGGATAAGTTTTGTTGCTTATTTTACCACTGACAAAATAGTAAGAAAAAGACAACAAAAGCAAATACATGTACAGAACTGTATTGCTGCAATTTGGCAACGTGCAAAAATACCGCAGTCTGACAATGTGAAAAAATGACATTTTTCAGCCATACTTGAATTTGGTCTAATAAGAGATATGTATTTCACATAAAGCACATTTTTATCTATATACGTACCATTGTATATTTTTATCAAAAATTTTCTCTTTCACAGTAAAATAGTGCTGTTATGTGTTGCTTTATGCATTAAATGTGTAGTTTCTAAAGAATGAGCAGAGCTGAGGAAAGCAGTCTTCTGACTCAGCATATTTGCATTCCCAAGAATCTTATTTAATTGGAAGAATTTTACTGCAATTGTCCTTTTTAGTGTTGCAAAGTCTGCAAAATAGTTTGTAAGTCTCCCCACCAATCAGAAAACAAACCTGATTACCATACAAGATAAGAAACATGTAATATGCTTAATTCAGTCTGTTTAATTTTATAGGTAATTTTTAGTTTATTAGAATTCTTTTTTTTTTCAGTTTGCAACTCAGAGAATAAAGAAGGGGAACACAATGCTTCTTTAAAAATATCCTGCACGTGACTAAACCCCAACTACTCTGTAGGTAATGAAACTGTATTTTATATTGAGTTATGCACATCTCATTTAAATATCTGATAAAATTTTTAGGGACTTCTTGACCACACAACTTTGCGTTAACAGAACAATAGCATGTCACTGAATAACAATTGGTGAGATATTCATGAAAGGTCTGCTACCTGTAAGAGCAAGCTAATGATAGGCAAAAAGACTGAGGCGGAAGGAATGGGAGTTGGGGAGGCAAGGTGGGAACTTCTAAAGGATCTTGTACTTGGTGCTATGAAACACTCTTAGGAGTATAGGTCTGGTGTTTCTGGTGAGAGTCATGATGAAATTAAGTTATTTAAAATTTTTAGGCTTAGTCTGAAATTGGATAGTTAATGTCTTAGCAAAGGTATAAAGAATTTTCAATACAGAATATTCTGATGAAGATTTCCTCTGAAACTCATCAAATTCACTCTGAATCCTATTACGGAGTGATCTGTAATTTTATTTTGTATAATAAGTCAGGGCTAGAGATTTAGATAGCTTTGCTTGCTCTGCCTAGTTTCTGGGTCAAAATGAGATTAAATAAGTATAAATATACATCAGAGAATAGAGAAGAACATCATTGCAAATTCCTATGGGTATAAAAAAGGAAATACTCCTGCATTTAAATCTGTATATGCCCTTATTACTTGTGTGATTCAGGCATAATTCAAAAGCTGAGCTTCATCTCTTCTATCTGGCCCTTAGAATTAATTCAAGATTAGAGGCACTATGTGCAAAAGACTTACTATAACGCCTGGAACATAGGAGGAATGGAAGAGCAGAGTTTAGTAGATCTTTCATTGGTTAACTCCCAGTGGCCTGATATTTTGGATGAGGATCCTGAACTAAAAGTGTGTTACTAAAAACTCTAACTGATCCATAATTGCAGATCGTCAATGGAATATTAATGTATAGTATCAAGGAATTGAATTTTTGTTAATATAATTGCTTTCTTCATTAAACTAATATATGTTAGTTACTGCTCTAGATGTTTAAACATAATTACAACATAGCCTCATTGTCTCTACATTTTAGCTTAATTCTAGGCTTTGTCTCTTTCTCAGACAGGTACTATAAAATAAAAATTAGATAATTCATTTTAAAATCATTAAAAGTAGATTAGAGAATGCATATCTACATATTTAGCTTTGGCATTTAAAGTTGCTTATTAAAAATCATTTATAATTCATTTTACCCAATGTAATAAAAGCATATTAGTTGTGAAGAAATAAATGAATTCAAATATTTTTCATGAGCACTAAAATTGCTGATAATTTCCAAACCTAAGAAGGATTTTCCCTTTCATTTGGAAATTACAGAACAAAGGCAAACATTTAAAACGGGAACACATGATAAAAATGGGGAATTTTCTATGTTGTATAAAAATGACAATGCATTTCAGAAATCTACTTTAAGGCAAAAGATAAAATGACATATATGACTTAATTGCCACATAGCAATAAATTTAATATTTAATAGTTTTTATGGCTTAACATGCCAGACATTGTGCTACATTTTTATATATGTTACTTCAATTATTTCTCATAGCAATTGTATGAAATAAGCATAGTATCTCTCTTTTACAGATGTGGAGTTCACACTTCTAGAATTCTATGGGCTTAGATTTGAGTTAATTAATTCTTTTTTATATAATTGTGGTAAAATATACATAAAATGACATTTACCATTTGAACCACTTTGAAGTTTATGATTTAGTGACATTAAGCACATTTATATTGGTGTGTAACCATCACAACTATCCATCTCCAGAACTTTTCATCATCTCAAACTGAATCTCTGTATCCCTTAAACAATAACTCCTCATTTTCTTCTTCCCTCAACCACTATTCTACTTTCTGACTCTAAGAATTTGACTGTTCTAGGTACCTCATATAAGTGGGAATAATACAATATTTGTCTTTTTGTGTCTAGCATATTTCACTTAGTATAATATCCTCAAGTTTCATCCATGCTGTAACATATATTAGAATTTCCTTCCTTTTAAGGCTGAATAATAATCTATTGTATGCATATATATATCATATTTTGTTTATCCATTTTGTTGATGGACATTTGGGTTATTTCTCCCTTTTGGCTATTGTGGAAAATGTTGTTATGAACATTGGTATACAAATACTGTTTGAAGCTCTGCTTTCATTTCTTTTGGATATATACTTACAAGTGGAATTGCTGACTCACATGGTGATCGTATGTTTAAGTTTCGAGGCCTCACAATTACTATTTTCCAGAGCAACCATACACCATTTTACATTACCACCAGCAGCCCACTAGAGTTCTAATTTCTCCATAACCTTGCTAACACTTATTTCTTTTTTTTTTCCACATTAATAGTATTTCACTGTAGTTTTGATTTGCTTTTTTCTTTTCATGCACTTATAGTCATATGTGCACATTCTTTGGAGAAATGTATATCAAGTTCTTTTCTATTTTTTAGTTGAGTTCCTTATTGTGGAATTGTAGGAGATTTTTTTGTATATTCTAGATATCAATTCCTTATCAGATACATGATTTTCAAATATTTTCTCCTATTCTGTGGATTTTCTTCTAACTTTTTCATTAGTGTTCTTTGATGCACAAAAGTTATTTGTTTTGAAGAAGTTCAATTTATCTATTTTCTCTTTTGTTGCCTATGTTTTTGGTGTCATACCCAAGAAGTCATTGTCAAATCCATTGCTGTGAATATTTCCTCTTTGTTTCTTCAAAGAGTTTTATAGTTTTAGCTTTACATTTAGGACTTTGATCCATTTTGAGTTAATTTTTATATGGTTTTAGCTATGGGTTCAATTTCATTCTTTTGCGTGTGGATATCCATGTTTCTCAGCACAATTTTTTAAAAAGACTATCATTTCCCACTGACATCATTGTTAAAAATCATTTGACAATATATGTGAGAATTTATATCTGGGCTTTGGTCTATAGATCTGTCTTCATGCCAGTATCACACTGATTTGATTACTATAATAAATTTTGAAATCAGGAAGTGCAAGTTCTTCCACTTTTTCCTTTTCAAGAGTGTTTTGACTACTCAGGATCCCTTGAGATTGCATATGAAGTTTTGAAGAGTTTTCTTCTATTTCTGCAAAGAAACATCAATGGGATTTTGATAGGGATTGCACTGAATCTGTACATTGCTTTGCATAGTATTGACATCTTAACAATATTGTCTTCCGATTCATGAGCATGGGACGGCTTTCCCTTTATTGGCATCTTTCTTAATTTCTTTAAGCAATGTTTTGTAGTTGTCAAGGTATAAGTCTGTTGCCTCCTCTGTTAAGTTTATTCCTAAGCATTTTATTCCATTTGAGGCTGTTTTTTGTTTAATTTTCTTTTTATATTGTTCATTGTTATTGTAGAGAAACACAATGAATTTTTACATGTTGATTTTGTATCTCGTAATTTTGCTGAATTCATTTATTGATTCTAATTAATTCTAGTATTTTTAAATAAAATATTTAGAGGATGTTGTATATAAGATAACGTCATCTGTGAACAGAAATAATTTTACTTCTTTTACAATTTAGATTCCTTTTATTTCTTTGTCTGGCCTAATTGCTCTGGCTAGAACTTCCAATACTATGTTGAATAGAAGTAGTGAAGTGGACATCCTTGTCTTGGTCCTGACCTTAGAGTAAAAACTTTTAGTCTTTCACTGTTGGGCATAGTGTTAGCTGTGGATTTTCCATATTTGGTCTTTACTGTGTTGAAGATGTTTCTGAGTCCACTCATTCTTATCTCAGAGTCTGCAATGTTAACTAATACCTCTCAGTTGCTTCCTACTTCTGTATCAAAATTTTTTATTGAATTACAGAAATTATCTATCAAGTGCTAACTCACTCCAGGGCACTGTGCTACCTACTGGTATTTCTGAGATTCATCCAACATATCTGTTGCTCTTTGGTGCTTAAAAATGTAGTGGAAAGAATATATCATTTGAGTTTTAACAGAAGAAGAGTATGCACAGAATGCTAGGAGCAGAGAGAGAGAGAGAAATAGAGAGGGACATAACTTAACTCTTCCTTGATGGAGGAGGTCAGATACATCCCAGAGGTGAGCACTGAAGAATAAATAATTATCTATTTGGTGAGTAAGTATCCTGACATTCAGGAAGTACAGGTTGATTCTAAAGCATTCCAGAAATAGAACACATGATACGCACTGGGAAGGGAATATATGTCAGGCTCAGGGATTTGCAAATAGAGATGCCTAAATTGTGTCATGTGAATTTGGTATTTATCTTGATATGAAAAGATACATTTAAAATGTAATTGGTAATTACATTTTAATAACAGCACACACAAACATATATACACAAAAGGAGGAAGAATATTTATTTATTTATTTACTCATTTCTCTTGCCTAACTACTTCCCAATAGGTGTTAATAGGATCTAGGAATTGGAGGGCTACATTTAGAATTAGATTTTTCTGTTTAAACATCATTTTTTAACATTTGCATTCAACTTTTGTAATGAGGTTAATAATAGCATAGATACCTATATTATGCTTATTTGGTTTGCATTTTATAGTCAGATATTGTATGAATAATTTTTGTATTAATTGGTTCTTAAATTCATCCAATTTTTTGGTTTGCTGGTCAACAAACAAGTACTTTTAAAATAAAAATAATGCATATTTTAAGTCCCTGAATAACTGAAGATGTCTTACTATTGTCTTTACCCAAGAAATACAGGTTTGGATGAGAAAAAAATTCTTTACAACACTTTTCCTTTCAAAATTTTGCATATATTTCTCCACTGTCTTCTAACATTTAGAGTTGCTGAGAAGTGTCAGCTTAACTTTGCCTCTTTTGTAGATAAGTTCTTTTTTCTCCTCTACCTAGGTTACACCTGGGTTTTTTCCTTATCTTTCTTCCTCATCTTTTTTATGGCCTAAGGAAAACTGTATTTAATTTTTAATGTTTGACTATGGTTTCTGTTACAATTGCTCTGTATTCTTCTTCAAAATTATACTGAATCTCAATTTCTGTCATAATTATTTAAAATTGATTTCTTAATTGTTCTCATCTATTTTTTTTATGCTGCATCATTGGAAAATTTATCAAAAAACATTTCCCTTATTATTAACTCAGTTGTCTAAAACACTAATTAAGTTCTTTTTAGACACAAAAATTAAAGAATATAATTAGAATTTCCAAACACAAATAGATTGGAAGATTATATTTATGCACAAAGTTCAAATGGTCTGATCAGATGAAAGAATGGTGAAGTAAAGTGATTATTGCCAGACTGGCATACTAAATAAGATTTTTTTGAAAAAACCTAAAATTTAAATTGTGGAATAAATACATGTGTGTTTATTTGAATATCAATTCAGAAAGTTATTGTATCATTTTTAAAAGTAAGAAAAATAAAGTAATTTAAAGAAGAATGAAGAGCATGCTGAATGCATGGAGTCATCTTACAACTGTGGTATTTATAAGTCAAATCCATCTTGGAATATACTGTTTAATATTGTTCTCCACATTCCAGGGATGAAGAAGAATGGGTTGTTTAACAAAAAGAAAAGGAAAGAAAGGAAGAGAGGAAAGAAGGAAATTTAGAATCAGGAAGACTCAATACAATAAAAGTAATTATTTTCGTAAAACTTTTAGAACACTGGAGTTAAGTGAAATACTAAAAATTTAGTCAGGTAACCTATCTGTCAACATGGGAGAGGGGAGGAGGTATATATTGTCATATGAACCTCTAATTTAAGATTCTGGAGTTCAATTATGCTTCATCTGATTTGGCTCATGCAGGTTGGAAGTTAATATGAGCCATCAGTAAGAGTAGTGTAAATGCAGAGCTTACATATGGACTGAAACAATCTTAAAAATGACCTTGCAGCCAAGATGAAGTTTCACTTAATTTTATAAGTACTAAGGTACATAGAGCTTTTTTTTTTAACATCTTTATTGGAGTATAATTGCTTTACAATGTTGTGTTAGTTTCTGCTTTATAACAAAGTGAATCAGCTGTACATATACATATATCCCCATATCTCTTCCCTCTTGCGTCTCCCTCCCTCCCACCCTCCCTATCCCACCCCTCTAGGTGGTCACAAAGCACCGAGCTGATCTCCCTGTGCTATGAGACTGCTTCCCACTAGCTACTGGTTTTATATCTGGTAGTGTATATATATCCATGCCACTCTCTAACTTCATCCCAGCTTACCCTTCCCCCTCCCTGTGTCCTCAAGTCCATTCTCTAGTAGGTCTGCATCTTTATTCCCGTCCTGCCCCTAGGTTCTTCATGACCTTTTTTTTTTTTTAGATTCGATATATATGTGTTAGCATACGGTATTTGTTTTTCTCTTTCTGACTTACTTCACTCTGTATGACAGACTCTAGGTCCATCCACCTCACTACAAATAACTCAGTTTCGTTCCTTTTTATGGCTGAGTAATATTCCATTGTATATATGTGCCACATCTTTATCCATTCATCTGTTGATGGACACTTAGGTTGCTTCCATGTCATGGCTATTGTAAATACTGCTGCAATGAACATTGTGGTATATTACTCTTTGAATTATGGTTTTCTCTGGGTACATGCCCAGTGGTGGGATTGCCGGGTCATATGGTAGTTCTATTTGTAGTTTTTTAAGGAACCTCCATACTGTTCTCCATAGTGGCCATATCAATTTACATTCCCACCAACAGTGCAAGAGGGTTCCCTTTTCTCTACACCCTCTCCAGCATTTATTGTTTGTAGATTTTTTGATGAGGGCCATTCTGACCAGTGTGAGATATCATCTCATTGTAGTCGTTGTTTCTGTTTTTTGGGTTTTTTTTGCAGTACGCAGGCCTCTCACTGTTGTGGCCTCTCCCACTATGGAGCACAGGCTCCGGATGCACAGGCTCAGTGGCCATGGCTCACGGGCCCAGCCACACCGCAGCATGTGGGATCCTCCCGGACCAGGGCACGAACCCGTGTCCCCTTCATCAGCAGGCAGACTCCCAATCACTGTGCCACCAGGGAAGCCCTTCATTGTAGTTTTGATTTGCATTTCTCTAATGATTAATGATGTTGAGCATTCTTTCATGTGTTTGTTGGCAATCTGTATATCTTCTTTGGAGAAATGTCTGTTTAGGTCTTCTGCCCATTTTTGGATTGGGTTGTTTGTTTTTTTGGTATTGAGCTGCATGAGCTGCTTGTAAATTTTGGAGATGAATCCTTTGTCTGTTGCTTCATTTGCAAATATTTTCTCCCATTCTGAGGGTTGTCTTTTTGTCTTGTTTATTGTTTCCTTTGCTGTGCAAAAGCTTTTAAGTTTCATTGGGTCCCATTTGTTTATTTTTGTTTTTCTTTCCATTTCTCTAGGAGGTGGGTCAAAAAGGATCTTGCTGTGATTTATCTCATAGAGTGTTCTGCCTATGTTTTCCTATACAAAATAGAGCTTTTTGAGCAGAGATGTGATTCAAACACAGGTGCATATTTGGAAATTTAAACTGACTGTTTTGATATTGAGTAGGAGACATATGGAAACTAGATAGAAATCTGTTTCAATAACCAAACAGGCATGTTAACTCACTTGATTAGAATGGAAAATTTTGTTATAGTCCAGGAGCTGTTATAAAGCCAATATAACTGAACCTCAGAATAGAGAAGGATCAATACTAAGCAGACATTATATATTAGCAGTGTGTACTTACAACTGACCAGATTTATTCCTATGTGTTTAGAGACAAATATGACAGGAAAATGACAGCTGGCAATAGTGTCACATTCCTGCACTCTCTTGAATGCTCCCCCATCAAGACTGCTGATTTCTCAGTTAAAATATATCTATTTTCCCTAAAAATCATTCCCCTTGTCACTGGAAAACAAGTTGTGTTCTTCCAGTTTCCTATTTTAGCACAATTCAGGAAGATTCTGCTGACAAAACTGAAAGTTTACTATTTCTCCATTCAATTTTTAGAAAGGCATTATCCACAATCAAGGTGGAAATCTCAACAAATGAGATAGATTTGTACTTTCTGAGCCCAAGATATTGTTTGGTTTATGGCAGAATTCGAAGACAACGCTGGGAATATGGGAATAGCACCTAGATTTTTCCATCATATTTTCTCCGGCTATAGCAAAGACCAATGTAAAGTACTTGGTAACATAATGATGTTACTCTCAGCACTACATGCATGTCTTCATGGAAATAGGACTACATGCATGTCCCCACATGCATGTGCACACACGCACACACACACACACATGCATGCACACTTCTTCATATTAAAAAACATTAGGTCAAGATGATGTACATCAGATCAGGATGATGATTTACAGGATTAGCAATTTTGGGTAGAAATATCCCCATGTTAATATTCTCTAATTCAAGTTACAATGAAGGTGAAGCAATGTTCAGTTATGTGATGTCTCAGTAAGATTAATAAGGAAAATGAAAACCAAAAAAAAAAATAAGCTTAGGGTTTTTTAAATTGTTATGCAATGAATAAAACTTAAAAAAAATTTTTTTTATAGCTTGTGTAGATACACATTACTGGTACGTAGCCAGCAGCGTAGGGTTGAAAGCCCATCTCAAAATTAGTATATGATTCTTTTCCCTGTGGTGCACACCGTGATGTGCTGCCCAGGTGCCCAGTTGTTGGGTGGGCTATGCACAGGTATCGGTCAGCTATCACCTCCTTCAGGGATTGCCTCAGCTGGAGAAGGCTGTCTCCCCAAGATGGCAGCCTTTCACCCCATGGCTCACATCTAATGACTGATCTCTGAAAGATGACTTTGGCCTGGCCAGCTCAGCACAACTAGGGACAACTCTGAGGGGCCATTCTACCTCCAGAACTTTCCATGGAGTTAACCAAGACTGTCTTGGGTCTGCATCACAGTTCAACTGCTTCCTCTGCCAAATCCTGAATTCTCTACCATCTTTTTCAAGTACTAATCCCAAGGGGATGCCTTATTAAAGGTCCTGCATGGTAAGAGCCATCATAGCATCAGCAACCTAAATCGTGACACATCTTTTACTAGAAAACTAGGAAGACATTTATTTAAAAAAAAAACTCATTTATTTCTCAATAAAAGTTGTGTGCTAAGTTCACTGAAATATAAAGTTCAAGCTACTATTTTGAAATTCCCAATATGGAAATGCCCTACTTAGTGATCCTGCACCAGTTCTTAGGCAATGACACCTGAACACCTGTGTGTTCATTCCCCACATTCAGTGCTATGCTTCACTGGCAAAGAAAGGACAAAGATAATTTTCCATAGCAACTAAAAATTTGATAAGTCAAACAAGCTATTCTCATGCCCTCAAACCTCCACCATCATCCAGAAATAGAACTGGAATAAAACAGTAGACACCTGATGTGAAAGGAAAACACTGTTTGTGAAAACATTTGAAAAACAATATAATGTGGAAAACAACTATCTATGTTGACCAAAATTCTTAGGCAAAAGTAATTTATTTGCCTTCCTTTAGACAGAGCCTTAAATAAAACAACTATCATAATTGAATTCTAATAAATCAGTATCATATGATTCAATTTTGCCTCAAACCTTATCTGTGGAACAAAGCTAGGTACAATAAATCTTTTAGCTATGAACAGAGGGAATTCCAATATTTCACAAAAAGCAGAAATGTTATATCAATGGAACGTGATAAAGCGTTGTGTCACAAAAAGGTAAAATGGATAGGCTTTTAAGGAGAAATCTTGGAAAATTTACAAATTAAAATAAAAATACTTGTAACCTGCTATGGGTTGAACTGTATTCTTCCTAAAAAAATGTAGGCTGAAGCCCTAACTCCCAATTCCTCAAAATGTGGCGTTATTTGGAAGTGAGAACTATACAGAGATAATGAAGTTAAAAAAAGGTCGTTAAGAGTGGATTCTAATCCAATATGACTGATGTCCTTTATAAAAGGCAATTTGGATACAGAGACTGATATGCACAGAGGGAACACTGTGGAAAGATGCAAGGAGATGCCCTGTGAAGACTGGAGCTAAGCTGCCTCAAGCCCAGGAACACACTGATGCAGCCACGGAAAACACAAGGGAGGAGCCACCTTCCACTGGTTTCAGAGGGAGCACAGCCCTGCTGATAACTAGACTGCACACATCTAGCCTCCAGAAGCATGAGACAGATTTCTGATTTCTAAGCCACTCTGTGCTTCCTTGTTATGGCAGCTCTAGGAGAGAAAAACATAGCCTAACATTTAAAAAATTGATTTCGATATTTTCTCATTTTCTAGTGTTTTCTCGACCTTGTGTTCAGTTATATGATTTGATTCATTATATTTATATATTATATATAAAACAAATTCCACACATATTGTATATATTATATATATGTTATATATAGAACAGATATTATATATACTATACATAGAACTGAAACTTGTGATCAGTTATATGATTTGATATAATATGTATTTTATATATTATATATAGAACAGATATATTATACATATATACACACACAAACACACGAGAATCTATTTTGTATATTTATATGGAACTGGTTTCAAAAGCCACAGTTGCCATGTTATCACTATTTTATAATATAACATTACAAAAAGTCTTACAAAAAGCATTATGCTAACCTGAAATATCCAACTTTACAGAAAAATATGCCCTTGAAGGAAGTTTGGTCTAAAATCACTTTAAGCAACTGCAAATGTCAGCCTGGGTTTAAGGAGCTGAACTCCAACAGGGCAACTGAGTATTTGTGCCAGTTCTGAACAACAACTTCCTTGCTGTTACTACAACTGGGTGATGAAGTTATAGCATAATGTTAATAAAATGCAATTCCTTCACTCAAACTCTGCTCTTATTTTTAGTTATATTAATGTCATAACTGCCTAACTGGGCATGCTAATAGCCCTGATGATTAGGTTAAAAGATTTTGAGGGAAGAAATTAGTATGATTTAATTTTAAAGAATCAAGTTCAGGAAAGTTGTTCCTAACTTTTTTTTTAATAAAAAATTTAAATAGTTTTAAAAAATATTTATTTATGTTTGGCTGCGTTGGATCTTCATTGCTGTGCGCAGACTTTCTCCAGTTGCAGCAAATGGGGGCTACTCTTCCTTGTGGTGCGAGGGTTTCTCATTGCAGTGGCTTCTCTTGTTGCAGAGCACAGGCTCTAGGCATATGGGCTTCAGTACTTGTGGCACACGGGCTCAACAGTTGTGGCTCCTGAGCTCTAGAGCACAGACTCAGTAGTTGTGGTCCACGGGCTTAGTTTCTCCACGGCATGTGGGATCTTGCTGGACCAGGGCTCGAACCCGTGTCCCCTGCATTGGCAGGCGGATTCTTAACCACTGCACCACCAGGGAAGTCCCACAATTTTTAATAATAATGAATAAGTGATTAAAGACACTTCACAGGTTTTGTTTAGATCCTCAGTAATGTATCGGGATGTCACATAGTGTCAGCTATTTCAAGTTTCTCAGAGATATCCTCCTGAGGCTATCCCATTTTGTCTTTGCCATCACCTCATAATATAAAGGAACATGAGGACTCCCAAAGGTTGTAATTTCATGCTAGGAAATAGGAGGCATAGAAGAAGTTATCAGCAAAGAGATACTGAGTTGTGTGTGAGCATATCTCCAATAATAAACGTTTCTGGCTGGAAATGCCGAAAGTACCTTAGGGACTGGTTATACCTCAACACAAAAGGCTATCACTTGTCAGTAAGAGTAAACACAATCATTATAAACAACCAAAACACTGTCCTGCACAGAAAATGGTCCCAGAATAGGAAACAGACCTAGTTCATTGGATTTTGACTTTTGTAGATTGCTCTGTCTAATCATTTACCATTTGCATGCAACAGTAGCATCCAGACATAACTGATGTTCTAAACATCTCAGGGCATATACCCAAGTAACCATGCGTCAGGAAAATACAGTCCTTCAAGGATGATGGGTATCTTCCTACTCACTCACAAATATGTCATGCCAGCACATACAATATATTTTCATTTTACTTTAATTAGCATTGTATTATTTTATGTATTGAAATAACTTAAAGTATTTAAAATTTCCAGTGTGAGATTGATCTTAGAGCCAGGCATACTCACCAAAGCTTGCCAGGGGTGCTCACTGCTGGCCATTGCCGGAAATCATCCCAATGGCTCCATTACAACTGTGATGAAAGTGATTTTCCCGTACTCTTAGTACCTGTAAGTTAATTATATTAATTAGTTTATACTTTCAACCTTGACATTTTACTGGTAGGTAGAGTGAAATGCAAGGTCAATATTAGTGTGTTATTTAGTGTGGGTTATGGGAGAAGAATATGCTGAAGACAAATTTAATCTTTTAACAATTTTCTTAAGAAAACAAACTGTTAGTGACCTCTGAGAAGGGAGAGTTATGAAGGAAGAGAGAAGGGGAGGGAGGGGGAGAGAGAAAGGATGGTGGTGGGGAGAGGCAGCTATTAGAATTAACACATTGAAAGTGAAGAAGAAAAAGTAAGGTGATGCTTAAATTGGGAAATTCTCAATAGAGTCAAGACAATGAGCAAGTTCAGTAGTCAAATCTAACTGTCTGGACATTCACTGTGTTCCTACCTCCATTTTGATGCCTGCAAATCCCTTGAAATTATTAAGTGTTTCCAATGCTATTCCCATTCTGATTGTAAACTGCATATTATCAGTAATCCTGTACTTATCAGTTCATGAGAGAACTTCTATCAAATAATGCTCTCAGTTACAGAAAAGCTTAAAATTAAACAACTTTTTAATGTTTTCTATAGATTAGCAAAAGGATGATGCATTAGACTATGCCTAGAATAGTCAGAGAAATATTCTAATGGGTAATGACTTTGATCTGAGTATTAAATGAACTGACATTTTCCAGATGGACAGAACAGGTAAATAAAGGAGGAAGTAACAGTGAGAAGTGACCTAGATTGCTGTTAAATGCATGTACTATGTCATAGGCATGGATTCCAATTTGAGGTTTTCTATGTACTGCATGTATTATCAAGCTAGGTAACCTAATCTTTCTTGACTTTAATTTCCTCATATAAATAAGGGCTATAAAAGACCAACCTCATTAGATTGTTGGAAGAGGTAAGTGAGATAATGCAGGTAGTCACAGAGCATGCAGTGTCTGACATATAGTAAGTGCTCAATAAGTGTTGGTCATCATTATTTTTATTATCATCCTCCTCACATCAAAGTGCCTTTTGAAGTGTGTATTCAATTCACTGTGGATTTCCTTTATTTTCCAAGTGAAACAGGAACAATAATAGACCATAAAATAATAAAGCTCTGAGTTGATATAATAAAATTTGGCACATTTCTGAAATTATTACTTTTGTTTTTAGGTAATCATTACATACATTAAGTAATCTTGTATAACATCAGTCGATAATCTCAGTTAATTATTTAAGTTGTTTTCAGTTCTAGTTTACAGAAAGTTAATCAGATATTAATCCCTGATAATTGTCAGGACTCTTAGACAAGTTTAATTTCCTCAATCCAGAGATTTTCTTATTTTTATTTTGGTCCTCCTTGCTATTTCAACCTAGACTTTTGTACTGATTGTGTTTGAAGCATCACAACATAAAATCTTCTCAAAATTGAAGCTACAGTTACATACTAAAGTATAATAGCAATGTCTAAACCAGCTTTTCCAATTTTTTCCTGTTATAGTAATGATCTAGATCATGTGTTTGTTTATTCTTGACAGGTTTGGACATTTCACCTTATTGAGTTGGCGTTATTGCTGCTACATCAATAGAGGGGATAGAAGCAGAGCATGATGGGTCAGACTTAATTCTTTTCCCTATCTGGCTTCTCTGATGATGACTCAATTACTCTCAACAAACAGCTCTTGAAGACTGTGTATACCATGTGTAGAATTCCCTTAGGTTCACAGAGAACAAAGCAACTTATCTTAGCATCTTCTTTTCTGTTCAAACCACTCTACAGAACTGACTGATTTTCTTTTTTTTGGTAATAGGACTCAAGGTCTCTCCACAGTACTGTAGAAATATGAAAATTTTTGTTGGATTTTCTTGAGATCAACACGGATACTTTTCTTTTCTTTTTTTTTTGGCTGCATGGGGTCTTCGTAGCTGCATGCAGGCTTTCTGGCTTTCTCTAGTTGCGGTGAGCGGGGGCTACTCTTTGTTGAGGTGTGTGGGCTTCTCACTGCCAGTGGCTTCTCTTGTTGTGCAGCACAGGTTCTAGCGCTCGGGCTTCAGTAGTTGTGGCACGCAGGCTTAGTTGCCCCTCGGCATGTGGGATCGTCCCTAACCAGGGATCGAACCCGTGTCGCCTGCATTGGCAGGCGGATTCTTAACCACTGCGCCACCAGGGAAGTCCCAACACAGATACTTTTGACTCTCATCTTGTGTGGAGGGAAAATAAGCCTTCAAATGGTGTTCTGATATCTATTCAGATGTAACTGAGATGATTCAAGTAGATTGTAAGCTCTTTGATATAATAATTATTTCATTCAGTTATTATGCATTTATATACCATCTAATCTGTACTGAGATATGGTATCTTCTTAAACATTTATTGAATTGAAAAATAATATATCATTGATGGTTTCATTTAGAAAAAACAGGCAATAAGAATATTCAAAGAAATGGTTTGCTAAGTCAGACTCACAGGAATAAGAGATTTTAGACACTATCACACTTTACTATAGATGTCAAGGATACAAGTATCCATGAGGCAGAAATGAAGCAAAAAATAATGGATCACCATTATAGCTCATAAGGTGCTTTTTGCTGCATCAGGACATAGCCTGGCTAAATCTGATTTAGCAAATGAGTTCTCTAAGGGCTGTATGTACCATCACTTACACAAAATAAGTCATCTTGATCATGAAATATTATATTCATCTCTGTGGATGCATCACCACAAACCTAAGGCCTTAAAATAGCAGAAATGTATTATCTTACAGCTCTGTAGATTAGAAATCCAAGGTGGGTCTCACTGGGATAAAATCAAGGTTTGACAGGGCTGCATTCCCTTCTGGGGGCTCTAAGGAAAAACCAATTTCCTTGCTTTTTCCAGGTGCTAGAAGTCAACAGTGTGCCTTGGCTTGTGACCTCCTTCCTACGTCTTCAAAACCAGAAACTGTGGGTGGAGTCCTTCTCACACTGCATTACTCTCACCTTTTCTGCATCCCTTTTCCACTTTTAAGGATCCTTGTGATTACACTGGGTATATGCAGATAATCCAGGATAATCTCCCTATTTTAAGGTCAGCTGACTAGAAACTTGAATGCCATCCGGAACCTTAATTCCTCACTGCCATGTAAGGGACATATTCAAGGTTTCCATGAATTAGCACGTAGATGTCATTGGCGGGGCTTTATCCTGCCTATGTCAAGCATCTCCATTTTATGCTCTGATACTGACATAACAGATGATACATTCAACCAATCCACAGATTTCAGATTTGTTTATCATCAGTAAATCTAGAAAGACCAGAGGCATTCTGCTAAAATCACTTCAAAGTTAGCAACTCTTCCATCAGCAAAGACCATTAGCGTGTTGCCAGGTGATTTGGCAGGTTGCCTTTTTCTTTTTCTTTCCTTGGATAATCTGGTAAAGGGACAGAATGGATTGCAGGTCTTTTGCTAATCCTTACTTTCCAAAATGATATACCATGTAATTTGAAGTCTTGGTTTGAGTGCCCCGTATCAAACCAGATATACATTAACTTTTGTAATATCTAATATATTACAGCTGTACATCAACAAATAGTTGAATAATAAAAGTATAAAGTTTCATATGTAATTAATTTTCCCTTTTCACATACAAGAATAAGTCAACCATCTATTCTTCTAGATATAGAAATTATATATATAGTTATATGGAAAGAATTATATATATAAAGAGAGAGATGGGGGGGTAGAATATTTTTAATTTTGGCCACATGCATCTGATCTCCATCTCAGTGAGTAAAGAATTTAATGACCTTGAGCGCTACCCTTTTTGAAGCTTATGGAGCTGATTCTATCCAAGCTCATATGCCTCAAGTAAGTCTGTTGCCACATAGCACATGTGAGAGAGCATCATCATTTGCTATTTTGTGTCAGGATCCGGGATCCCTTAGGTTATATTTGGCATGATAACTGATTAAGAGAAATTTCTTTTTTTAAATTAAGAGTTAATGTATTATTATTCCCTTAAGAACAGTATGTCTTTGATGCAAACACCACCTACTAGAAATTTTTCTCCCCAGAAAAATCTACACCCAAGTATTCACTTTGCTTCTTCCCTGCAGAGAAATGTCCCATCCAAAAGAGCAATCCATCAGTATCAGTTCATTCATCTTTATTTCTTCTCTTATACCACTTCTCAGGACCTGAAACTATAGCATTTATTTATTTGTTTACTTACTATAGCCTCCCTCCTCAACTAATATGTAAACTCCATGAGGGAGAAACCTAAATAGTGCTTGGTGTTTAACAAATATTTTCTGGTAGGTGTTTAATAAATATTTTCTGAGTAAATGAATGGATTATCATAGAAAAGATGTAGCAGTTCTATCAAATCTGTAGGACTTTTTCCCAGCTCTTTCTGTAGGAACAATTTCAAAAAATCAGCTTTTAAAAGTTTAAGATTTGATAGTTAGAGCAACATATTTTACAAATATACTATTATTGGTATGTAGACTGAATAATGGCCCTCCAAAGATGTCAACATCCTAATCCCCAGAGTCTGTGAATATGTTATTTTACTGGCAAAAAGGACTTTGAAGGTTAGGACTCCAACATATCTTGCGGGGGTGGGGGGGCATAATTTAACCCCAAACATGTTGCAATTTGGATTCAGAAAAAGTAATATCCAAGGATGTTATAATCTCAGTAGCATATAAAAATCCAACTTACTCATTTTCAAAGAGTTGTGACATGTCAGTACTACTTGGCATCTAAATAAAGGAGTGTTTAATGTGTACTAATCACCATAAAGGCACACTATTTCTAACTCTCATTCTATTCCAGGACATAGACTCAAGTCATACTTTCAGAAATAATGAGTAAGCAACTATCACAAAGGTGGTTATAGTTAATTTGCTTTGGTAAAAAATCAAGTGATCAGAAAGAAGCTGAACTTGTTTACAATAACGAACAAACTCTTAACGAAGACCATTTCTGAATGTCCACATTTTGTTTTCCAACATTTGAGAGATAATAACTATTGTGACAGGGTTTTATAGGTATTACTGCCTATATCTTAAAGACCATTAGAATTTCTTTTTTATACTAAGGAAACTGAAGCAGAGGAACATTAATTAACCTACCTAAATTCACACAGATTGCAAGTGCTAAAAGGAGGCATTGAATCCATATGTGATGCCAAAGCCTATATTCCTAACCACATTGGCTCCTGTAGCTAGGGATAGAAATACTCTATAACTATCTTCTATAGGGGTTCTGTGAACTCTGGAGAGAATCTGAGTTACATGCTTTGGAGACATACTCACATAAGTGCCAGGAGTCTCCAAAGCCATTCTGACCCATCCCCTTCTTTTTACTCACTTAATGAAAGAAAAATGGAACATGATGATAGTACATACTGGTAGGATTGGAGAGATCCAAAATTAAGAAAAACCCAAAATGTAAACCACCTTTTCCAGTGGTAAAGGTTGAAAACTTAATTTACACTACACATGAACCAATCCTTTTAATCTTATGACGCTGATGTGTAGCTTAAACTTATCCACTCAAATCACAGTGGAGAATTAAGCTATGGGTGGGTTCTGCGCCAGTGTTATCCTTGTAAATTCTGTCTTCTTGGAAGTATGAGTGTGCTGAGTAGAGCAGAATTAACGCTTCACCCTTCTAAATTGTCAGTTAAATTGCAGGTAAAAATTTGGGTATTTTGTGAATATTTCTGAAAAATGAGGTTTGTACCATGTTGTATTACACATATCCAGTTCTTATAATTTAGCAAGTTAGATATTTTAAAATAAAAGATCACAATTTCTAGTATTTAAAAATATAGGTTGCCAAAATTAATCTATAATATATTATCATGGTATAAAACTTTAAATGAATAAATCATTACATACTGAAATTTGAATTAATAAATATTAAATGAGCTGAGAAATCCAAAGCTGTGTGTCTTTAGTTATAAAATTGAAATATGTATATGTATGTGTATGTATATACCAAGAAAATAATGTCATTATTACATATTTTTCTAATTAAAAATCTAGCAGTTGCCTTTTTATCTATCTTCATTGAGATTCCTGGGCAGGAAAGTACAATACTACTAAATTAGATCAGTACGCCTTAACAAGATCTAGTTAGCAACAGGCTTAGAAGGAAATTGTGTTTTTGCTATTGACTTATAATATAAGTTTTTAGTTAAAGCACACATATATTTTAACAATAGCTGGGAACACAGTTGTGCTATTCTTCAAAACAATGCAACTGAATAAAAGTATGCTTACTATAAAATTCTCCAATTTTATTTTAATGAAATTATGCCATACCTAAAACAAAAGGTAATCCAATGTATCAAGCTTATGTGTACAAAAGCCTTAATTGATTCAAGATTTTCTGATTATGAAAGCGAATGTTTTTGACAGTTCTTGAAAACATTAAAATTATAAATAAGATTATAAAAATCATTTTAGAAAAAAGATTTTAATACATATAGCCACAATATTTTAACTATACAATTAGAAGTTGACTGTATACATTTATTTTAATGGCTTGGCTCTCAGTTAAAAATGCCTTAAAAGTACCCAGCATTGATGATAATGACAAATCAAGTGAGATTACTGAAAATGTATCAAGAACTTCTATAACATTTCATAAATAATAAAAAATTAAAAATAATAAAATCACACAATGAAATACTTTAAAAATTAAAAATTACTGAAAGTAAGAATAAGCATATACACTTAAGATTACTTGCACAGCTAGACACCAGCTCAAAACTCCAGTCAGTTAAAGAACTAAATAAACATTTAATACATTATCAAATAAAAAGTTATATCTAGAATGTATGGGAAAGTGACTATGTTTCCAAATAATTTAAAAGTTGAATGCAATCTTTTTAATTTCAGAGTAAAAGTAATTCTTGATTATGTAATTTACTAAAATTAGAATCAGAATTATGTTGAGGCCAGGTGTCAGAAAGCAAAAGTGAATGACTTTATACTTAGTTACTCCAGATTCCTTGTACTCTCTACCTTGATCTTTCCTCGGTTCCTCAGTGCCCAGTGACAAGATTCACCAGTATACCTTGATGTGGCCATAGGGTAGTTTATAGCCAGTGTCCACTCAGACCAGTCAGTATCCATGACAAACTACGTGTTAAGTATTTTGACTATCACTACTTCTAGTGTTCCTAGAGCCTTCCCTGATGCCCATTTACAAAAGATCTTCACAGGAAATATCACCCTGAAATCTAATGAAAGATAAGGTTAATCTGTTCTCTCTCTTACAATGTTCCCATTTTAATATTGACGGTGCCTAGTTTAAGCCAGAGGGAGCCTCAATCTCTACTCCATGTTTCCAAAAAGAGACTCCCACTTGACTTTGGCTGGCTCTTAGTTCTTTCCATGATCCCTGTTCACTCCACCCTGAAGAAAGAGGACTGACTCCTCTAATTGGTGGGTTTAGGACAGGGAGTCACACGTGCTCATCTCAGCCTTTCCTCTTCTCCATTTTATGGAACTAGTCTGTTTGGTTCACTGGTCTCAGCCCCCATACTCAGAAAGTTGCCTGGTTTATAGGGTGGGCTCATAAGATCTGTTACATGAACAAGAACAACAAAAGCTGTGTACACTTCACATCATGGGTCAAATATTAGCATGCCTCTATGGTCAAAGATCTAAACCCCCATCTATACAGAGTTTGTCATTATTCAAGTACTTACGTGTATGCCCATCTCTCTAAATCTTTGATCTAACTCTAGCAGGCATAGGATTCAGACAGGAATAATGACTATTACTTGCTGCGTGTCCTGAAACCCATAAAATAGAACTGAGAATAAACTACAATGAGACAGAGTTTAGGTCAACATACTAGAGAACTTTTTCTGTTTGTTTTTTAATGAAGGCAATCCAGAGATGGCATGTATTGTCTTGAGTGTATCCAACCTCAATGAGAGAATTTTAGCAGAGAATAGATTCTTGAGAGAATACTGTAGGGATGATCCCAGCACCAGATGTAGAATGGGTCTAGATGTTTCATTCAGTGTCTAGTCACAAAAGCAGGAACCATTCCAGATATTTCAAGCAGAGAGAGGTTTAATGCAGGGAATTACTAACAAAATTGTTGGAAAGGTAAAAGAAGCAAAATCAAGAAGGGGAAAATACTGGAGGAGTACGACCAGAAGGGAATGTTACTTGGAAGTCAGAGCTCTCTTTCTAACCCTGGGCTGAACTCAAGAGCCAGCCCTTCAGCTGATGTAGAGCCATCAATGCTGCAGCTGCTCTGACTATAGCAAAGGAACCCAGGAACATGGATTCTACTGATGGTGCTGAAACCCTCATGGATATGCTTATGACCCTGTCACACGAAGTTGCTCCTGGAACCCACAGTCACCTTCTGATCCTGCCACTGCCACCAGGAACATGACAGAAATGGAAATTAAAGAATGCTTCTCTCTTCCTCCCTCTTGCCATCTCCTGCTAGTGCTTTCCATTGGTCAAATCTTTCTGGAACCTGCCAGCAAGGGAGCATGAGAAGATGACTTTGCCTACTTCCAGCTGCCACACAAAGGAGAACAAAGAAAGGTTGGAATGAAGCTGAGAGCCAGCAGACAAGTAACTGGAACATCAGAGAATGTATTTTTAATAACATTTTTAGAGATCTAACAGAAATTTGTTACATGATAAAAACTGCTATTAACCTCTCTAGAAATTACTGTATCAGGCAACTGAAGAAAGTTAAAAGAAGTAAATCCTTAACAATTATCCAAAATATCAAAAATACAAATATTGAACTACAGCTGTTAAAGTATACATAATCAATGGTTTCCATTCTACATGGAGAGAACTAACTAGAGAATTAAACAATGCTAAACCTACCAACTACATTTATACCATAATTTAGAATAAAGAAAGATTAGTGTGGGCAACTCTGGAAGGTTTTCAAGAGGAGATCATACTTAACATGTACTTTTAGTGAGTTAGGGTTTGGTTATTTTAGGTTAATAAAAGATAATATAAGCAAAAGAAGAGGGGCTAAACTGAGATAACACATAGACGGGAAATATAGAAGAAGAAGTAAAGTGAGAAAAATTAACTCACCAAAGTGTTTGAAACTTAGAGTAGGGTCAGAATATGGGGGAACCTAAAATTATTCTCAAGTTTGTGGAAAATTACATAGCAGTGAGGAAATATGATAAAAACAGGTAATTTTGAAGCTTTCTTTGTTAGAGGGATTTTACTCCACAGTCTGCCAACTGAGAAAAACTGAAATTTCATTCTCCACTCTAATCTAGAAGCAATGATCAGAGTGAGATACACTGAGAAGTTTGCTTTGGGAATTCTTCTAAATCGTGCTTGAGGTGTCATTCTGGGTGGTATTTGTAGCAACATTCAACATCCTTGACTTTTTCTGACTTCCTTTTCCCTTCCATTCATATGGTACTGTTCCTAATTCCATCACACTAGATAACTGATAAATACTTGTATACTATTAATATCAACAATAGTAGCACAGACCACTCTTAGAGTCAATACAGTACAGGGGTTAGCGGAATAGATACAGAAGCCAAATTGCATAAATTCAAATCACCGCTCCACACTACCTACGTGTGGGACATTGGATACGTTATTTAAATTTCTCTTTGTTTCATCTGTAAAATGGAATGATATAGAATTTATCTTTCTAGACTGTTGCCAGGATTAAATACATTGATAATATGTTAAGCACTGAAAACAGGGCCCAGCACATGCAACAATTTATATGTTAATTCTATTTTCTCCATTATCCCTGGCATATGGCTTCTAACCAATGCATAGTACTCCATTTTGACAGATGTATCATTATCTCCTACGGCAGGTCATTTCATTTTGGACCACTGAAATTGTACAATTTTTAAATATATTTATTCACATTAAATACCCTGTGATTTTTAGCCATTGTTCCTATTTCTGCCCTTGAAGCTACCTAGAATTAGTGTGCTTCATTCTCTCTTGCATATGGTAGCCTTTCCTAGATTAGGAGAAAAATCCTAGCTTCCTCCCCCCAAATCCTTCTTTTTTGCACAACTGTTAATACCACAGTTCCTTTCATTATCCCTCATACATTTCCTAGACTCTCATGAAGTTGATTACTTCTCTTTGCATCTGTTTCCATTTGCCAATATCATTCTCATACATTCAGGTAACATTTGTACTTTCATCTCCAAAGAAGTGCACACTGGGGAACTCTCAACTGGCCAACGGGGCAGATATAATTGAACAGAGGGACCTTCTAACCACCCATTAGTCATCTGCTTAAGTAATATGCTTGTGTATGAAACTGAACCCATCACCATCAAATTATTTCTTTAGAGGCAATTCTCAAAAGGATCTCCCTTATCTGGACTAGTAAACTGAATGGAGATGATTCCAGAAGAATGGGAGAAGGATATGTTATCAGCCCACCTCAGTCTCACCCCCTGCCACCTCCTCTTAATTCATGTTCAGCAACTTTTAAGCTATAAAGATTAAAAACTTCTGCTATGAAACGATCAATATTCACAGAGGTTAAGCACTGCAGAGTAACCACACATTAAAAATTATAATATGTATTAATTTAGCATAATGGCTTGACAGGGTCAAATATTTTTAATGTCCTTTACATAGTCCCTCTTAGCATGCCAACCTATTATTTAATAAAACTTTGTTAAAACTTAAAATCAATCAACTCGTTTTTTCTAGACCTTGTAATTTACTTTTTTTTTTTTTAACATGGACTGTAACTCAACATTCCCCAGGACTGAAATTATATCTGTTCTGAAGTAAATACTATAAAAATACAATTACAAAATTTTTGAAAGACATTTTCCAATAGTTGAATTATGTCACTATGATTTATAAAATTATATATTACTTCAAGAGAATTCAGAGAAAAATATTCTATCAGTAAAACCAATCTTTACTTTGAAGAAGTCATTAGCTAATTATGTATTATTCTAAGAGAGAAGGTAGTGGTGGGTGCAGTCAACCTTGTATGAGAGATTTTCTTCACCTGTGGTCCTAGGAGAGCTCATCCTTTCAGGCCTCAAGGTAAGCTGTCATGTGCACTACAAACCAAGATTCAGGTTTAGATTAAACCTGCAGGGTCCACAGAACAATTTATCCCCTTGACAAATCTTTTCTGCTGATTAAACAATGGAATTTTATGGCCCATTTCTTGAATAATGTATTTGAGCTTGTTTAATGTGTACCTGCCTTAAGTTGCTGATCCTATAAAACTGAAAGCTGACTATATCGTCTTGTCAAATTTTTGTGGATACACATTTTCCTAATTGGATTTGTTGATTTATTGCTAACAAAGATAAAACTTTCTGCTTCAGCCACTTATCTGGGTTGTGAAATTGCTTCAACCCGAAAGCAAATTGTATGAGTCTGAAAAAAGTGCTTGAAGTACATTTAACCACAAAAATATTAACTTAACAGAAATGAAACAAGCAAAGAAATGACACATATAGTCTGCTTCTTTAAACTGTGGAATAAAATTATTAAAAGTACAGCTATTTGAGCAGAAAAATAGACTGTAGCAACTACTACCATCTACATTTTCTCAGAGTACAGAGTCAGTTTTACAATTAGTTTTCTATCAGAATATTATAATTAGTGGTAATCAATTTATCATTTATAATTACATTATTTGTGAAATATAACTATAGGTATTGTATAATTAATATTCTGTAACTAATATTTAAACAGGAAATAAGAAAACAACCCCTAAAGTCTACAGGGAATACTTATAAAATCTCAAAATCTCATAGCAGGCAGTTGAAAATGCTTTCCTTTTTGAATCTTTATAAGGAGGAAAAGGTATCTTCACAATTTCCTCCCCACATTTTATTCTGTAATTCCTAGCTAGCCTAGAAAACAAAGATGGTTGACTGACTTTCCATTTTAGGCTTCTACTAGGTAGTGGGAATTTTTTAATAACATGTTTGTTGTTATGTTGGAAATCTATTTATTGTGATGTCTGATATACACACCCACTTGGAAAAGTATAATCTATCTTATCCAAAGTAAATAAAAATAACACATTTTCATGTTTGGAAAGCTCTAAGTGTATCTTCGTGTCATAGAACACACTTGTGATACTGCCACACCTAAATTAGCACTATGCCTGGCAAAGGATGACTCCCAAGAACCAATGAATCTTTCCCGTCTAACTGAAGAAAAGCTGAAGTTCTACAACGAGTATTCAGTTAGAAGACAGAAAAAGCACTTTCAAGTAATATAATATAAAACAACGTCTCTGTAACTAAAACTAGTTTTAAAGTTTGGCTAGTCTCTAGAACTAACATGAATTCACACTTGTACCTCCTGAGTGCATTCTTGAATTTCTTCCATACAAATAGTGCAATGCAACACCATCACTTCACCATTTGGAATGCTAGAAATAAGCAAGTAGAGAGTAGAGTAGGAAAAAACCGCTGGAGAAAGCAGCTTTGTCAAGGGAGCATAGCAGAAAACATAGATTCTATGTCCTTGCCTTGGACCTGTGTTTGTCTAGGAAGCCATGCTGTGCACCATATTGGGGTTAGATCCTATTAGCACCAAAGGAGCTAAGTAAATTATATAGAGCATGGAGAAGCTTACTGTTACGAAGTGTCACAATTTAATGCTCCTTGAGAGTCATTACACTGCAGAAGGAATAACCCAACAGGTATCCTAACTTCTTCACTTCAAAGGTCAAGTTTCAAAGGAAGTTGAGATACAAGCCCAACATGCCAAATCACTTTTCAAACTTGCAGTAGTGTATCCAAAGTAAATGTTCAGCTCTTGTTTTCCAAATTCTAATCAATATCCACAGGGGATCATTGTTGGGTGGGAAAAAATGCAACAGAGGACACTTTGATGGAGGAGTGAGTGGAAGAAGAGGAAAAAAGAAACAGATTTATTCAGCAGAGAGTTACAAGGCCCATGATCTGTCTTTTTAAGACACACTGATCCTAACTGACTTTCAGAACCAATGTATTTGGCTTAAGGAGGGAGCAGATAACCTGGAGAATACTTGCAATTTTGAATAAGAAAATGGGTGCTTTTTTATAAAGCAACAAACAGAAGCACAGAATTTTGAAGTCATTTCAGAAAAAAAATCCAACTGCTGGAATTCTACACATTGGAGCTGGCAGTGAAAGGTGTCATACAGTCCAGAATTTATTTTATGTAGGAATGAGAAAATAAGATTTTTAGCCTTCCTTTTCTAAAAACAACACAAATGATTGCCCAACATAAGCATCTCTGCCAGAAAACTGACAAATGTTGCCTTTGCTTCATTTTTGCAAATCTGTATCAGAATTAGGAGAATTTGGCCCCAAGTTACCAACCTCTTTGTTTTGGTGCTATAAATGAATTGGTGAGAAGGAAGCAATTACAAAGAAAACAAAGATTTAAACAAATATTGACTGCAAGCAGAGAAATAAAAAATGTAAACCAACCAACATTATAATTTATCATTCATATAAAAAAATCCAAAGATAGGAAAGGTAATATTTAAGCCCTCAAATACTGGATACACTCCAGGCAAGAAATTTCAAAAGCTGCACGTAAGACACTCAATCTTCCAAAATGGCCCCCTTCTCCTTTATTCACTGGTCCACTCCAAGCATTCTTTCCTTTTATATTTTAGGGAAATTATTAAGTTTAAAAATGCCTAATTTTCTTGGGAATAGCCAGTTAACTTAGCCCTGGTCACCTGTATCTGGCTAGGCCTTTGTGGCAGCTGATAACTGAAGAGAGATACTTTTAATCTTCCAATTCTCTAAGGTTATAAGAATAGGAAAACATTCTCATCAAAGTCTTTGTACAAGTTATTTCTCACACATGGAAGAACCTCACACTCCATAATCAAGGCCAACGTCTGTCATGAATGTTTCCCTAATTTACTCAGCTTTTCCTCCTTTTCATAAACGTCCTCATACCCAAATACAGTTTTTAGATGATTTAATAAATTTACAGTCATTATCTTTCATCTCATTCATATTAATTTCTTTTTTATAATTTTTAGTTTTTCCTTTTTTTTAATGAAGTATAGTGGATTTACAATGATGTGTTAGATTCAGGTGCGCAGCACAGTGATTCAGTTACATATATATACATACACACATATACTCTTTTTCAGATTCTTTTCCTTTATAGGTTATTACAAGACACTGAATACAGTTCCCTGTGTTATACAGTAGGTCCTTGTTGGTTATCTATTTTATATATAGTGGTTTGTATATGTTAATCCCATCTTCCTAACTTATCCCTCCCCCTCCTTCCCCTTTGGCAACCATAAATTTGTTTTCTATGTCTGTGGGTCTATTTCTGTTTTGCAAATAAGTTCATTTGTATCTTTTTTCACATGATATTGCTTATATGTGTAATTTGAAAAAAATGCAAATTAACTCATTCACATTAATATCTATTAACAAAGGGGGAAGAGTCTGATTTTCCTACTGGGCTATTCCATTGTGATATCTCCTTTCACATATTCACACGATGTTAGCCCAATAGGTCTTGCTCACCTTCTGCCCTCTTTGCTCTGAATGCAAAATGTATAGCAGAAGACTGAGCCCTATGTGTGCCCAATCAATTCTTATGTTGATATACCTGCTATGTCTGCTGTTCATTTGCCAGTTTCTTTTAAAACAGTTATTATTCACCATTCCAATCATATTTGGGGAAAAGGAAATCACATGAGGGCATGCTTTAGTTTTACCTTCAGCATGATGATCTAGTAACTTGTTTCTCCCTTGTCCTTGTTATTACTAAAAGCTCATAATCTTACTGTTTGTTATACTCATGATTCTTCGATTTGTTTTTTTGTTGCAGTTTTAATTCATTAATTTGTTCAACAAATTTTTTTGGAGTAGGCCCTACAATGTCATTGTGCCCTACAATGGTCATTAGGGATACATTTAGCAAAACAGTCCTCATCTCTAGGGTGCTTTTAACCTGGTAGGGTAAACAGAGATTAATTAGATATCACATCGGTGAATATATGATTACAAGTCATAGTGAGTAATACTGAAGGAAAAGTACAGGTGTTGGAAGAGTAGAGAGACCAGACTTATTCAGGAGGACAGAGAAAGCTCTCCAGGAAGATTATTTGAGCTGTTCTCTGAGGAATGAATGGAGTGAGCTAGGTGGGACAGAAAAACAGGATTAATGGAAGAGAAAAATGCAGCTAGAAAGCCTCTGAGTTAGAAAAGAGCTTAGCATCCTGAAGGAACTGAGTGAATACAGCTGTGGCTCAGTGCATGGCACGAAGCGGAAACTGGTGGGGCCTGAGGCTGGGGAGGGCAGATTCAGCACCGTGGTATACGTGATCTTAAAGATCATGGTCTTTCTGCTCAGAGCAGTGGGAAGGCACTGAAGGGAAACTACTCTGACCTTACCTGTGTCTTCAGATTATCACTTTGGCTTCAGTGAAGAGAAAAGCCTAAAAGAAAGTAAAAGCAGAGTTGAGGGAATTATTTTGGGTGAAACTTCTTTTGTCCAAGTGAGAGATGATAGTAGTTTGGACTAGAATGTTTTATAAGTGATAAGAGAGATTTAGAGTAAACTGTCTTGTACTCAGGAATGGATGGTATATGAGGGAGTGAGAGAGGAGGTCATGAAATGGCCATGGTGAGAGGGGGCTAGAAGCACCATCCCAGGTGTGATTGCTAATGACAAAACCACAGCGTGGGTGCCCGGCAGTCCATGTATGACCACCAGATCTCAGCTCCAGAGATAGCACTGTAAGTCTTACTTCTCTATTAGGGGTTGGAAGAGAACAGATGTACTCTCTACTTCATTCTTTTTACTGAATTCATCCAATCCCCTTACTTTCATGAAACACGCATTGTGCTAAGTGCTTGGACATAGCTCTGTGTCCAATCAGGAAGGAGGGCGGTAAATGGGCCTGTGCTTATAGTACAGTGGGGTGGGAACGGGAGGGGCTCACCCAGGGCGCTGCAGAAGCACATGGAGGGGATGCTGACTCATCTGGAAGGTCCAGTAGGGCTTACTGGAGAAGCTGGCCCCCTCTTGGAATGTGCAGGGTGATCAGCAGGAATTTGACAGGAGAAAAGTGGAAAGAAAAGGCCATCAGAAAAAAACAAACATGTGCAGAAAAGTCAGATTCTAGAATCTGGCCGAGCTTTCCAGAGCAGGGCCTCCATAGGCTCAGATGTAAAAAGACCTGGGGCATGAGAAGGTAGGAGAGCCATGGTTTGTTTCCTCCCAATTAGTTGGAAACAAGCTGTCTAACTAGCACAAATTGAATAGCTGATGTCATACACTTGAGCCGTTAAAGGCTTCCTTGTACTGCTTGTGACAAATTTGTGCAAATCATTTCTCCCACCAGATTGTAAGCACGTGTAAAGGAGAAGCATGATGTAAACATTTATCTGACAGAGCCGAGGCTGGTTCTGAGTTCATCAAAAATACTCCAGAAGAATTATTAACTGGCAGATAGAAATAAACTTTCTTGAGATAGATACTTCAGGTCATTGAAACCAAATATATATATGGCTTGAAACTTCTTTTTCAGACTAACTAGATATTTTGTACATATTATTTGTCAGCCTGATTAGTATAGATAATCAAACTTCTTTAAATTTTCAAATGGAAGACCAAAGAGAAAACTTGAAGCTGGTAATGGTGCCAATTACAGCTGTTAGCGGCACTTCCTTAAGGAAGCAAACTAAATTTCACGGTAACAAATGAATATTCACATGTTCTATTTAATTGGCAGGGAAGTGTCTATTTTTAAATCAGCAAGGAGACCTTCAATTCAGATTTAGTTTCATATCAATTCCCTTTATCTTCTTCCCTGTAGCGTTTGCTCTATTCAGTATGACAAATTTATGCTTAGATTGTTTTTAAAATTGAGAACCTGCCTAACTTTTATTTTTTAACATTTTTATTGGAGTATAATTGCTTTACAATGGTGTGTTAGCTTCTGCCTTATAACAAAGTGAATCAGCTATATATAGACATATAACAATAACTCGTCCCTCGAGTCTCCCTCCCACCCTCCCTATACCATCCCTCTAGGTGGTCACAAAGCACTGACCTTATCTCCCTATGCTATGCGGCTGCTTCCCACTAGCTAGCTATTTTACATTTTGTAGGGTATATATGTCCATGCCACTCTCTCACTTCATTCCAGCTTACCCTTCCCCCGCCCCGTGTCCTCAAGCCCATTCTCTACATCTGCATCTTTATTCCTGTCCTGCCCCTAGGTTACTCAGAAACTTTTTTTTTCTTTAGATTCCACATATATGTGTTGGCATACAGTATTTGTCACAGGGTGCTCAACCTATGTTTTTCTCTAAGAGTTTCATACTGTCTGGCTTTACATTTAAGTCTTTAATCCATTTTGAGTTTATCTTTGTGTATGGTGTTAGGGAGTGTTCTAATTTCATTCTTTTACATGTAGCTGTCCAGTTTTCCCAGCACCACTTATTGAAGAGGTTGTATTTTCTCCATGGTATATTCTTGCCTCCTTTATCAAAAATAAGGTGACCATATGTGCGTGGGTTTATCTCTGGGCTTTCTATCCTGTTCCATTGATTTGTATTTCCATTTTTGTGCCAGTACCACACAGTCTTAATTACTGTAGCTTTCTAGTATAATCTGAAGTCCAGGAGCCAGATTCCTCCAGCTCTGTTTATCTTTCTCAAGATTGCTTTGGCTATTCACAGTCTTCTGTGTTTCCATACAGATTGTGAAATTTTTGTTCTAGTTCTGTAAAAATGCCTTGGTAGTTTGATAGGGATTGCATTGAATCTGTAGATTGTTTTGCGTAGTAGAGTCATTTTCAAAATGTTGATTCTTCCAATCCAAGAACATGGTATATCTCTCCCTCTGTTTGTATCATCTTTAACTTCTTTTATCAGTGTCTTATAGTTGTCTGCATAAAGGTCTTTTGTCTCCGTAAGTAGGTTTATTCCTAGGTATTTTATTCATTTCCTTGCAATGGTAAATGGGAGTGTTTCCTTAATTTCTCTTTCAGATTTTTCATCATTAGTGTATAGGAATGCAAGAGATTTCTGTGCATTAATTTTGTACCCTACTACTTTACCAAATTCATTGATTAGCTCTAGTAGTTTTCTGGTAGCATCTTTAGGATGCTCTATGTATAGTGTCATGTCATCTGCAAACAGTGACAGTTTTACTTCTTCTTTTCTCATTTGGATTCCTTTTCTTTCTTTTTCTTCTCTGATTGCTGTTGCTAAAACTTCCAAAACTATGTTGAATAATAGTGGTGAGAGTGGGCAACCTTATATTGTTCCTGATCTTAGTGGAAATGGTTTCTGTTTTTCACAACTGAGAATGATGTTGGCTGTCCTTTTGTCATATATGGCCTTTATTACATTGAGGAAAGTTCCCTCTGCGCCTACTTTCTGGAGGGTTTTTATCATAAATGGGTGTTGAATTTTGCCGAAGCTTTTTCTGCATCTTTTGAGATGATCATATGGTTTTTCTCCTTCGATTTGTTAATATGGTGTATCATGTTGATTGATTTGCATATATTGAAGAATCCTTGAATTCCTGGGATAAACCTCACTTGATCATGGTGTATGATCCTTTTAATGTGCTGTTGGATTCTGTTTGCTAGTATTTTGTTGAGGATTTTTGCATCTATGTTCATCAGTGATAGTGGACTGTAGTTTTTTTTGTGACATCTTTGTCTGGTTTTGGTATCAGGGTGATGGTGGCCTCATAGAATGAGTTGGGGAGTGTTCCTCCCTCTGCTATATTTTGGAAGAGTTTGAGAAGGATAGATGTTAGCTCTTCTCTAAATGTTTGATAGAATTCACCTGTGAAGCCATCTGTTCCTGGGCTCTTATTTGTTGGAAGATGTTAATTAGTCTCAATTTCACTGCTTGTGATCCTCTGTTTATATTTTCTATTTCTTCCTGGTTCAGTCTCAGAAGATTGTGATTTTCTAAGAATTTGTCCATTTCTTCCAGGCTGTCCATTTTATTGGCACATAGTTGCTTGTGGTAATCTCTCATGGTCCTTTGTATCTCTGAAGTGTCAGTTGTTACTGCTCCTTTTTCATTTCTAATTCTATTCAGTCTTCTTTATTTCTTGATGAGTATGGCTAATAGTTTATCAATTTTGTTTATCTTCTCAAGGAACAAGCTTTTAGTTTTACAGATCTTTGCTATTGTTTCCTTCATTTCTTTTTCATTTATTTCTGATCTGATCTTTATGATCTCTTTTCTTCTGCTAACTTTGGGGGGTTTTTGTTCTTCTTTCTCTAATTGCTTTAGGTGTAAGGTTAGGTTGTTTATTTGAGGTGTTCCTTGTTTCTTGAGGTAGGATTGTATTGCTATGAACTTCCCTCTTAGAACTGTTTTTGCTGCATCCCATAGGTTTTGGGTCATCATGGTTTCACTATCATTTGTTTCTAGGTATTTTTTTATTTTCTCTTTGATTTCTTTAGTGATCTCTTGGTTATTTAGTAGTGTATTGTTTAACCTCCATGCGTTTGTATTTTTTACAGATTTTTTTTCCAGTAATTGATTTCTAGTCTCATAGTGTTGTGGTCGGAAAAGATACTTGATATAATTTCAATTTTCTTAAATTAACCAAGGCTTGATTTGTGACCCAAGATATGATCTATCCTGGAAAATGTTCCATGAGCACTTGAGAAGAAAGTGTATTCTGTTGTTTTTGGATGGAATGTACTATAAATATCAATTAAGTCCATCTTATTTAATGTATCATTTAAAGCTTGTGTTTCCTTATTTATTTTCATTTTGGATATCTGTCCATTGGTGAAAGTGGGGTATTAAAGTCCCCTACTATGATTGTGTTATTGTCAATTTCCCCTTTTATGGCTGTTAGCATTTGCCTTATGTACTGAGGTGCTCCTATGTTGGGTGCATAAATATTTACAATTGTTATACCTTCTTGGATTGATCCCTTGATCATTATGTAGTGTCCTTCTTTGTCACTTGCAATAGTCTTTATTTTAAAGTCTATTTTGTCTGATATGAGAATTGCTACTCCAACTTTCTTTTGATTTCCATTTGCATGGAGTATCTTTTTCCATCCCCTCATTTTCAGTCTGTATGTGTCCCTAGGTGTGAAGTGGGTCTCTTGTAGACAGCATATATACGGGTCGTGTTTTTGTATCCTTTCAGCCAGTCTATGTCTTTTGGTTGGAGCAGTTAATCCATTTACACTTAAGGTAATTATCGATATGTATGTTCCTATCACCATTTTCTTAACTGTTTTGGGTTTGTTATTGTAGGTCTTTTTCTTCTCTTGTGTTTCCTGCCTAGAGAAGTTCCTTTAGCATTTGTTTTAAAGCTGGTTTGGTGGTGCTGAATTCTCTTAGCTTTTGCTTGTCTTTAAAGGTTTTAATTTCTCCATTGAATCTGAATGAGGTCCCTTCTGGGTAGAAGAATCTTGGTTGTAGGTTTATCCCTTTCATCACTTTAAATATGTCCTGCCACTCCCTTCTGGCTTGCAGAGTTTCTGCTGAAAGATCAGCTGTTAACCTTATGGAGATTCCCTTGTATGTTATTTGTTGTTTTTCCCTTTCTGCTTTTAATATTTTTTTCTTTGTATTTAATTTTTGATAGTTTGATTAGTATGTGTCTTGGTGTGTTTCTCTTTGGATTATCCTTTATGGGACTCTCTGTGCTTCCTGGACGTGATTAACTATTTCCTTTCCTGTATTAGCAAAGTTTTCAACTCAACTATAATCTCTTCAAATATTTTCCCCATCCCTTTCTTTTATTTTTCCTCTTCTGGGACCCCTATAATTCGAATGTTGGTGTGTTTACTGTTGTCCCAGAGGTCTCTGAGACTGTCCTCAATTCTTTTCATTCTTTTTTCTTTATTCTGCTCTTCAGTAGTTATTTCCACCTTTTTATCTTACAGGTCACTTATCCGTTCTTCTGTCTCAGTTATTCTGCTATTGATTCCTTCTAGAGAATTGTTAGTTTCATTTATTGTGTTCTTCATCATTGTTTGCTCTTTAGTTCTTCTAGTTCCTTGTTAAACGTTACTTGCATTTTCTCCATTCTATTTCCAAGATTTTGGATCACCTCTTCTGTCATTACTCTGAATACTTTTTCAGTTAGACTGCCTATTTCCTCTTCATTTGTTTGGTCTGGTGCATTTTTACCTTGCTCCTTCATCTGTTGTGTGTTTCTCTGTCTTCTCATTTTGCTGACCTTACTGTGTTTGGGGTCTCCTTTTTGCAAGCTGCTGGTTCATAATTCCTGTTGCTTTTGCTGTATGCCCCCAGTGGCTAAGGTTGTTTCAGTGTGTTGTTTAGGTTTCCTGGTGGAGGGGACTAGTGCCTGTGTTCTGGTGAATGAGGCTAGATCTTTTCTTTCCGGTAGGCAGGTCCATATCCTGCCTAGTGTGTTTTGGGGTGTCTGTGGCCTTATTATGATTTTAGGCAGCCTCTCTGCTAATGGGTGGGGTTGTGTTCCTGTCTTGCTAGTTGTTTGGCATAAGGTGCCCAGCACTGGAGCTTGCTGGTCGTTGAGTGGAGTTGGGTCTTAGCGTTGAGATGGAGATCTCTGGGAGAGCTTTCGCCGTTTGATACTATGTGTAGCCGGAAGGTCTCTAGTGGACCAATATCCTGAACTTGTTTTCCCACCTCAGAGGCACAGGCCTGACACCGGCCTGAGCACCAAGACCCTGTGAGCTACACAGCTGAGAAGAAAAGGGAGAACAAAAGAAAGAATGAATGAAAGAAAAATAATATAAAATAAAGTTATTAAAATAAAAAAGAATTATTAAACATAAAAAGAATTAAAAAGTTACTTAAAAAAAGAAAGATAGAAAGAAGAGAGCAACCAAACCAAAAACAAATGCACTAATGATAACAAGTGCTAAAAACTATACTGAAAACAAACAAACAAAACAAAGGACAGGCAGAACTCTGGGACAAATCATAAAAGCAAAGCTTTAGAGACAAAATCACACAAAGAAGCATACATATACACACTCACAAAAAGAGAAAAAGGGAAAATATATGTAGATCATTGCTCCCAAAGTCTACCGCCTCAATTTTGTAATGATTCTTCATCTATTCAGGTATTCCACAGATGCAGGGTACATCAAGTTGATTGTGGAGATTTAATCCACTGCTCCTGAGGCTGCTGGGAGAAATTTCCCTTTCTCTTCTTTGTTCGCACAGCTCCTGGGGTTCAATTTTGGATTTGGACCTGCCTCTGCATGTAGGTCACCTGAGGGCATCTGTTCTTCGCTCAGATAGGACGGGGTTAAAGGAGCAGCTGATTCAGGGGCTCTGGCTCACTCAGGCCGGGGGGAGGAAGGGGTACGGATGCTGGCGAGCCTGCGGCAGCAGAGGCTGGCGTGAGGTTGCACCAACCTGAGGCGCCGTGCGTTCTCCCGGGGAAGTTGTCCCTGGATCGCAGGACCCTGGCAGTGGCGGGCTGCACAGGCTCCCCAGAAGCAGGGTGTGGAGAGTGACCTGTGCTCGCACACAGGCTTCTTGGTGGCGGCAGAAGCAGCCTTAGCATCTCATGCCCATCTCTGGGGTCCGCGCTGATAGCTGCGGTTCACGCCCATCTCTGGAGCTCATTTAGGCGGCGCTCTTAATCCCCTCTCCTCGCACATCCTGAAACAATGGTCTCTTGCCTCTTAGGCAGCTCCAGACTTTTCCTGGACTCCCTCCCGGCTAGCTGTGGCACACTAGCCCCTTCAGGCTGTGTTCACGCAGCCAACCCCGGTCCTCTCCCCGCGATCCCACCGAAGCCCAAGCCTCAGCTCCCAGCCCCGCCCGCCCCGGCGGGTGAGCAGACAAGCCTCTCGGGCTGGTGAGTGCCGGTCGGCACCGATCCTCTGTGTGGGAATCTCTCCGCTTTGCCCTCCGCACCCCTGTGGCTGCGCTCTTCTCCGCGGCTCTGAAGCTTCCCCCCTCCGCCACCCGCAGTCTCCGCCCGCGAAGGGGTTTCCTAGAGTGTGGAAATCTTTCCTTCTTCACAGCTCCTTCCGAGAGGTGCAGGTCCCATCCCTATTCTTTTGTCTCTGTGTTTTCTTTTTTCTTTTGCCCTAGGCATGTGGGGAGTTTCTTGCCTTTTGGGAAATTTGTGGTCTGCCAGCATTCAGTAGGTGTTCTGTAGGAGTTGTTCCACATGTAGATGTATTTCTGATGTATTTGTGGGGACAAAGGTGATCTCCACGTCTTACTCTTCCACCATCTTGAAGGTCTCGATCTCAATTATTAAAGTATTGTTATAGGGAATGGTTTATGCGTATTTTTGAAATTTCATCTGATCCTTTCTTGGTTTACTAGAAAATCCTAACGATTATAAAGCTATTATTGTCTTGAAGTCACTAAGGTTGAAACTGCATATATTGTGACAGTCCTCAGAGATGTGTAAGGTCTGCCTTCCACCTAGTAATTCAGAAAGCCAGCTTCTTTCTCTCTTGTGATTTTGCCATTTCCTGGGACATTGGAGTCCTTTGCTCTCAGCTTCATCGTGGAACTCGAAAACCTGCCTAACTTTTAAGTGATTTTATTTACTTAAGTATAGGTATTTTGGACTTTATGGGATGGTTCAAGAAGTGACTGTATTGCCAAATGTAAAAACCTAAATCATCTTCCAGTGTTCAAACCACTAACAGTATTCAACAATGTCCACCCAGTGTATGTTTGACTGTTTATGTTTGACTAAAATATGTGTGGGTGACACGAGTGTATTATAAAGTAAAGAACTAGAAAAGTGGACTCAAGAATTCCAATCTGGATCTTTAAACTCTGATCTACACTTCCATGAAGTAAGTACTGGCTGGACTGCTGTCTCACTGTGAAAAGTACTGACTTTCACTTCCTGCTATGACCTTATATAATTTATCCATTTGTGCTTCCTGTTTGCATCTGGTTATCATCTTTAATCAGCTTACTTCCCAGCAGGGGAGGATTTATTTCTGTTGCTGTCTTGCTGTTTTGCAACTTAAATTGTTTTTGCCTTTAAGTTTCTTATACTTTTTCTATTCCTTAACCTCAAAGGCATGCCAACATACAGCAACAGTGATTGTAAACATAAAACTGTCTATACGTGTGAAGGTCAAAAAGGTACTGTTAAAAAACAATCAAATGCTGTTCTGAAATTTTGTGTGTATGCTATGTATATCTTTGTATATGGTAACATGTATCCATTTAAATAAATGTAAGCTAATGTTCCTGTTAAAATTCTTTAAAAAACACTAAATTTTTAATATTTGAAAATAGCTCTCAAGAATCATTTCCCTTAGAACTGATGAGGAAACAGCAACATGACCAGAAACAACATTAACCAAAGGAAGCACCAGGGCCTGAACAATGCTGGAAAGCCAAACTGAGGGCTCTCTGCAATGATCCACAACTTGTCCTGCAATTTATATTCTATGTGTGGGCAGAGAGTATATTAGGCATGTTCACCTGTGTATCCTGAATGCCTGACACACAGTACAATTTTATATTTATCTTTGAAGCTTTCATTTATGTTGAATTAACTGGTAGGCAACTTTACAGTGATTTTTAATTTACTTAAATTGTACATTTATGATCTTTATTTAGAAGAAATGATATCATTGGTAATCCCTGGGATTTCATTGGTATTTGTGAGGATGTTGGTGAAATATTATTTGATAATAGTTCTGTATGACTGGTTGGTGAAAAAAAACTATATATAATTAGCAGTATATCTTTTTCTAGAACTAGCAATTTTCTGTTGCAGGTTATAAGTTTATTGTCTTGAAGAAAGACCGTTTGTCAGACACAGGATATTTTCATGCCTTCCATTGTTTTTTTTGGGGGGGAAACAATGTTTCTTTATGACTTGGTATAAAATTATAAAGCCAAATAACTGGACTTGTGTGACACAGGAAAATTTCTCATGCAATATATTCATTTCCTAAAAAAAATATTTTAAGGTCAAATTTATATTCAACTACATAGGGCAGTGAAGTAGGTATCCTCATATGAGTAATATGTAACATGACAGAAATATAATCAAATCAATGCTGGATAACAGAAATTAATTACAAAATTAAACTAATCTTTATTTCACATTTGTAAGATGAAAGACAAAATCTCAAATAGTGATTTTTTTCCAGAAGACTAACTTAATCATCAAAATATAGGCAATTATATGATGGTATATATAGGTATTATATGATGATCTGTCAGCTTCTGGTTTTCACAGAAATAAATTAACAAATGGAAACTCAGGCAATATTTCCTTCAGCTTCCCTTTGTAATAGGAATACTGAGAACTCAAAGAGGAACCAGGGGAGAGTGTCAATGGTGATGAAAGGACAAGACACTATACTAAATTTCTGAATTATTTTAAGTGGAAAAGAGCATGATTTACAAATGAATTAAATACCCTATGATTGAGTGAATCTATTTTCACTTTAGTAGAACAGCAATAAGTGAAAAAAATAATGGGAAGAAAAATTATGACTATTCTAATATATGATATTTAAATATCACATTACAAAGCAGTCCCAGACAGGAAATATTTACACTTATCTTGTGATGGTTAATTTTACATGTCAACTTGACTGGGCCCTGGGGTGCCCAGACATTTGGTTAAACATTATTTGGGTATTTCTGTGAGAGTTTTTTGACTGGGATTAACATTTAAATCAGTAGACTGAGCAAAGCAGATTGCCCTCCATCATGTGGGTGGGCCTCATTTTATCAGTTGAAGGCCTGGATAGAACAAAAGGCTGACCTTCCCCCCAGTGAGAGAGAATTCTCCTGCCTGACAGGTGGCCTTTGAACTGGAATATTTTCTCTTGCTGGTTCCATAGCAGCTTTCAGCCTTTGGACTTGAACAGGGACACTGGCTCTGTCTGTTTTGGATGGCCAGCCTCCAAAATTGCTTGAGCCAGTTTCTTAAAATAAATCTCTCTCTCTCTCTCTGTCCCTCTCTGTCCTTGGATGGATGGATGGATTGATGGATAGATATAGAAGTCTTGTTGCTTACATTTCAACCCCAAATGCCCACATTCATCCTATGCATTTCATCCCCACATACAATACTGTCTCACTGGGAATGGCTTGTAGGTGGGGGACAGGAATGGCTGGGGGCAATGTATGAGACAGTTATTACAAGTTTTCATCAGGCATGGATCTATAAATTCTATCTTTAAGATTAGGAGATATATTCTTTAATAGTTAACATAAACTAGAGCACAGTTCCCAATCCTTTTCTGCAATTCCAAAATCCAAAGATCCCTGAAAACAAGTTTTTTTCCTGGGTTTGGTGTTAAAACTCATTTGGAAACAAAACTAATCTGAACTGATAGCAGAACATTCCTAATGCTTTCTAATCCCATTTAGATTTAGTGTGAGTGTTCATTTATATCACTATAGAAATCTTAATGAGTTTGTCTCCAGAGTGCTGCCCAGCAAACCCTGGAATTCTACGTGACATCTAAATTCTGAACTGTATCTGGCACCAAGGATTTAGAATAAAATATTGTGGACCTGCAATTATTTTTCAGATACTGCCATGAGGAAGGTATATAACAAGTGATATTCTTAGGTTTCAAGAAGTTTAAGAAAAGAATTTAAAATAAAAAGGAGATTTACAGAAGGATACTTCAATTGCACACAGAAATGAAGAGAGAGATGCAAAATCATAGTAGCTTCAGTTTAACATGATTTCAATCAGGGAATTCAGGCAGTCGAAGCAAATTGTTGGCTACTGTCTCTCTCAGTTCTCTGCATGAAGGAAGACAAGGTCTTCAGGGGCTCAGAGCTCTGATACTTACATCATAGAAGAAAGAGGCTTTTCTGTGCCAACTCCATATAGAAATACATTGGATAAAATATTCAATTACTTTGGTGGGTTCACATGTTAACTCTTAGGCCACTCTTCCTGGTCATGGAACAGGGAGCAGGCCTTTTTCATGGGCCCGACTGTGGGCAGTGTAACAGGGTCTGTCGATTGATAGCTCCAACATGATGACCTCATGGTTGGACTGGAGGAAAACAGAACCTCAAAGAAGGTTGGTTTTAAACTAGTAGGTAAAAAAGCTGTCTCCCATAAGATGACTAACCAGCAAAAAGAAAATCATACCTAGTATTCATCACTCCGGCAAAACTAGGGAACAGAGAGAACTATTTCAGCTCACATTTCGAATTTAAGATTCCTAAACTAAAACTAAAGGTAACGTGTCATTACATTTTAGGCAAAATCAACCTACTGAATCCTATTTTTTATTTTTAATACTTCAAAAAAATTTTTATGGTATAATAGATCATGCTTTACTTTATATTCTTGTGATCTTTCTCCACATATACTGATAAATGAACAAGTATATCATCTACTATGCCAAAGGGTTTCTTTGAAAAACAAATCATTATCTGCCATGTCACCGGTATGGTATTTCATCAATTAATATTTTCAGTGGCTCTGAAATAATTCAAGGATATACATACCCAATAGGTTTAATAAAACTAAATTTGGACATTAGTGCTCCAATGTGGTGATGAATATATTTTCATTGAAAGAAGAATGAAAGGAAGAAATCCAAAAAACAAATGTAGGCCCCTGGACTACATTTTGATCATAATTATTTCTGCTCTTTGTGAAATAAAGGAAAATCTAATGCAAGCATTTCATTTGTTAATAAATAATTCTGTATCAACAGGCTGGAAAAATATTTAAAACAGTCATTTAGGAATAATGAAATGGTGATAATCATGAAAAATATAAAATGACATAAAACTCTAGGAAGATCCTAAGATGTCTTTACTTTATCAAGTTTTCTTCATCCAAATCATTCCATATTGGTCTCCCAATTATTTGAGCTTTTATGACATCTGCTGCCAACCATTCAATTTGCCCTTTATTATATACAATCTGACATTATCACTGAATCTAATACTGAATGCAAATTATAGCTTCCATTAACTTGTGAGCTTTTTAAGGTAAACATATTACACTTCATTTATATTTTCTCTTCAATACCTATTATTATATGTATACACTAGGCATTAAACAATACTTTGAAAACTGAATTGTTACTTTTTTAAGGGTTAATGGGGAATTCTTGGACAATTAGTTTTAGACCCAGGGTTAATTTATTCAACAATTTATATATGAGATTTTTGCCAACTATAATGAGCAACCAAATTTCCTAAATTCTTCATTAGTCTATATTCCAATGACATCCCTATTAGATCAAGTAAGGAAAGTACTCACCTAAAGACAACACAAATGTCTTTTCCAGGACTAAGTTGATTACCTCTCACACATTATTGCAAGTTTAAAGCATAATTACTAACTCATGCATGTGATGTAAATACACTGTTGTAATATTCTATTTTTTACCTTTAATGCAGACCCAAGAAATATTTTCTGAATTATTTTTTCCACCACTATACTCCTTAATGCTATCAGGGTAGTTGATCTAAAATACATCTGTTGAATGGATAAAAAAGATGTAGCACATATATACAATGGAATATCACTCAGCCATAAAAAGGAACGAAATTGAGTTCTTTGTAATGAGGTGGATGGACCTAAAGTCTGTCATACAGGGTGAAGTAAGTCAGAAAGAGAAAAACAAATACCGTATGCTAATGCATATATATGGAATCTAAAAAAATGGTACTGATGAACCCAGTGGCAGGGCAGGAATAAAGATGCACATGTAGAGAATGGACTTGAGGACACAGAGGGGGGAAGGGTAAGCTGGGATGAAGTGAGAGAGTGGCATGGACATATATACACTACCAAATGTAAAACAGATAGCTAGTGGGAAGCAGCCGCATAGCACAGGGAGATCAGGTCGGTGCTCTGTGATCACCTAGAGGGGTGGGATAGGGAGGGTGGGAGGGATGGATATGGGGATATATATGTATACATATAGCTGATTCACTTGGTTGTACAGCAGAAACCAACACAACATTGTAAAGCAATTATACTACAATAAAGACAAAAAAAACCACATCTGTGATTGTGTCCCTTTGTAACTTAAAAACTTTTCAGAATGGTCCAATGCAAACTGAAAAACTCAAACTTCTAAGTAGGAAGGTCCTTTTCCATCCCTGCCTTGCTGTCTTCTCATCTTGCTCTCCCAATCGTTATTCTGTGTAACCTATGGTAGCAACAGCCAAGGTACTATTCTTCTCCAAATACTCCAATTTTTCCACTGTGGTGAACTCCACTTTAAATAATTCTTCCCCCCTCATTTACCAGTCTAAGTTCAAATACTAAGTTCAACAATTAGCATTTGGAAGTTTCTTCTAGCTTACCTATACTAAAAATAAGAAAACTTAAATCATCCAAAAGTCCAACGTTTAGAAATAACCATTTTTAAGCAAGAGATAACCATCAACTCAAACATCTCTTTAGACAGTGTACAGAAGGATACTTCAATTGCACACAGAAATGAAGAGAGAGATGCAAAATCATAGTAGCTTCAGTTTAACATGATTTCAATCAGGGAATTCAGGCAGTCGAAGCAAATTGTTGGCTACTGTCTCTCTCAGTTCTCTGCATGAAGGAAGACAAGGTCTTCAGGGGCTCAGAGCTCTAATACTTACATCATAGAAGAAAGAGGCTTTTCTGTGCCAACTCCATATAGAAATACATTGGATAAAATATTCAATTACTTTGCTGGGTTCACATGTTGACTCTTAGGTCCTTAGGTCCTTGTGCTCTAGTTTATGTTAACTATTAAAAAGCCACTTGCACATTTATTCTGCCTTTTCTCTGCATATTCTGCCATCCTTGGTCACTGGGTTCTCGATAGGTTTTGCTATTATGAGGAATTGACAGGATCACAAAGACTGGGGAAGAGTTAGTTCTCTTTTGTTTCTGCTTTGAGATGCTATTCTGTCAATAGGTATTTCTCTCCATAGCCCCAGCTCACTTTGGACAGTCCCTGAATCTGTGGTTCTGGCTGCTACCATGCAGCTTTCACATACATTCAGTCAACCCATTCCAATCTGGTAACCCTAGCTTTGGGACGGAGGTACCATCACATCTATCGTCTCCAGCTGTAGGGTGATACGGACTTCTTGGTGTTGCTAATCTATAGATTCTCTAAATGGCCCCTACTTGCCTTTCAGCTCTTTAAACATCTTTGCAATTAGTCTCCAGTAGTCAAGTCCTTCCATTGGACTACCTGGCGCGTGAGCTCGGTTTCTTGGACCAGATCCTGACTCATACGACATACTCAAGTAGAAGGACTGATCAGTCAGGAGATAAGGCAAATTTTAAAATGTGTTCATACAGTTTATGCTATTTTAGTGACAATATTTAATTGGATTTATTTAAATTTAGTAAAAGAACATCTCAAGTAAAACTGAAAACCTCAGTAAAACCCTGTTGAAAAATTAAATATAAATTTCTTTATCGTAAGAGAGATTGTTCTCTTAAAAGATCCCTCAGAGGTTAGGAATAAATAGTAATTAAAGCAAAGGACTTCAGTTGGTATTATTTAACTATGTGTTTTAATTTTAGATATTACCAGATTCAGAGATTAAAACTTGAAACTCTGATACTTCTCACTTCCACTCTGATCACTTCCTTATTTTTGTAAACAAAATGTGTAATATTTCTATCTCTTCTGCAACCAGTTTCACACATTTTCTTATAGAAATTCTGATAATCACTACTGGATCAAATTTCCTGTCATTCCTGAATTCTCTACAAGGATGCAGTACATAATTTGTTCAATTATTTTTTCAGTTCTATTGCAGTATACAGTTTACAATTACAATACAATATACAGGTGATGTACTGCACAACTTCTTTCATATTTGAGAAGGCCTGCCTGTCACTTCTGTACATAAAGGAATGCTTGGTTAGACACTGGAATGGGAAATGCTGTGGGCAGCTTTACACTACTATCTCAACCTGGAATTCTCACTTGCATACTTTTAATGTGGATATTTTTCCATTTTACTACAAGTTTAGCAAGTCTTGAAATATTTATAATTCAGCACTATAGGTCCCTAACCCCTGGCATATAACAGATTATCAATACATGCTTGATGCACAAAGATTAATGCATGAATGAATACATAAATATAATATATAGCCGCTAGAAAATTAGAAAGTTTTCAGTTCAACCAAACAATCCTTACACATGAATGACACAAGAAATCAGTCTGAAACCTGAAATGTCTTTTCATGTAGTTGGATGAAATGAGTACCCCTTGTTCTTTGACAGAGTGGTAAGAAGTTTTGTACATCTTTTACATTTTTCCTTTTTTACTGATTTTATGATGGTTACAATGGAACAATTAAATAAGATTTCCTCCTTGAAAATAAAAGGTTAATTCCTTAGGAGAAATAAAAATTTAGCTTAATTTTGAGTGAGATAATAACATCATTTTCTAAGGTTCAGCTTTGATGATAAAAGAAAGATAATACCTGAGCAAATAAATATGTGATATGGGAAAAATATTGCTACTATACAATGGAAAAGATTACAGTATAAAAATGTACTTCTTGGCCACCATCAAAAAGTCTACAAATAACAAATGCTGGAGAGGGTGTGGAGAAAAGGTAACCCTCCTACACTGTTGGTAAGAATGTAAATTGGTGCAGCCACTATGGAAAATAGTATGGAGGTTCCTTAAAAAACTAGAGTTACCATGTGATCCAGCAATCACACTCTTGGGCATATATCTGGAAAAAACTAATTCGAAAAGTACATGCACCCCAATGCTCATAGCAGCACCATTTACAATAGCCAAGACATGGAAGTAAGCTAAGTGTCCATCAACAGAGGAATGGATGAAGAAGATGTGGTGTGTATATATATATATATATATATATATATATATATATATATATATATATATAATGGAATATTACTCGGCCATAAAAAAGAAAATAATGCCATTTGCAGCAACATGGATGGACCTAGAGATTGTCATACTGAATGAATTAAGTCAGACAGAGAAAGACTAATATCATATGATATCGTTTATATGTGGAATCTAAGGATACGAATGAACTTATTTACAAAACAGAAACAGAGTCACAGATGTAGAAAACAAACTTATGGTTACTGGGGTGGGGGGAAAGCAGGGGGAGGGATAAACTGGGAGATTGGGATTGACACATACCACTACTATATATAAAACTGGTAACTAATAAGGACCTACTGTATAGTACAGGGAACTCTACTCAATACTCTGTAATGGCCTATATGGGAAAAGAATCTAAAAAAGTGCATATATGTATACGTATAACTGATTCACTTTGCTGTATACCTGAAACTAACACAACACTGTAAATCAACCATACTTCAATAAAAAAGATACTTCTTAGGACTTCCCTGGTGGTCCAGTGGCTAAGACTCCGTGCTCCCAATGCAGGGGGCCTGGGTTAGATCCCTGGTCAGGGAACTAGATCCCGCATGCTGCAACTAAGACACAGTGCAGCCAAATACATAAACATATATATATATATATATATATATATATAAAAGAAAATATACTTCTTTTGCTTCATAACATTATTACTTTACTATTATTATTAATATTATCCATTCATAGACTCTAGCCATCTCTAATTACTCATTCTTACTGAAATCTGCTCATACCACAAGTTCCCAGAACATCCTCTACATAGTGAATTAATGTATCTGTATTTATTTCTTAAAATCCCCAAAACTTACTTCACAGGTTTATTTTGAAGATTAAAAACAATCTATATAGCTTACAGCACAGGGCATAATAAATGGTAATAATTCAATAAATAGTATATATTTATACAACCATCATTATCATCATCACCAAATTCTCTCCATTATTCTCAGGACAAAATTCAAAATTTTCAGTTTTCTGTGAATGCCTTCCAAGATTTTATGCATGTCCACATCTCCAGTAGGAGTCAGATAACATACTCTCTAAGCCTGATCATGGTGAGTTACTTTCAGTTCTCCTAATAAGACAAGTGTTCTCTTACTTCTGGACTTTTGAATATGCTATTATTTCACCCTGAATATATTCTTTTCCTTCTTCACTCAAAAGAAGACCAAATAGAAGAAAAGTGTTTCCCCATATGAGAGTTTCTTTACCCTCCAAAGCAGAGATCTCCATATAAAATAAGCATAAGAATAAATATTAACATGGATGAGAGAGAACTTCCATTTCTGGAAGTATATAGACTAAACACTCTCACAGATGTCCCCATTTAAAATAATCTAAAAATGACATGTAAAATATAGAAAAAAAGAATTTAAAATAAAACTCTGTAAAGGTGGGAACTTGAGAAAGTTCCTGCTCGCTGTAACTAGAGAAAGCCCACGCGCAGCAACAAAGACCCAACACAGCCAAAAATAAATAAAAATAAAAACAATTTAAAAAATAAAATAAATACTTTTGAGTATACAAATAGAGAAACATTCCCCATGTCATTTTACAGGACTAGTAAATTTGATTTGCTATCCACATCTAACAAAGATAGTACAGAAAATGGAAAATGGCATGTCAATCTCACTCATAAACAGAAATGTGAACATACTAAACCAAATACTAGCAAATAGACTCAGTTATTCATAAAACATTAATAAATTTATCCCAGAAGTGAGAGGTTGATTTTAACATTAGAAAGAATGAAGTTCACCAATACAAAAATATTAAAGATGCTTAATCACCTCAAAGATGAAGAAAAGCACTCATTTGTGGAAAAAAAAACCCAAAAAACAAAACTTAAACTATGAACTGAAGTAAACTTCCATAAATTTATAAACCTGTAGCAAACAGAATTCTTAGTAGAGAAAAGAAGTTAACATTCACTCTAATATTAGGGACAAGAGTGCCTGCTATAACCAATTTTTTTTGACATTGTACTAAATGTTCTAGCCAGCTCAGCAAAGTCAAGAAAAACAAGAATGGGTTTGCAACAACTGGGAAGGAAGGAATATGGTTCTCATTATTTTCGTATGATGATTATTTACAGCAAAAATACAAAATAAAATCTCCCAATATGTATTTACAATATCAGGTTTCTGGATACAAAATCAGTATACAAAAATAAATTTCATTTTATTCAGCAGCAATAAAATCTGTATAAGTACTTTACAGGGGAAAAGCAATGAAATATTCTTTGGTCATTCCCAGCTGATTAAAAATGTTATAAATATTGTACTAGAGTTTAAAAATTACCATGACGGTGACATTCAGTAGCATTTCTGCCTTTTACTGCTTTGCTTCGATTCCTTGCTTATGATTGATGCATACTCAATTAAAGAAAGTATATCTTCCTATATATTAGACTACAATTTAGGAATATATACCATCTCAAGCAAAATCACTCCCATCTGTAAAAAGGAGATTAGATCTCTTCTGGAGGAAGGTACTTGATCTTACGTTTATCAAGAGATATTTAAGATATACTAATAAGTTATTAAGAGGTAAATATGTTTAATGTATTAGTTTGGACTATATGGAATTCCTAACTTGAAGGTTAAGAATGACTGAATATTAACAAACTCATAATGCAACCTAATATGTCATGGTTTGGTGATACGTAATCTCGCATGGAAAAAGAAGTTTGAATTATGTGGGAACTTCTGAAAAGAGTAAGTCTCAAACATAATTCCTTCTCCTCAAATATGGGTTGTATTCTATAATTTGATATTTCAGAATAATGAGTTGTATCTCTTACTTGGATGAGATGTGGTGAAAAAATATTTTACGTTCCTTATCAAATTATTTTATTTAAATTCAATTTAAATGTATAATTTATCTTCCACAATAACACAACACTGTAAATCAACTATACGTCAATAAAAGACAAAAACAAAACGAAAAATACAGAAAATGTATATCCAGAGTCAGATCACTTCTCATTACCTCCAACCTACCACTCTGGTCCAAAATACTATCTTCTCTCCTCTAAAATGACTGCAATAACTTTCTAACTGATTTCTCAGTATGAAAGATACTGTAAAAATATAGGATCATTATTTCACTCTTGAGTTCAAACCCTTCCATATCTTTCAGAATAAAACTCAGACTTTTCATGTGACTGTCAAGACCCTGTAAGATCAGAACTTCTGTTGCTTCACTGCTCTCACTTCTTGACCTTCACCCTGACCTCTGATATTTCCTCTCTTCCAGCCAGAAGAGTTGACCACCTTTCTGCTCCTTGAAATGTGAGAGAAACAACCATCTCAGGACCTTTGCACTTGCTATTTCCTCTGCCTGGAATGCTTTCTCCTCAGATACATTCATTGCTCCTTCCAGAGCTTCCTTCAGAAGGAACTTTTCAGCAAGATCTTTCCTGGCTGCCCTGTGAACAACTGCAACTCATTGCCGCCTACCATCACCATCACTTCCCCATTTTATTACAACTCCTAGCATTTACCCTTGTGCTGTAAATGTTCACACATGTAGCCAACTGAGTGTCCTCCCTCCCTCATAATAAAACTCCATTAAAAGCACAGATTTTTATCTGTGTTGATCTCTAATGTAAACATTGCCTAACACATGGTGCGTGTTCAGTTCCTATTTTTTACTTAATGATTGAACATAAACTGTATAGACTCAAAGTTTGTGCAATAAGATTAGCATTAGATCAAAAAATCCACTGCTGCAAAGGTTTCTTTAAATTAAGGATTAATTTACTACAACTCTACTATAGACTATGGTGATTTATATAGGAATATTAATTTTAATTAAGAGTATAATTGGCCCAAAGGTAAACAGCATGTGTTCTGGACCTTTTGAATTGGAAGAAAGGGTTTTTAATCTCGTTCTATCCTAAATTTTCAGCTTTTTAAATTATGGCGCGCATTTTATAAAGGACTGGTCATGGAAATCCAAATTACATAAGCACAGGGCTTCCCTGGTGGCGCAGTGGTTGAGAGTCCGCCTGCCGATGCAGGGGACACGGGTTCGTGCCCCGGTCCGGGAAGATCCCACATGCCGCGGAGCGGCTGGTCCCGTGAGCCATGGCCGCTGAGCCTGCGCGTCCGGAGCCTGTGCTCCGCAACGGGAGAGGCCACAACAGTGAGAGGCCCGCGTACCGCAAACAAAACAAAACAAAACAAAACAAATTACATAAGCATGACATACGGTTGTGTCTTTGTTTGCTGTAAATTTTATTTAAAATGTGCAAACAACTACCGTGAAATACCATAAACAGTGCACAGTCATCTCATATGACTTTGGGACAGGGAGACTGACTGAAATGCACAAATAATCAGAAATCTCATTTGTACCATATTTGTAAATTACTATTTCATGAAACCCTCTTTTAGACTAGCCAGTATAAAACATCTGATATACTGCCTTCCCTCTGGGGGTACAGGGCTCATATAAAAGCTGAAGGAGGGAGAAACAGTGAGCCCAGACTATCTACGAACTGAGTAATTGAGAGTCCAGGCTGGTGGTGTGCTCTGTCTGAGGGTGCTTGTTCTTGATTCTCTCACCACATTTCAGCAACCACACTTCAGCAGCGGGGATATAAATGTGCCACAGTGTTCCCAATAAAACTAGTTATTAGCCTTCAGAGCAGCATGACAAGTACAATAGATTGTTTTCCAATGAAACCACAGCTACAAACCTTAAGAAATGCATTGCACATATTCTTTGGTCAATATATTAAAAGCTGTAGATATAATTATTCATTCAACATTCATTTACACTCATCCAAATGTAATTTTCTTTTCTTAGCAATTTAGTAGTGCCTTATAAAACTGGCAGTGCAGTGTGTTCCCTATGAGGATTTGACACTCTGTTACATAATCATTATTCTGTATTTTTCAGAAGACATAAACATTTACTTGCAGCTAAGGGGCTGAAGCAGAAAAGGCAGCAAGACATAATAAAAATGGAGATCTTTCTATATCAATTGTTTGAGCAACTTCCAATTTGCACATGAAGCAAAACTGTAAAAAAATCTATTTTTCAGTCTGTCTTTTCTTCTTTCTTCAGGGTCAGCACTTTTTGTCAATATTTTATTTAACAGAAGCTTTCTTCTCCTCCTTCCTCCACCTGAGGTTTTATTTTTGTCAGAGTTCAAAAGCTAAACAAAGTTGACTGCCACATGTGCTCAAAGACTGAGGAAGTTATTAAAAAAATTGTTTTGGCTGTAGAATTCCTGTGGCTGGAGCAGGTTTGACAAATATTTAAGGCAACTGACATTGCAGTTATTACAGCAATATTCTGCTCAAAATTTATATAATATTTTGTCAACTTTATAGTAAAGCTTAAAATATACAACTGAGAATAAAGACTGCTGTGGGATTCCCCTAACCATGGATGGCAAATAGGGATCATCTCTGGTATCAGCTATAATCCATTGGTAGATAATGGCATTTTGGTGTACTAATTCCTGAGACTTTCAAGTCCAATCTGAACTCAGGAAGAATGAGGTTCTTGAACCACTGGTCATGTCTGCCAAGAACAGAAGATAGGAGTAGCCTTCCTGTTCTAATACTGAAATTCCAACAAAGCTCATCATTATACTTATGTATACTGCCCCTGTGTAAAGGGTCACAGCCCAAGAAAATTTGTGTTTCCATGTCTTCCAATTTCTTCTACTGCGGAATGAATTAATTTCAAAGACACCTTATTGGGTAGATGAAAGTTAGATAACAACATATTCAAATCATTGAGTCAAAAGAGTTATTCTAATATGTCTAATATTTTATGTCTAATATTCTAATATGTCTAATATTTTTGAATATTTTCTTCCCCTACTTTTACCCTTTTATTTGCCCTCAAAATGTGTAGAACTTGTATTTGTTCAAGTTCATGTAATATCTCAGGGAAATTACTTTCAGAATGTGGTCAGAACACAAAACCCCTTCCCTAGTTGCCAAACTTATGGTGGTATCTGAAATGCGGAACAAGATCTCTTAACCAAAAGTCATATGAAAGGAAATATAATTGTTGAAACAGGAGAGTATAGTCATTAACAAGAGCATCTAATGGCCCCAAACTTCCAAGATTCAGTTTCTTCATCAATGAAATGGAGATAATATAATGACACCTCATAGGATTGGTATGTGGATTCAGTAAAATAATCTTTATAAAGCAATTTGCACGTATATGGTACAAAGTGAATTCTCCTTAAATGTTATGCATTATCTTTATTGAATAATAGATGAGTTGACTAGATTTGCTACCATTGTAGAATTGGCCTTCCTCAGGACTCATCACATACCCTGACCCGTTAAAGCTGCCAGCACTCTCCGGCCACTTGGCTTCTCTTCACTCTTCTTGCTCTTTCTGGTACCATCTTCCTAGCTAATTCAATGTGTTTTTAAAAATTTGCCTGCCTTGGGGAAATCACTTTCTAAGAATTAGTTACAACTTCTTTAGTCTACTTTCTACCCTAGACACACAGGATGTGAAGACCTTCTCAATACGGTGGAGGGAATGTTAATTATTTTTGCTGGCTCTCACTATGTTTGTCTCTCTTTTCCCTGTATTTTTTTCTCTCTTCCTTGGCTACAGGCTTGTTCCTCCTCCTCATATGCATCTTCTCTATAGCCACATCCCTAGATTCATCCAAGACTCAATTACAATTCTGTTATAATGTGCTTATTTGCTTCTTCCCTCCATCCCCATACCCACGAGATTTATGAATAAAATTTGGGGATACTAGGGCTCATGATTAGTACCTTGTGAAAGGGGAGGAGTAATTTTTCTGGAGATCTTTGTAGATATAACCTACACAATTATTTTTGTTTCTTTTCATTTTAAAGCTGAATTTTGTTTAATAAGTATCTTTACTTTCACTACTCAGTAATCCTATATAAGATTAGAATAGATTTAGACCTGTTCCTTAGGGATGTGCTTCTAAAAATATTTGTGATAAAGGATCAAGCCGTTTCCTCCTAATCTATTTTATACCAGTATTTTGTTAAAATTTAAAAAATGAATAACTAGAACAATGACATAAAAGCAGACACATCAAGTAAAAGCCACCAATTTTTAAAAGTATAACATAGGAAAAATAAAAGAATTCCAAAATCTATACATGTTGTAACTCTTTGTTTTCACAATTTTACTTATACAAAAGGTTGTGCTTGAAATAGTGATTTTTCCATATTAAACAGCTATAAGCACACATGGCACTCTGAATGAACAGTGTATCAATCAATAAAGTTGCAACTGTGGCAAATGAGTTTGTCTCTTTCTTGTTAGCTTATGAATTTGGTTATACAGGCATGCTACTTATAGGGCAGGATACAATGTACATCTAAGCTATTTTAATAGTGGTCATAAAATAAAAAGCAGTCTTGCTGGGAGAGTAGACAGGTATAGAAGAAGTGATTTTAGAGCAGTTTGGGCAAGCTCAGCATATTCATCCTTAATGTTTACCCAAAATGAAAGGATTGATGCTATACTACAAAATTCATTTTCAATTCTTCATCAGTAGCTAGTTGTATCTTATAAAGTTATAGTTAAATTTCAATTATCTTTTCTTGAAACAAATGGGTTCTGGATTTTATATACTTATTGAAATGGAGCAGGACCCTTGGGGCCTTCCCAGGACAGACACCATCCTCCCATGCCCTCTGCCTGCCTTTTGTCTCTAGAAAAACTTTAGCCACAGAATAAGTTTAATCTGAGAAGTGAAAAAAATATAGAAACAAAGGAAAGCAGTCAAACAGGACAAAATAATAATACTTTGGTTAAAGCCAAGGACCTTTAGTCCCTCCTCAAGGGCTACAGATAATATTCTGAGCCGTACCCCTTGAGCTGTTTTATAGATGCTGAAACCCTCACCAGGTGGAAGAAGTTAACTACATGATGACCAGACCTTAGCCATGACATAAGCTGCCACAATTCCAAGAACTGGCCTCAAGAAAATGGGAACAAACCAACCCTGGAACTGAAGATTAACTGTACTTAAAATAATCAAGATGATGCTGACCAGACCACTGCATCACCAATTTCAAGAAGACTGTCAGAGCCAACTGTGCTGTTTCTGAAGGCAGCCCCCTCCTTCCACCTATACACCATTGAAACTCCCCTTTTAAAAACTCTGGCCCACTGACTGGCAGTGGGGAGTTGGCCTTTGGACATGAGTCTGCCTTCTCTCCAGGTTGTCAGTCTCCTGAATAAAGCAAACTTTTCTTTCTACCACTCTTGCCTCTCAAGTATTGGCTTTTGAGCAGCAAGCAGCCAGACCTAAGTTCAGTAACATTACAGGTTACAGTTGACAAACTCACCTTAAAACACTACATCCCACGACACACAGCATGCAGCTCTCTCCACTGTCAATTGGCTTTGTGAGGTCTGCAACATACAAGCTGCCCTATACCCTGTGCAACAAATGGAGTAAACCAAATACTTATTCTCAGTGTCTGCACTTATCACGTGACAGTAACAAACTTTACATAGTACAGCATTGTCTGTAGGCCAGTGTCTTAGTCTGGGCTGCTATAACAAAACACCACAGACTTCGTGGTTTACACGACAAATATTTATTCCTAACGTCCTTTAATCCTAATTACCTACAAAGACCCCACTTCCAAATCCCATCACATTGGGAATTAGGGCTTCAGGATGTAATCCGGAGGGATACAAACATTCAATCCATAGCACACAGTTTGTACAACACTAATGAAAGCTCCTCTCCCTTCTCTTCAGTAAATTTAGGTAAGACCAAATCTTATAGCCTTGCCTTCATTTGCTAAGTATAAGAAAGGAATCAGGACCTCAGTCTGCTTCAAATTTTAGAGTTATTAAACAGGACAAATTTAACTCTGAAGTGCCAATAATGTTTCCCCCAAAGAAAGAGTACTTAAGAAATAGAGGAAAGATTCGTCACTGAATTATGTGGAATTTCAGAATTATATCATAAAAGACTATATATGTTAAACCATAGCAATAACTCATTCTAAATAATAATGTGTAAAATAATCCAAGAAATTTGATAAAACTGGTCAAGTTTTATTCCTCAAATACTGAAAGAAGCAATTTTTAAAAAGCAGCTTTTACTTTTCCAGATAAAAGGAAAATATAAAGAAATTATCAACATGTATGTTTATAGAAGCAATTGTAAGTAAAAATATAAAGCAGAGGGGTATGAGATCCATAGGAACTTTATCAGACAAAAATGGAAGGCGATTATACCTGGAAGAAATTTATTTTTAAGGCACAAAATAGGAAAGTAAAAGACAACCATTAGGAATTATAACATGTTATTTTTCAAAAGGCCAAGCTTTTATTAGCATATCACTTCTATAAAGTTCAATTTAAGATACTTAAAAAAAAAATGTGCTGTTGCCCTACACAAACGACATTCTGTAATGGTCACAATGCTTCCATTTTCAACATCCATCTACACCAAATGAAATCTCATTTCCCTTTACTGTGAATGGTTTAGGGAAGGTCAAATAACTCAGACCTAGATAGCAGGAAGTGAGAAAATTTTGCTACAAAAGAGCTCTTCAGAAACATTTCTTGCCTCTATAGAAGAGACACAAAGATAGTTGATTTCTATTGTTTTCAGGACAAATGATGTTTGAAACTGCTAAAGCTGAATTAATTTCCACCAACCTGGCCTTGAAGCTAAGCAATGGAAGTGGGGGAAACTAAGAGAATCTAACAACCAAGAGAGCCAGAGTCTTGACATATGAACCTGGAGTCTGCCTTATCTGTAGATTTATTGTAGAAGGAGATAATTCAAATGCCTACTGGAATCAAGCATTCCTATTGCTTGAAGCTCAAAGCATCCAACTTTATACCTTTGCTTCTGCTGATGAGGTGCCATTCACCATTCAAATTTATGTACCACTCATCACATGAAGTACTGCTATTTATAGGTACTAATCCTTGTCTGTCAATAGGTATGTGACTGAAAAAAGATCAATTAAACGAATTGGGTCCATTACAGTGTGTTTGAAGCTCTAGGGTCTCTGGGATTGTTTTGTTTGTTTTTAAATGTTTTCTGCTTCCAGTGTTGCAAACAGAAGATTAGCTCATCAGTTTCTGTAGAAGATGGACTATCAATTTCTACAGTAACCTCTTGTTGAATGCTTTATAAATCTGACCTAAGATTATACCAGTAAGATAAGTAAAATAATAGAAAACTTAAAGGATTATACAAAGGAAAGGAAATCTAGCCCATGAGAGTCTAAAATAGAAAATTTCTTTTGGTAAAATTATATGTGTATTCTAAAACTACACAGTGAATTTGTTCGAATTTTGAAAAGGATCCCTAGTGAGTTTAAACTCATTTATATTATAGAAAAGTGATATATGATGGCTGGCTCAATTCTGCAGAAGTCTTTCAGGCAAAACAAAGGAAATGATGAAGACTAAGACCCTGAAGAGGATATATTAAAGTAATCAGGAGAAAGTTCCCAGGAGCCTTTTTTATTATCCCTGGAGATGAAAGAGTCAACTCAGAACCAGAGTGGATGGAGCCCCCACATCTTGTGAGGGACATCAAAACATAGAGGTTAGATAGTGCCAGCTAACTTCTTGATGAAATTCTCATGAGAATACAGAAAACATGAAAAGCTGTGTCTTTGGTTGTGGTAAGAATCCTGACACAGAATATTAGGAAGGTGAAGGATTAGGAAGGGGTGACCTTTTCACCTCTTCCTTCCTTCAGAGCCAGGTCCCGCGCTGACCACAGTGGACCCATGGCCATCTCTTTCATCCAAAAACCCTGGGGATGCTGACATTCCACAGCCTTCATAGTGAACTGTTTCTGATAAGAGAAGAACAACAAATTGCTAAAAGTAACAAGGACAGACTACTGCTTAGGCATTAGCAATCTGGCAGTAAGAGCTGGAGACACCTCCTCAGGTCAGTACACAGACAAAAACATCTGACAGACCCTCAAACTCAGTCTAGGGGTTGAACATGACAACCAAACCTCCAGTTAATAGAAAGAAGGGTTCCAATAGAAACCAAGAGGAGAACAAGGAAAAATGTGGAGAGCTTGCCCAATCTCTTGAAAGACAAATGTGAGGTCCAAACCAGTTTCCAAATGAAGCACAAGAGAACATTCCAATAAATACACAAATTTTAAAAATGGCTGGACTTCCTGGTGGTTCAGTGGTAAAGAATCTGCGTTCCAATGTAGGGGACTGGGGTTCGATCCCTGGTCGGGGAACTAAGATCCCACATGCCATGGGGCAACTAGGCCCACGTGCCACAACTGGAGAGAAGAACTAGAGAGAAGCCCGTGTGCTACAGCGAAAAATCCCGCATGCCGCAACTAAGACCCGACGCAGCCAAAAATAAAATGTAAATAAATAAATATTTTTTTTAAATGGCAAGCCTATAAAAAGACTGAGCAACATAAAAAAAAAGAAACCTTGTATTCAAAGCTTAGAGAGAAGGCTCTACAAAAGGAGCAAACACTAATTTATAGGTAATCTGTTCCATTTTCTCAATGCATTTCATGAAAAAAGGATGTTTCTGGTATGAAAGATGAGATGTTTGGGCAATAGACCCTAGAAAAAACGTTGGCTGGGAAGAAAGTAGATATGGCAAGAGAGTTAGATTGAATAAAGAAAGATGAAATGCAGTAATGGAGTTTGTTATTATTAAAATTTTTAAAGTGAAAATTAGGGCTACTATTGGAGAAATCAAATCAGCGACATTGGAGGCCATTCCCAAAGTCAGAGTAAAAAAACAAAAGAGTGAGAACATGAATAGGATGGAGGCTGGAGATCCAAACTGTGACAACTGGAAAAGTAAGACAGCTAAAGAAAATAGGCGAATGTCCCAAAGAAGTGATCTCTTCTGAGCTGAACAAATCCATGAGCCTACTCGTTAATTATTAATAACTTTAAAAGTATAAATAAAATGAACTAATATCTAGTTATATCCAGGTGAAACGTTCTTATCTTTGTCCCCAGTGTTCCAACATTTCATGATGATGTGTCTTACAGTAGGTATTCATTTAATTAATTGTGATAGGCATTTGGTAGACCTTTTCAATCAAAAAACTCAAAACATGCCAGACTATAAAAATGTCTTAATTTAATTTTTTGGTGGGGGTGAGGCTCTGTACCATTTGGAACTCATTACATTCAACCTGAAGAACTAATCCTGTCATACTTTTAAACTTTTCTATGTATCGTATTTTAAACTTATAATTTACTTAATAGGTCATTTCTGTAACTTTAACTTGCAAGCCATCTGTTATGTACTGAATTTTGTGCCCCCATTCCCACAAATTTCTAACCCCAGTACCTCAGAATGTGATTATATTTGGAAATGTGGTATTTAAAGAATTCTCCTTTAAGTTGAAGTGAGAATATTAGAGTGGACCCTTATCAGAAGAAGAAATTTGAACACAGACAGGTAAAGATGTACTGAGAGAAGGCCATGTGAAGACTCAGGGAGAAGGTGGTCATCTCCAAGCCAAGGAGAGAGGCCTCAGAAGACATTAACTTTGTGCCCACCTTAATCTTGGACTTCCAGCCTCTAGAACTATGAGAAAATTAATTTCTATCGTTTAAGCCACCCAATGTGTGGGACTTTGTTATGGCAGCCCTAGCAGACTAATTAATATACAATCTATTAAGCTCTTCAATTTCTGGCAACTCTTTTTTGGATCTCTGAATTTCTCTGTTAATAGTGTCCTTTTGTTTTTAAGGGATATAATATTTCCTCGTCTTTTTGCAGGTATTATTTTTAAATGTTAAAGCATTTACAACTTTTAGATTTGCAAGTATTATTTAAAATTTATTTTCCTTCCAATGTTGCTTCTTATTTCTGATTGGGTGGTTTATTAAATGACTCCTCATATCAGTTATTTGGGTCGTAAGTATTTTATATTCTTAGGTTACTCAGAGTCATCCGAGAACATTTTTGCCCACTGGTGCTGAATAATAAGAGTGAGCCCGGGGGTGGGAAGAGGTTGTTAACACTCAGTACCTAGATTTACATAATCGCCAGATTTTAGTATGGTACTCCCCCCCTCTGCTCTGCTAGATTTCCCTTAATCAGGGTCCCTCTGAAATACCCTCATCAGAAAGTAAGCCTTCACCCTTCGTCCTTGGAACGGGAGGTCAATCAACCAGTTGTGCATGGTGGGAGATCGAACACAGGGACCTACTGTATATTAAATAGATTCTCAACCCAGCTTCCTGTTTTCAACCCCACCTTAGGCCCAGTTTCAAAGGCTCCTGGCAGTCTTTAAGTATTATAATAATTAACATTTTTATATCTTCATCAAAAATACGGATGCATGCTCAGAGTAAAATTTAATCAAATCCAGTCCAATGTTCTCACTACACACACACACACACACACACACACACACACACACAACTGCAACTAGATGAGGTGAAGGATATGTTAATTTGCTTCACCATGGCAATCATTTCACAATGTAGATGCACATCAAAATATCACACTGTACACTTTAAATATATACAATTTTTAATAAATAAATTTATAAATAAATAAATAGGTTCTTATCCTCAAAAAACAGTTGTAAAAAGATTTAGGGATGTTAGAGGATTCTTGCCAATTTGTGTCTTTTTATTTGAATGCCTAAATGATACAAGGCTTTAACAGTATTTCCTGTATGAACCAGGGTTCTTAGTTTTAGACAAGAGAAATCGTTTCAACTTAAGCAATAGGGAATGTAGATTAGTCAATGAATTGTCTGAAAAGTGCAGAAACAGACTCTAGGCAAAACTGGAGCACCAAAGGAACTGCAATGCTGATTCCATCAGAGTTAAGAAGCAGCAGAATCCAGAAGCTGCCATCATAGCTGCTGGGGCCAGAGCCACCCCCTCCTCTCAGGGCAAGGCCAGTCACATGGGCACCTGTAACTGGCCTCTCTCTCCATATAATGCAGTTTTGAATTAAAGTTTTGATCAAGTGGAACCTAAGTCCCATCTGGAATCTAGCTGGGGGTCTTGGAATTAATACTGACTGAAACAATCTACAATACCAGCCCTTTGCCTATTCCACACATATGCACACGTTTCTTCTCACATTTAAACTCCTGAGTAACAGCAAGAGCAACGTGCTCCCATGTAACACAATGTGTCCTCAAATGAAAGCATACTCACAATCTCCATGAAAGGGAAAACCCAAAGTCTCTTTAATTACTACACCTATTCTGGATAGTGTTAATTCTCTCTTACATTCACAATGCTGTCTTCATGTCTTATAAATTGTGGGGGAAAAAAGTTATTAACGGTGACCACCACCAAAAATTCAATATAAAACAGTAGAGAAATGAAAAAAAGGACTAAAAATGATTAAAAAGATATATAATCTAAAAATGTACATGACAGAGCAAGAAGGGTATGTGAAGCTATTATTGTTATCATTTCTGCAACGTTCATGAAGGTTTCATCAGTGTTTGTTACTCTCCCTGATCCTATCAATGTTCCCTTTTCCCTCAGCCTGCACCTTAGTGGGTCCAGATTCTTAGCCGATGAGGCATCCAAATCTACATTTCTGGTGTTTGATCTCTTAGAGAATATGCCTACCAAGATTTCCTTATTTTCTCTTAACTTCTATCCCTCAACAGACGATGCCCTGGATTAAAGATCTGATTTCATGTCCGCGTTGCGTAGAAGGCACTATATTTCAACTTGATCATCAGAATCAAGCACCCCTGCCCACATGCTACCATTTGCAATTATGCCAATTATACTCTGAAGCACTTGGGATATTAACCCAGAATTAATTTATGAGCTCCTAAGCTAACTACGAGACAGAGGTAAGACAAAACTCCAGTTATCAACTGACCCACAAGTCACAACTCCACCTAGCAGACAAGAAAGGCATTGTGTGCCCTGGGGACAGGCATCAACTCAGAGCCAGTGGTCAGTAGCCCTCCAAGGTGAGCACACTGATTCTGATAAAAGGTGACTGGTGTCTTTAGGGAAAGACAGGAGGAAAATCTACAATGCGCTAATGATAGTATCACAGGAACCTTTTTCCCAAAGGTAGCCATATTCCCACACACTCCTAGGGGTTGGGGACTATGAAGTGATTCAGATGTGGGAACTGAGTGAGAGAGCTTATTATTCCCCAGGGTAATACCTCAGTCACTGTTTTTCATCATATATAGAGTTTATTCACTTAAAAAGAATAAAAAGGGTCTCAGTGAGCTTTCCTTATTTTGGGTTCTAGAGAAACTATGATCAATCAGCCTCAACCAAAGATTCATAAAATCTAACCATTTCTTAAATCACTGCTGCCTTGTGCCCTGTTATAACCACTCCCATCTTGCCCGTGCGCTGCTGCTTCCTCACTGAAATCAGGGCGCTTATTCCAGGGGATCACTTCCTCCTTACATCACTGGCTGACAAAGGACAACCACTGAAGGGCACTTAAGGATGCTGACGCTCCTGATACCAACAGATTTCTCAGCACCTTGTGGAAGGCCACAACCTCTAGGGATGAGTTTGACAGCAGGTACGATGATAAATGACTAAGTCATGCACAATAAATCCACTTCAATATTCCAATCACCTAAACCTTTAGGTTTCTTCTTTTACAATACCAAGGAACTTCCAGCTCCTCAAAATCATTCCTCACATTATAACACTAAAGCCAAGCTTTAGTTAGCCAACTAAATAAACCGTCTGCAGTGTCTTCTACCTTCTTAAGCTAGCAATTTCAATCCCATGGAATCTAGAATCTCATGAAGGAGCAGTCAGGGTGCCACACTGAGGCCAGGACAACTACCCTAAAGTGGGTAGCAATTTATCCCCTCATTGTTTCAAAACATTAGTTAAGTAATTCAATATAGCTTGGCTCACATCCAGGGTTTGGACAGCCAATTGTGCCCCTTAACACAAACAATAATAAAAATAGCTCTCACCCTAAGAAATGTGGTTAGAGGCATGAAGAAAAACTGATAGAGGTTGTGTTTGTTTATTTTTCCTAGCATTTCCAAATTCTGCTTTTGCAATGAGAATCTGGAGGAAAAAATAACCATAACAATAACTAAAATGGCTCCAGTAAAAGATCTGTATGTTTCTGTTAGCATACAGCAGTAAGTCTGACAATTTCAGAATGTTTTTATTTATTAAAAATATTTATGGGGCTTCCCTGGGGGCGCAGTGGTTGAGAGTCCGCCTGCCGATGCAGGGGACACGGGTTCATGCCCCGGTCTGGGAAGATCCCACATGCCGTGGAGGGGCTGGGCCCGTGAGCCATGGCCGCTGAGCCTGCGCGTCCGGAGCCTGTGCTCCGCAAAGGGAGAGGCCGCAACAGTGAGAGGCCCGCGTACCGCAAAAAAATATTTATGTAGAAAATTATAAACTTAACAGGGGAAATTATGGTATATAAATCATACCTCAAGAAAGTTAATTTGTTGCAATTACTAAAAAAAAATTGTATAAACCCTATGCTCTAGCAATTCCACTTTTGGGAATTCATCCTGTATAACAAATCTCAATCCAAAAAATTATAGAGCACTTATCAAGCGCTGGTCACCATTTTACATGCTTTATAAATAACTTATTTAACCTTTATTTCTTTACTGAGGACATAAAAAGCCCAATCATTTACTCCTTTCATAAATACTTACTGCAAGCCAACCACGCACCAAGCAGTACGGTAACTCACGATGATCTACAGCTCTTGAAGACACATTCAATCAAATAGTCAATATACAAAGTACATAAAATTACAAACACTGGAAGGAAAAACTGATTTAGCTGGAGACCAACAGAAGGAAGCCTAATTTAGATAAGGAACTAATCAGGAACGCTTTCTTTGAGGAAATGCCATTTAATTTGAGAACCAGAAAACAGGATAAATAAGGTTTCTCCAGGCCAAGAGTTAATAGTGGGGAGGGTGTTCAATTCTAAATATAACTGCCCGTGCTGCATATGTATATGTTGATATCAAATTAGAGGTTTACTGCATGAAGTGAGAAAAAAGAGTAAACAAAAATGGTGTTAGTTTGTTAAAAGTAGTGAAAAGAGATGAGATGTGAGGTATTGTTGCAGTGACCATGACAATGGAAACATCACTCTCAAAACAACTGTTTATTTGAAAACTGTGTGTGTGCTATGTAAAGTTAGAATAATCTTGAATAGACAACATAACACAGACTGCAGAAAAATAGTGCACAAATCAGACAAAAAAAAGAGTGCATTTTTGTTCAGATCTCAGCAGCATAATCTTTTCTACATTAGTGTTCACTCAGTACATTGCATTATAAACAAAAGTGATGAACCCACTTCTCACTTCTCATCCATTGGCTATTTCCTAAGGGCTCAGATTTTTGTAGTTTGTCGTAGTGCACCTTGCAAAAATGAAACCATAGCAATAGCTCTGGTTCTTTCAACAATTTTATAAACAGAAATCCTTAAAAGATTCAGAGTAAGCTACAAAAGGAGTATATTGCTAGTTTTCTACTTCATGGATATCAAATCTAAAAGCAAAGTCTTGATCAAGTAATCTATACTCCATGTAAATAGGGTTCAAATATTCTTTTCTCTATTATATATTTTTCTCCAAAATATATAAGAAGTTTAGTGAGAAGTCTCAAGCTATTAATTTTGAAGTACACAATGTATTATCATAAATGTTTTCTTGGGTTTCCCTGCAGTTTGGACTGAATTATACATATAAATTTAAAGTTTAAATACCACAATGACTTGTTTAAATTTGATGTGATAAATACCAGTGTCATTTCACATTTGATGTTCCACTTGCTTTAATTTCCCTGATATTGTGTAACCACCTAATTTATTGAGATTTAAAAGTCATCTGCATAACCAGATGTAGGATAATAACACATAAAGCTGTGGAATTTATTCATGATGATCCCGTCTAAATTATCATTTTTAGAGCTATGTTTGGTTACCATAAAATAGCCATTAAAAATCATAAGTGAGGTGAGTAAAGTGTTGTTCAAGGTTTTCAAAAGTCCCTGCTCTACTTTAAACAGCTTTTGCTCCTTTCAATATCTGATATGCAAATAGACCATTAGGGCATATTGCTGTGTCAGAAATTTATCACTACCTCCTAACAACCCCTGCAGTCCGCTCTTTATAAACTGAAAGCATTGATTGATTTTTTTCTTTTAAGAAATATAAGTGCCTTTCATGTACAGCAGACACAGTGCTGGCTACTGAACCTCTTGACTACAACTTCAGACTCAGCCTAGACCTCTTTCTAGGCAAATTTTCAAACACAGCAATAAGGTTATGAGGTGTTCTTGCCCAAGACAGTGCAGCTAATTAAGCACCAGACCAGAAGCTTTATGAGAGAATTCATCTGTGATCTCAGTGTGCTCCAATTCTACTTCTGAAATTAAAACTTAATTCTGAGATCCAGTCTATACCTTCTGCACAGTTTTAATAAATACATAATTTAGTTTTCCCTGAGAATTCACTTTCAAAACTTTCCTACAATTCAATTTTCTATAAAACTAAATTCTATTTTCCTCCTGCCAGTACCATTTTGATCGGCTCTACGACACTGCCTCTGTTCCTCCCCCAATGCAATATTCCGTTAACCTCTTAAAACTTTTAATTGCCTCATGTTTCATCTTCATTATGGCATTTCAATATCAAAGGGCCTCATTTTTATTTATATTAGGCTTCATGTACTATCGCTCATTCTACCTTTTAGCAATATTCTCTGCAGGTGATATTTTTATCTCTCTATTCTTTCTCTGATCATCTTTATCGAGAAAAACTGTTCCCTCAGTTCTAAAGAGAAATGTTTATCCTTTAAATCCTAGTTAATAATAGAGCTTATTCTCTGTGTAAAATTTTCCCTGAGATATGTATCAAATCTTATGATATGTGGTCATAACAATACTGAGATAAGAATTTACAGAACTGATTAATAGAAACAAAGAGATTAGTAATAAAGAACCTAAGCCCTTGTTAATTACAGGTTGAATCCCTGCAAAAAGACGTGATGAAGTCCTGATCCCCAGCACATAAGAATGTGACCTTACTTGGAAACAGGGCTATTGCAACTGTAATTAGTTAAGATGAGGTCATACTAGAGTATAAGCCCTTTAATCCAATATGACTGGTGTCTTATAAGAAGATGACCATGTGAAGAAACACTGACATACATGGAGAACACCATGTGATAACAAAAGCAAAGATTGGAGTTATGTGCTTCCAAACCAACGAATGTCAAAGATTACCAGTAAACCACTAGAAGTTGGGAAGACACAAGGAAGGATTCCCCTATATGTTTTAGGGGGAGCGTGACTCTGCTAACAACTTGAATTCAGACATCCTAGTCTTTAGAACTTTGTGACAATAAATTTCTGTTTTTTAAGCCACTCAGTTTGTTGTATTTTGTTATGGCAGTCCTAGGAAATCAATACACTTCTGTTTCAACTAGAGAAATTTTTAAAAATCTAAAGAAAGTAGAAATAAATAATAAGGAAAAATTGCAGGTAATTAACTTTAAAATAAATATAAATGCAAATTAACAGAGATCATAATTAATTTTAAAAATGCCAAAACTTAGATGGCTTTTTGACAGCTAGATAGTATAAAGAAATACTATGTATAGCTTGAAAATTAATAAAATCAGAAGGTCTAGATGTAACATTTAATGTCCATTCCAGATTTTTTAAATTTCCTTTTGTTGGGTTTCCAAAACTTGATATAGGGTATCTATGAGAAACACACAAAAATTTTTACTTCACGTTGAACAGTTAGAAGTGTTTTCCTCAAGTCAGCAATTCAGCTGATACAAAAGAAATGAGGAAGAAATATTTTAAGGAAAAGACACAGCTGTTTTTATTTGCAGAGATTATGATATTCTACTTAAAAATCAAGACAAATAACTGCAAACTAAATAGCACTAAGTAGAGTTCAGCAAGATTACTCAATACATCACTACCAACAACAAAATTAATGCATTGCTAGAAACTATTCATAACCAATTAAAAATATAATGAAACAGAAAATATCCCATTCACAGAGCAACGCATTGTTTACAAAATACAAATTAATCAAATACTTATATGAGATATTTTGTGGCTACTAATCTATTAAACATATAAATGAAAAATACAATATTTAACCACAATTAATGTAGATACCTATCAAGATGATGAAGAGATGTTATTTTAAAAGATGGTATTTCTCCCTTCATAAATATATAAGTTTTGCACAATCTGAACAAATATTTTTATGGAATTTGCCAACTGATTTTATGTTATTGGAAAGAGAAAGAAAGAAGAGGTAAGGGGAAATTGTCTAACAGGTGACAAAGCAGAATATAAAACTGGAGTCACTAAAAATGTTTTAGTGAAGAATAAAAGAAAATAGAACTATAGAACTGAATGCTCAGAAACACTGTAAATGTAAATATGTATCAATGATTATCACAAAGTACTTCAAGTTGTTGGTGAAAATATGGAGTATTCAATAAATTGTGATGGGGCAATTGAATATCTAATGTAATTATGTATCTATTAGAAAAATATTCCATACTGAAACTAAAAATAAATTCCTGACAGATCAAAGATATAAATAAGGGAAAAAATAAAAATGTGTTCATTGTATTATTACATCAAGGAAGACTTCCATAAACAACACACACAAAAAAAGAAAAACTTACAAAAGGTAAAGTTTTATATGTTTAAACATGTACAAATACAAATTTTTTCTATGTCAAAAGGGGGCTTAAGCAAATTTAAAAGACTATGACTAGGAAAACGTAATTTTAATATATATAGAAAAAGTAAGTCTCTAGAATCTACAAAGATATACTGCATATTTATAAGGAAAAAACATACCCTATGAAAAATGGTCAAAGAATATGAATAGATGATTCAAGAAAAATAATTAAAAGCTATTAATAAATATATTAAAAGCTGTGCAACTTCACTAATCATCAAGGAAATTTAAAATAGATAACCAACAAGGACCTACTGTACAGCACAGGGAACTCTGCTCAGTATTCTGTAATAACCTAAATGGGAAAAGAATTTGCAAAAGCATAGATACCTGTATATGTATAACTGAATAATCACTTTGCTGTACACCTGAAACTGCACAACATTGTTAATCAACTATACTCCAACATAAAATAAAAAATTCTTAAATCAAAATAAATTAAATCATAAAAGAAAACCACAAATTTTATTTCATGTCCTTGGTAAAATAACTTTTCATGAAATGAAATTCTCAAACATATGGAAAATTGTTACACTTATTTGCTGTTGGTGAGGATCTAAATTTACAAAGTCTTCAGGAAGAGAATTTGACAATATCCATTACAATGTAAATATTTATTTCACGGGAACCAACAATTCATTTTTCTTCCTCAGACTTTGGGAAACAAATGTAAACTTAAAAGAGGAATGTACTAGGTAGGTCATTATAATATTACATGCCCTAATGAAAACTAGTGAAAAACCTATCATTAGGATCTGGTTAAATAAACCTCCACAGAAACAAATGCTCTTAAACAATTTTTAAAAAATAAGGTAGAACTGTAAGTACTGACAAGTTCTCCAAGACATTGTCAAGAGAAGAAAGCAATCAGCACAATAAAAAACAGATTTTATTTGAATTTGAATTTCATTTTATGTGAGGATGTTTTGCGGTATACACATTTTATATCTAAGTTCACTAATAAAGGATTTGTGGGGATAAATGCCAAATTACTTGCAAAAAGCTCTTTGTTTTAGCGAGTAAATGTGACCAGAGGGGAAAGAGTTTAAAAGGAATTTCCACCTTTGACCCTGAATTCGGTTTTTTTCTTGTTGTTTTTTTTTTTAATTAGAGTATAACTGTAAAAGAAAGTGGTAACATGGACAAGTGTTTTAAAGTTATATGTCTAACATGATGTTTACTTAATACGTTAATTCATGTACTTAACCTCTTTATCAGTTTAAAGATATTTATTTTGAAATAAGAATTAATATAAAAATTATTAAGAAGAAATTGCCTTATCAGCATGTGAACCTCTCTCATTCTTGACAACGAAAATTATTCCCTCCATAAATGTGCACAAGACTGAGTTTGAGAACCTTCAATCCACTTCTTTATTTAATGCCAACCCTCAGCCCTGAACATGCATAAGTACATGTATAAAGTAATAAAAAATAACCCCTACATGAAAGGCATTAGAAATGACTGATTTAGGATGTACCTTTATCACAGCATTTTGCATCCCAGAGAACCGGTGGGTGGCTTTTCCATTTCTGAAATATATCAGGCTTACCTGGATTTCAGTTCAATCAGTTGTATCTGCCTAGAATCCTTCACTTTCCCTGTTGCAGAAATTCACTGCTCCAATGAGCAACAGCAATGCACATGAAATTAAAGAAGTCATTACTTCAGGTTAGATAAATAGAGGAACTAATTAAACTAATGAAAAAGGATTCTTTTTAATCTGCTGGCATTTGATATGCCACACTCAATTTTAGAGCTTAATGAAAGTGAATTTGAAGAGCTGATCAAAGTCAATCTGTGATTGTTTAGCACAAAAATAACTCAAAGGAGAATGTTCTATTTAAGAACATTTCTTAAAATTTGTTGGAAATTGCCAAGAAATAGTCTGCTAGGAGTAACTCAGGGCTTTTCCAGTTATAGGCAAAGGGGACTCCTACAGGCTACAGGAATAAGTACTTGTCTTTCAAAATCTCTTTTGTTCTATCAAATGGGTGAAAAAAGAGCTCTAGTCACCCACCCCACCCTGTCCTCCCTGTCCCTTATCTCCCAGCCTGGCCAGTTCTATTTACTTTAAGTCCACCACAACTAATTTTATGCTCTTCCTTCCTCTTTATGTCATTGTATGTATTGATATGTGTCCTCCCAAAACGATATGTTGAAAACCCCCAATGCCTCAGAATGTGACTTCACTTGGCAATAGCGTCTCTACATTGTATTCAATTTATTTATTTATTTATTTTTTAACATCTTTATTGGGGTATAATTGCTTTACAATGGTGTGTTAGTTTCTGCTTTACAACAAAGTGAATCAGTTATACATATACATATGTTCCCATATGTCTTCCCTCTTGCGTCTCCCTCCCTCCCAGCCTCCCTATCCCACCCCTCCAGGCTGTCACAAAGCACCGAGCCAATATCCCTGTGCCATGCAGCTGCTTCCCACTAGCTATCTACCTTACTACGTTTGTTAGTGTGTATATGTCCATGACTCTCTCTCGCCCTGTCACAGCTCACCCTTCCCCCTCCCCATAACCTCAAGTCCGTTCTCTAGTAGGTCTGCGTCTTTATTCCTGCCTTACCCCTAGGTTCTTCATGACATTTTTTTTCTTAAATTCCATATATATGTGTTAGCATATGGTATTTGTCTTTTTCTTTCTGACTTAATTCACTGTGTATGACAGACTCTAGGTCTATCCACCTCATTACAAATAGCTCAATTTCTGTATTCAATTTAAAATGAGGTCATTAGGGTAGGCCCTAATCCAACAGGATGGTTGTCCTTATGAAAAGGGGAAATTGGGACAGAGAGACACACAGAGGAAAGATAATGTAAAGACACAGGGAGAAGATGACCATGGGATCTGAATGATGTATCTAGAAGCAAAGGAATGCTAAGGATTACCAGCATACACCAAAAGCTAGAAGAGGTGAGGAAGGATTCTGCCCCAGGGCCATAAGAAAGAGCCTGGCCTTGATGACACTCTGATTCCAGATTTCTAGCCTCCAGAACTGTCTAGTCAATGAATTTCTGTTGTTTCAAGCCACCAATTTTTGGTGCTTTAAGGCAGCCCTGGGGAACTAATACAGCAATAATCATGAGGAGCCCCAGACTTCCAAATCTCACCTAATCTAACAACCTCTAAGCCTCATAAGACTCCCCAAATTCATTATTCTGTTCCATTATCAACTCCCCTCTAAATGCTGGAATCTTCCACTGTGTACTCTGGTATTAATGGTCCATTAACAGTTCCCCTCTAAATGCTGGAATCTTCCACTGTGTACTCTGGTATTAATGGTCCATTATCAGCAAAATCTCCTATACCCTGAATCTCTTCCCCAAACATGTGTTGAATTTCTTGATCTAACAGAAATCTGGCTCCTTGAAGACACTGCTTCCCCTGCAGCCCCTGAAGTTCCTCTCCCACAGCCCTTGTACATACCACTGAGTGTTTGGTTTTTTCCAAAGTTTCTTTCCTATTTTTTTTTTTGATGTGGACCATTTTTAAAGTCTTTATTGAATTTGTTACAATATTGCTTCTGTTTTACGTTCTTTTTTTTTTTTTGGCCTCGAGGCATGTGGGATCTTAGACTTCGCCTTAACCACTGGACCACCAGGGAAGTTCCCTGTACCTGTGAGTGTTTAGGTGAGTGGTACCCCTGCCCCTCGCACTCAGAGATGCATAGATGAGTGGCCCCTTGACACTCCTCTTTACCAGTCTCAGATCATTCTCCCTCCTGCCTACGTGAAACCTCCATTAGAACTCTAATGTCAATAGACTCTGTTACTCCCTACTTCCATTTCTGGTGTTATCCACCCATTCTTGGGTCAGTCATTCATTTTTCTATGGCTTGGCTCCTAACTCCTTGATTTCCGTCTGAACTCTATTATTTTAACACACATCCAAACAATCCTTCAATAAACTTGCGTGCTTAGTTCTTTGAACTTCTCTATCCCAATGATTTTTGTCTTTGTCTTAATCCAACAACTTATCTCCATAATCTTAACTCTAGATCTAGTTATTACCAATATCTGTGACTTCTCTGTTAATTGAAGGCACCTCTCTGCCTCATACCTTTTCAGTTTTCTTTCTCCCATATGCAACTCTTACATTCTCTAATTCTTCACTAGGATTACCCACCCATGCATCCTCCCATCTTGACATTTTATTTTGCCCAGATGTTGCCCCTCTGTCCTCTTTGGTCAGTACAAAATTCCATGGGGGCAAACTCTTAATCACTCCCTTGTATGTGATCTCAATTCTCTTGCCTCTCTCTTCCTGTCACACTCACTTGGAGAAAAACATAGCCTTGGTAAAATCGAATTCTTTGCCTCTCTGGGCTTGTATCTTTTCAACTAATGTGGTTGGAAAAACAAAAAAACAAAAAAATGATGTCTCCAGTTTTACTTTGAATTTATGACCATTAATTTCAACTAAGCCCACAAGGATTGCTTTGATGCAAGCATACTGGGAAAAGTCCAATCACTCTTTCTTCTAGATGACTGTTCCACTTTTCTATTAGTTCTTCAAACTTTGATCATCTCTTTCCCCATCTTTCTTCTAAGCTGTAAGCCTTGCTTTTTGCTTCACTGGAAAAAAGTTAAACCACCATAAGTAAAATTCCACAGAATGCTGACACCACATATGCCCACTTAGCAGCATCTGTATGTATATTCTCTGCCTTCCTATTTCTAGAAATTAACTATTTGTCTTCTTCTAAGCCAGCCCCTTCAAAGGGCACTAGATTCCATTTTTATTTCTTACTTAATGCTCCAGAATTTCTCCACTCACTCACCTATAGTAACAATTTTTCCTTCCCTACTGAATCAGTCCTGTGCATTAATTTATTATGTCCATATGCAACCCTGATCTTCTCTCATGGCCCTCTTCCCACAGTCTCTTCCCTTTAGTTGATGATACTCTATTCCGCCTGTTGCTTAGTCCAGAAACCATAGACACATCTCCACCTCCCCTCTTTCTTTCCCATACCCCATGTCGTCCTTCAGGTAATCCAACTGTATCTATCCACAAAATCTATCAGACAACGTTTCCCTACCTCCCATTACCACTGTCATCAGAGCCATCATCACACTTCCCCTGGGTTACTGCCATGGTGTCAGCATACATGATTACCCTCTGTGGTCTACTCACAATTCTGCAGCCAGAGCATTCTTGGAAACATAAATCATATCATGGCCCTCCTCTGCTCAGAAACCCTCAGTGGTTCCCCCATTCTTTTCATAGTAAACACCAAAAGTCCCAACAATGCCCCTTAGAGAACTCAGCTTCCCATTAGTCTTCAAGCATGTCTTGCCTCTTTCTCCCTCCTTTCATGTCTTCCAGCCACACAGGCATCCTTGCTGCTCCTCAATTAAGATAGGCTCTCAATCACCTCAGGACCTTTGCACTGACTGTTTCCTCTCCTTGCAGTGCCCTTTTTCTAGAAATCTGCTTGGCTATGTCTCATATCTTTTCTACATGCCTTTGCCCAAATGTCCCTTTCTCATAGATGCTTACTTAGAACACTGAATTTAAAATTGAAAACTCTACTTTTTCCAAGCATATTTAAATCTTCTGACTTTGCCTTATTTTTTTCCATAGCAGTTATCACCTTCTAACACATTATGTAATGTATTTATTATATTTACTATTTCTCATTGCCTACACTCTCTGCTGGAATGTAAACTCCAACAGGGCAAGGATATTAATTATACTCACTGATGTATCCCAAGCACACATGTATGTTTATTAAATGTTTACCAGAACAATGTAAAAACCCAGGCCACCTACCAAAGTTTCTTATTAATTCAAATAGTTTATTTCAGATGTTCACCAATTTAATGTAAAAGGTGTGTCACCTGTGAATAATGCAAAATGTTTTCTCCCTTTCTAATCCCTAGGTACTTTATCAATTTTGTACTAAGAGATCAACAGAATGTGACACCACAAATCAATTAAAAGTGTAGATGCATGTTTTTATATATGAAAAAGTGCTCACAATACATAATTTAGTAAAAAATATCAAGTTCCTAAGTCATATACAAACTATGACTACTAAATGGTTTTTGTAAAAAGGAAATCATATGCATGTAGATGTACACACACATGAGTACATACACTTTACTGAGTTTAACACTCTATGAAGCATTTATTATTAGGTATATTTTACAAATAAGAAATCTAAGTCCTAAGTTGTGGAAAAGTGAGAATTAAAATCCTATTTTTACCTTTCAAAAACCCCCTGAACACTACTGCCTCAAATGCTGAAATTTTAAATTGGTCATGAAAATTTTCAATTTCCCAGTACAAGATACAAAATGAATTCAATGTTTTGTTTGCTTGTTAATATAAGGTTCATTTTGCAATAATTCAATGGGTGAATATTATACGCTTCCTCTTCTTATGTTTGGGTGACTCCTCACTAATCCAAATCAGAAGATCATTCCTGGAGTTAAATTTTAAGGAAAACCTAGCAATTGGAAATGTAACCTATTGAGTCTTCAATTTGAAAGTTTTCTCAGTGACAGATTCCACTGATGAAGTTACAAAAGAATAAGAATAATTTTCAAATGGAACAATTTGATGGAAACATCATTTGTTATAGAGTTGTCCACCAAAATCTGCTTTCCCTCCTTTTATAGATAAAATATTTAGGTGAACACAGCCTTCCTGAATAAAGACTGTATTTTCCAGTCTCCATTATGATTCAGTGTGACCACGTCACCAACCTCTGGCTTGTGGGATAGAATCTAAAGTGAGCCCTGCAGCTTCTGGGATGGGTTTTTAAATAGCATGGACATAACTTCTCTGTCCCTTTCATCTTTCCTGAAAGGGTCTGAGTGCATTTGTTGGTCCTGGAGAAGCCATCCTGGACTAGGTGCAAATCCTGGCTCTCAGATCCTGCATCACTTATTTACCCTCTGGGTGTTTCAGTTTCCTAATTTATAAAATTGACGAATAGAATTTTTTTTCCTGGGAAAAGTTGAAATTTTTCTCCTGGGAAAAGCTATGAGAGTTGAACATAAGATAGGAAAAATGCTAGCAAAGTAGTTGGTCCTCAAAAACATCATTATTTTTACAGCCAGGAAGAGGTGGTAGAGGCAAATACACTTTCCTATTTCTTATCTTGTAAAAAGCAAATTTTTATAGTCTCATGATATAGGTACCGAATGGAAGGAGGGGGAGACTGGATTTCTCTACCTCCACAGTACAAGTTAAGGACATTCATACCCATGACCCTCGAGCCGACTCCTGGAAAACCAGGCCACCACTGCACTCTCCCTAATCTCTAAATGAACTCTTTTCACGGCCAGAAATTTCCTCTAAGCTCAGGCTCTTAACAAGCAGAACAAATAAATTCCAAGCTTGTATTCACTTTAGCTATAATGATATATTTTTTTCATTTTCCACATTTTTGGAAGCTTTTAAAATTCCTACCATGCTGAGAAACAACATATATGTATATGTATATATATATATATATATATATATATATATGAATTATTGATGGCATCTGGCATCTTGGTCCACAAATAATCTTAACAGACCGCAGCCATATCTCCTAAAAATGTATACCTGTTACTTAATTCCTTCAATATAAACATTTCCAAACATAGAAACTATGTTAAATGCATAGTTTTTGAGATTTACTTTAAAAAATAGAAAAACCCGTGTGTCACATTATACAATGCTATTTTATATTTATTATTTCAAAAATACTACCTTCACGCTACCACATTTGCCATGTGCTACGTATTTTCAATCTCAAATACATAGTGAGAAGTATTTCCCAGTGGGAATACATTTAGGCAGTGTTATATCAATTACACATAATTTGATTTATCCCTGGATATGACAGACTTTATTTCATCTTAGAAAGTAACTGTTATGTACTCAAGACCAGTTAAATGTTCTTTTTAAATAACAGGAAGTAAATTTATTCGCAACTTGATAAATTAAAGAATGTCTATGCTTCTGAAAAAAGTCTTAGAGCTTAATCGTCCTGAGGTCATGCTTTGGCTAAAATTATAGTTAGTAAAATTACTACATAACATATGTTTCCCTGACTGTTAACAGATTTGATTATCTGCTGTTTTGACCTGCCAGATTTACTCTGAGTTCTCTGCGCCCTATGAGATGGAAAAGTGCAGCATAGAGTAACTATTTCCCTTTTCCCCAAGTGCCTGCTTAGTACAGGCTGCACTGCCATTTATAGTGAGACAAAGATAAAGGTACTTGTGTAGAGAACTCCTGGAATCCCTTAAATACTTGAATGAATAGAGTGAAAGTTATGTCACATACTCTTCCAAAGTGTACAGCATTTTTTCAAGAAAAAGAAATGATGACCCAACAATACTTGCTTTAAAGTTCCTCTATATCACTCTATAAACAACAAAAGTGACAGAGTAAACAATAACAGCATCAATAATACTAACTGATACATTACTATGTGCCTGGCTTAGTGATAAAAGATGTACATAAAGTGAAGTCATGTAATCTTCACAATAACTTTAAGAAGAAGGTTCTATTATTTTTCTCAGAACTAAGAAGTGGCAAACCTGAGAATTTTTTCTAACAGTAAAATACAGTAAGTCCCCTACATACGAATGAGTTCCATTCTGAGAGTGCATTCGTTAAGTCCAATTTGTTCGTAAGTCCAACGAAGTTAGCCTATGTACCCAACTAACACAATCGGCTATATAGTACTGTACTGTAATAGGTTTATAATACTTCGAACACAAATAATATATAAAAAACAAAGAAAACATTTTTAATCTTACAGTACTGTGAAAAGTAGAGTAGTACAGTACAATAGCTGGCACTTCTTAGCAGTGCCAGCTACATCACGGCTGCGTTTACGCTTGCTTCCGGACATCCTGGGCTTGAAATTAAAATACTGTACTACTGTACTCTATTCAGTACTGTACAGTACACAAAAGCACAACCACTTGTAGAGGATGCACGCACGTGACAATGTATGCCAGACACATGAACTAACTTATGTGATTGGACATGCAAACGCACATTCTCATCTTTAAAGTTCGCAACTTGAAGGTTCATATGTAGGGGACTTACTGTACTTATTTTAGCTAGCAATTGCATCCCCAGGAAGTTTCACATTTGCAGTCTAGGAAAGAAGATTCGTAATTTGTTTCTTGAGTTAATTTTCATTTAAATTCAGTTTTGAGGATGAGGGTTATTATGTTTAGGTTTAGATTCACAAGAGGATTGAAACTCAAGTGGGTTTTTTTTGAGAACTGGGAATTTAGGAAAGGGGACAGAGATAGATCACTTTATTTTCTCATTATAAAATCCTCATTAGTTCCTTTTGTAATCAAAGTAGTATAATTATCAAAAGAGTAATCTTATAGACACAATGATTATGTGAAAATTATTTGGATATTGTGTGGTTTAAAGAGTATGAAATTTCATGTTAAATTATAAAATTCAAACTAATATAATATATGTTATAAGTTAATTTTTCATATATTTAAAATTTTAATATCTAAAAACCTAAAATTATTACATTATTATTATCCTGCATCTCATCAGCTGGTTTAAAATAATTATTGTCCTTTACAGTTGTTTATAATTTTCTTCAATTAAATAAGATGCATTTTGATATGAATATATCAGTTAAATGCTGAAATATTTCTATGACATTCACATTATATGCAAAATTCAAAGGGGAAAATAAAGTCATGGAATAAAAGATAGAAAGCTAAAATAGAGAACTCAAAGAAAATAATGAATTTCTGTTTCATGTACTTTTCAATTCCTTCCTGAGATGTAGCACATAAATCCAAAGTTATTGTAAATTAAATATAAATGACTTCCAGTGAGAATATCAACTTACCATATCATTATACCTAGGACAGTTGATAAACAAGTCTATGACAGCCATAAAATTATTTCTAGAAAATAAAGAAACTAAAAGATGTTTTCTGAATTGTCAAAAACTTGAAAAACACTCAAATAGAGACAATTTTTGCAATGGTTTTCATTATTATTTAAAATAATCATGCTCATTTTAAGAATTCTAGAAAATGGAGCAAATTATCAAAATAATGTTATTAAACATTCAAATCCCCTGACCCATGGACATGCACTTTTCGGTTCAGTGAAACAAAACATTACAAAATAGAGACCATACATATTTAGAACTTGTTTCTGCACTTAACATTTCATCATGAGCATTCCCTCAAGAAAACAGATTTACCTTCATACTTTATTATTAAGATATATCTATATATCAATATATAGATATATAGATGTATATCATATAATATATATTATATATTATATATAAGGCACTCTTAAATGCACAACTGAATTCTCTAGAAAATAAAGGAGCCCATCTAGGCCCCCAAATCAAGAGTAAGTTGAAAAACAGAGAGAGAAGTGCATAGGCTGGGGTCCCTGGGAATTTAGAGTCATAACTAAGATTATGGTTTAAAGCCAGGACCCTTGGAAAGGCTACCTCACCATTCAGAGGACGGTCTCAGAAAAAAATTCCACCACTCCAGGGTGAGTAGAAGGAAATTTGTTTACCTTGACAAGGATCCTGAGTAGAAAAAAATGAATCCCCTGAAAATACTACTTGCACTTTCTGAGAACTCCGAGTGAGAAATTAACACAAAAACTGGTTCCTTTCAACAGAAGTAAAAGATTGTCTGCTTCAGTGGGAAATATTCTCAAACAGATCCTCCTGCATTTCTATTACACACTCCTATTTACAAGGCTCTGGAAAAAGAACTAAAACTCCAAAATAATATATACACAGGAAATGCACCAAGTAAGGTAATCTGTAGAAGAAAAACAAGATTGAACATCTGAAAACTTCAGTTAATGGAATTCTAATAGGCATTTTAATATGAAAAGGTAAAATAAGTAAAGACGTAAAAAGAAAGAGAAATCACATTAGAAAACCAGGTAACTTTTGAAAGAAACATGCAATTTTTAAAATAAGATAGCCAATAAATTATCATAAAAGTGTATTATAGACAGGTAAAGAAGGAATTTATGTATTTAAATGTCAACCTGAGGACATTACAAAGGAGGCAAAGAGAGATGAAGAAATAAGAAATGTGTCAAAGTCAGTTAGAAGGGTGGGAGAGAAAGCATGAAAACCTCTAACTCTACCTACTTGGAGTTCCAAAAGGAAAAAAAGAAAATAGCAGAGAGGCAATGTTTGAAGAGTTAATGACAAAGAATTTTCCAGATTTGATAAAAGACATGAATCTTCATATTCAAAAAGCACAATATCTCCTGAACATGATAATTAGAAATAAACTTCATCTTAATGCACTGTAGTAAAATAGCAGAACTTCAAAATCAAGAGGATCTATTCCCAACAAACAGAAAGAAAAACATTACCAATATAGAAACTGATGTGGACAGTAAATGTCTCTGCAGCAAAAAGAAAAACCAAAAGGCATTAGAAAAATGTCTTTAGACATTGAGAGGAAACAACTCATCATTTGAGAGTCTAGAGCCAGCTAAGGAAGTATTTAAGAGTGAGAAAATACATAGATGTTTTGATAAAAATTCTGAAAGATAATACCACTAATAATTTTTCCATGAAAGGACTTTCTTCAGAAATAAGGTAAGTGAAACCTAAAGGAATGATTGAGATGAAACAGGAAAGAAAGATGAACAAATATGTTGTAAACTATGGTTATATACAAACAAGCCCTGATTTTATAAAAACAATGTAAAAAAAATATTGACTATAGAGTTGTTAAAAGAAGTTAGAGCTATATATAATGGACAAAAAAAAATAGTAAGAATGAAGGAAAAGTGAATAGATTTTAAGCCCCCTAAGGTCTTGGGAAGTGGGTTAGAGTTACTTAATAGTTTCAGAGAGTTTTTTCAGGTGTGGATATTATAGTCTTAAGAATTCAAGGAATAAAAGAAAATAAGATAAAACAGAGAAACACTTTAAAATATTATTCAATACAATAGAGAAAACACCATTTAAATATTTGGAATAAAATGGACCAATTATCAATTGTTGATGCCTTAGATAGATTTTTTAAGTTACATAGTAATACAAATAACTAAGACTTATATGGCCCTTACTACATGCCAAGCACATTTTCCAAGCACTGCACATATACTGCCTTACTTAATAGGGAATAATTGAAGATGTGAATTATATAAAACCATTATTAAATATGATTTATGTTAAACCATTAAATTAGAAAAAGGTTTAAATCTACTTTTTTTCTAGAAAGATAGTTTTAAAAAACTGTCTTAAGAAAAAAATGAAAAATATGAATAAATCCATAAATATTAAATAAATTAAATTTTGGGGGCATTAAGAGTAGGAGAGAAGAACTTTATTGCAGCATGGCTGAAGCCTATACTTGGAGAAAAATAAGGCAATTCTGCTTTAGACCCCTAATGAATTCCTGTTCAATAAATTGGGTACACATGTACCAAGCATGACTAGAAACTATACATCCAGATATGTTCAGAAAATAATTCTGGGAAGAGGGAGTAAGGGTTGTGCTCTGCATGATCCAGGGGCCACCATTTCACCCAGCCTTCAGTGTGAATACTGCTTGCTAGGGTTGTATAGTCCACAAACTGAAAAAAGCATACACAGAGGCCCTGGGGAGCAGCAATGTGATGTTTTCTTCCAAATATATTTATACAGTGAAATAAATGGGGAGACATTTTAACTTGAACACACAAATGTTCATCTTAAAATTGTTTATTCTCTTCCAAATGCTTGATATACAAAATGCTAAATATAAAGGAACAACACAATGCATTGTTTCTGTGACAGAAGGAAGTATCTGCTACCAAAGTTGGATACATGCCTTTTCATTTCTAAAAGGTGAGACACTCTAAATCAATAACTTTTTAAAGTGTAAATAACATTGCAATACTTCCATTAATAAAGCAAATAAAAGAATGATGGTTAATTTTTAAAAGTTTTATTTAAACCATTAATTTTATTATTCTGCTTATCAATGGTCAGGGGCAATTTGCTCTTATTTAAATTCAAGAGTTTTGACTAGTTGATCTCTTATATTCCATTTAAATGAAACCTTATACAGCTTTACAATTTGCAATTCAAAACTTACGACTTTACTTTGGCTATACAAATAGAGGGTTGGTTCATTTCTTAAGTAAAAGGATCTTGAATTATATTAACATTACATTTTACTAAGTAATTTAGCCAGGTATATAAATTCCTTTTGTAAATTTTCTTACCAATAAAAAAATCCACTATTGCTTCTTTGTGAATATGAAAAGATATTTTTGGAGGATATTTGAATCAATGTTTATGTCATATTCTGAAAATTCAGTATGACACCTTCGATTACAAATCTTGTGCTTTTGATATATTTTCTATTAGGCCATTTTGTTTAACCTCAAACATCATAAGATCCTTTGTAAGGAGGGAGTAAAAGCAATTTTCTTTTAAAATGAATTGAAACCTGATTTTTAAAAAAATTGTTCTTTTGTCAAACTATAATCTATTATTTCAGTTAGCAAGAAATCACACACAGGGTATAAAGGGACTCCATGAAATTATCATGACAAGAGGAAATGCCAGAACAATAGGATTAAAAGTGTTCTTTCTTCTTCAGAAATGATGTGAACAAACTCGAACTTGACAGTTTCATGTCCAAACTGTGAAGCCTTTTAAATGCAATATACTTGAGTATCATGTACATTCATAGCAAAACTAACAAGAGTCTTCCTACTTAAATAACCTAATGAACACTGGAGTTGTATCCATAATAATGTGCTTTTTTGCTGACTTTCAATTGTTCATTCTTTTCACTTTTCCCACAAAAGTAAAACATTCTCATGTTTAGTAAAGATTACTATAAATTATAACATGAAGTAAATAGTAAACAAAAAGATTATTTTATTTTCATCATAACCACAGTATAGTACAAAAAACTGTTACTGTAGAGGAATATTAGATGTTTTTATTCTGTGCATTTTTCTAGTTGCTATAGGTGTACAATGAAGTGTGAAAGAACCCTGTTCTTATGCTACTAACCTCACTGTGGAGCTACTGTAGCAGCACCCACAGGGGTGAGAGGGGCTGAGAGGATTGCTGTGGACATGCATGGCTGAGGAAGACCTCCAAGCACAGGCCTGACCGGGCTTCCCCACGTGATAGGAACAGACAGGCATACGTGAGAAAGTTATGGATTAAAGGTATGAAGTAAATAATAATTAAATTATTATTTTAAGAGATTAACTGGGGCCTTCCTAGAAAATATTTTGAACTTTCCTCCTTGTAGCTGAATTCCAGTGAAGGAGACAGTATTCATAAATTAAGCCTCTCCCCTACTTGCTGAAAACAAATAACACTGCTGAATTATAAATGTATACTTTTTTTTTTTAATTTTTTTTTTTTTTTTTGCGGTACACGGGCCTCTCACTGTTGTGGCCTCTCCCGTTGCGGAGCACGGGCTCCGGACGCGCAGGCTCAGCGGCCATGGCTCACGGGCCCAGCCGCTCCGCGGCATGTGGGATCTTCCCGGACCGGGGCATGAACCTGTGTCCCCTGCATCGGCAGGTGGACTCTCAACCACTGCGCCATCAGGGAAGCCCTTAAATGTATACTTTTTAGTAACATCAAAAATGTGCAAAGATAGTAAAGACATGTCAAAACAAAAAGGAAAGGAGTTCCCATAGAAGCCAGTAGGGCACAGTAGCACTGAAGTTGATTTAAGGCAAGAAGATTTACCCACTCTGGGGAAGCTGGCTTCAGTTTTGGAGTCTTATAGAAGGAAACAGATGTCTGAGGCCAAGACCTGATCAAGTCATGCAGCCTAAGAAGTGACTTCCCAAATTAGGTTGAGATACCCATAGTGCCAGGCTGAAAGGGAAGGAAACCAGCAACTCAACATACCCTGAAAGTGTCATAGCTATAACTTTGCATCCCCAGGGTTTATTAAGAAGATATTAGGATACATGACAAAAATAACAGTAAACAAGAGGAAGCCAATAACGATGAAATGTTTTAGAATCCTTATGGTTGGTGGGGGAAAGTGTTAGAGTTTGGTTAACCTTAGACTTTGATTAGTTTTGCACAGATGTTTTCATTTCTATGTGTGAACTGTTTTTACTCACAATAATTCTGTCAACAAATGTGTGGGGGTTTTTTACACACCAACAACCAATTCTCCAACTCTCTGAACACCAAAGTGGGTGTCCTACAATTCAATCCAATTCTGACACTAACTATTGGAGTTAAGGCAGACCACACAGCTTAGGGGCTCAGACCCACAAAACTATGCCTTACTTCAGATACCAATTGCAAGTCCTGGGCCTCTGGTACTTCTGATTGATTAGCTACAAATCAGGGGTTCCCACAGTACCCTCCTCAGGTTCAATAATCTGCTATAACAGATCACAGAACTCAGAACGTCTCTTTACTTACTATCACTGCTTTATTATAAAGGCTTCAACTCAGGAATAGCCAAATGGAAGAGAGATGCATAAGGCAAAGTATGGGCATGGAATTTCCTTGCATCCTCCAGGTGTGCCCCTCAATGAGTTCACCAACCTAGAAGCTCTTCAAATCCCATTGTTTAGGGTTTTTATGGAGATTTCATTATGTAGGCATGATTGATTAAATTATTGGCTGTTGGTGATTAACTAAATCTCCAGCCCCTCTCCCCCTACTTAGAGATCAGGCCTGGTTGGTCCCTCTGACAACCAGTTGCCCTCCTGAAGCTCTATAGGGACTCACTGAGAGTCATCCTATTAGCAAAAACTCAGATATGGTTGAAAGGCACTTACTATAAAGAACAAAAGACACGCCTATCACTCAGAAAATTCCAAGGGTTTTAGGAACTCCTGTGTCAGGAACCAGTGGCCAAAGACTAAAGACCAAATATACATTTCTTAATATATTACAATATCACACTGTGACAACAACTAAATGAACTGAAAGAGTATGCTAGAGATTTTTAAAAAATAAACAAGCAAAAAATTAAGCAATCTCAAAGACAACATAAAAGGGAAAAAATTGAAATAGAACAGATGGGACAAATAGCAAAAATTAAATTGGGGAACATACAATCAATATGACTAGTGATATTAAATATATGGAATAAATACATTAATTAGAATAAAAATATTGTAAGACTGGATTTAAAAGTCCAACTATAAGTTGTTTACAAAGCACAAACATAAAATATAAGAATACAGAACTGAAAGTAAACATATGAATAAAGAGCATGTAGATATTAAACAAAAGAAAGCTGATGTAGCTATATTATTATTGGAGAAAATAGACTTTAAGGTAAAAAAACTTTAATAGAAAGTGACAAGATCATTTCATAAGGATGTTCTTGCTTGTTTTCTAGTCTTATATTTCTGTCAAATACTGAATGAGGTATAGTAAAGATTCTGTGCTATGTTTTTTCAGATTTCTCTCTTTCCTTGGGGGTTATGAAAATTTTCATTTTATATAATTCTAGGCTATGTTTTTAGGTACAGACAGTTTTAAATTATTCTTGGTAATTTAAAATTTTTATATGCTCAACACTGCTAATTATTAGAGAAATGCAAATCAAAACTACAATGAGGGATCACTTCACACTGGTCAAAGTGGCCATTATCAAAAAGTCTACAAATAATAAATGCTGGAGAGGGGGTGGAGAAAAAGGAACCCTCCTACACTGTTGGTGGGAATGTAAATTGGTGCAGCCACTATGGAAAAGAGGATGGAGGTTCCTTAAAAAACTAAAAATAGAGTTACCATATGATCCTGCAATCCCACTCCTGGGCATAGATCCAGAAAAGATGAAAGCTCTAATTCGAAAAGATACACACACCCCAATGTTCATAGTAGCACTATTTACAACAGCCAAGACATGGAAGCAACCTAAATGTCCATAGACAGATGAATGGCTAAAGAAGATGTGATACATATATACAATGGAATATTACTCAGCCATAAAAAGAATGAAATAATGCCATTTGCAGCAACAGGAATGGACCTAGAGATTATCATATTAAGTGAAGTCAAATAGAGAAAGACAAATATCGTATGAAACCACTTATATGTGAAATCTTAAAAAATGATACAAATGAACTTATTTACAAAACAGAAAAAGACTCACAGACATAGAAAACAAATCTATGGTTACCAAAGGGGATGATTGGGGTTGGGGGGAGGGATAAATTAGGAGTTTGGGATTAACATATAAACACTACTATAAATAAAATAGATAAACAACAAGAACCTGCTGTATAGCACAGGGAACTAGAGTCAATGTCTTGTAATAACCTATAATGGAAAAGAGTCTGAAAAAGCATATAGATAGGTAGATAGGTGATAGATAGATAAACTGAATCACTTTGCTGTATACCTGATACACAATGCTGTAAATTAACTATGTTTCAATAAAAAATGGTTAATAAAAAATACATATATAAAATTATAGAGCAAAGATTTTCTAAATTACTTTCAAAAATGTTATGTAGTGCCTATAATTCTCTTACTATTGTGTTTTTATTGGATTATTTTTGCAGTTTTTAAAATTAGCAGTGGTAAGAAATGAAGATACAAATAAAATAGCCCTTAATTTCCTATTTTTAATAGAAAAGAGGGAAATCAAGAATGAGGGAAGGGGGAGTTTTGGGAAAGATGAGGGAATGGATAAAGATGAGGGAATGGATAAAACAAAGGTACATTACTTTCTGACAGAGCTAGGACAAAGGCAAATGGGTTGATGGAATCAGATCTGAGTGCCCTGATTCCATCTGAGTTGATGGAATCAGATCTGAGTGTACTGCATTTGTGTGCTCAGGTGTGTGGTTTCTTTAATGGGGCTCAAGTTACATCATCCTGTGCATTGAGGTCTATCTTCAATGCACAGGAACCACCCCAACACAAGCAGCACATGCACATTACCTTAGCTAAAGTAAGTGCTTATAAAGCTTCCTTAAGTGTTTTCCTGTTTAAAGTATTTAAATTTCTCCTCATCTCTCAAGCACAATGGAAAATGAATGTTAACCCAAGGGGTACTCATAAAACCCATCAAATCTCTCCCACTCCCTCATCCTCCACCACCCCTGCCCCTCTGCTCCTTTAACTTTTAAGTCTTGGGGCTTCTCAGGATCCACTCTATAAATTACTTAGGATTTTAGATGAATTCTCAATAGAGGTTCTCTTTCTGTCTCCACTGAAAAGATTTTCTAATCTAAATCACTTTCAGTATTTGAGATATAGTTATCTTGTTTTGGTATTTATTGTATATTAAGTTTGTTTTTATGATTTTATAGTATTATAGTATCAATGGATGTTTAAACTCTTCTAGCAGTGCTCACTAACTCTCTTAGCTGAAGCAGTAGTAGGCCAATAATAATAATACCATAAATTTTTAGAACTCCTCTAAAACACCAATCTTGCTTCCACATGCAGGCCTTTAAACTTAATTGTCCACCCTGCCTGTAATGCTCATTCCCTGTATCTTTTACGGCTGGCTGCTTCTCAACCTTCAGCCTTCTCAACCTTCTCAACCTTCAGATCTATGAATACATTTCCTGAGAAATCTTCTCTGATTATCCTGTCAAACAGAATAACCAACAGGCAGCCTCTATCTCAGAACTTTATGTCTTTCAATGCACTTAGCGCTTTCTTAAACTATGTCATTTATTTGGCTACCTGTTGTTTATCTGTCTCTTCCAACTACAACAGTGGACGAAGTGCAGTAACCTTGTTTGTCATGTTTACTTAGCACCTGGATCCCTAGGAGCAATGCTTGAAAAATAGTATACGCTCAGTCAATATTTTAAAATGTCACTGGATGAATTGAAACAGTTATGGATAAAGTCAATATATGTTTATTATCATTGCATTCTTTGGTAAACGTCAGGGGTTAAGATCCTGAGGGCTCTGCAGTCATACTGCCTGACCCAGGATTTGGATCCTGTGTGGCCTTCAGTTTGCTGATGTTCAAACAGGAAAAAAGAAACATTGCTGTATAGGATTATAGTGAACTCAAGTTGAGATTACTCCATGATTCTATTAGTAACTAAAACATTAGAAATGATACATTCAAAATTAAATATAGAAGGCAGAGCATATGCAAAAACAAAAAAAACAAAGAATCAATCTATAATGCTCTTGAATTTCAGAAAACAAAACAAAACTGGGAATTCAGCCAACAATCTAAATACAGCATTTTTCATCTACTTGTGAACTTATACTGCAAAAGCTCAGTAAAGAAAGAAAGATTATGCATATTTACATAATGCTTCAGTGAAGATGATAAATGAAACAGTCACAAAAATCATTCATTGAATATGACATGATTACATTGCTTTCTATCGTTACCTGACAAAGATTACTATGCAAAATTCTCATATGTCTAAATTTCTGAATGAAGGTAAAAACAGAACACACATTTTTAAAACTGTCAAATATAGGCTTTCAATGTGCTTTTCTGTTTTTTAATTAAGAAAAACAGAATGAAACACAAAGACTTACAAGAAGATAAGTGGTTATCCTGATTTCTTGAAGATTTCAGGAACTTGACTTTGGCAATGCTTAACAATAAAAAACAAATTACCATTTTTATATTTTAATGAGTTTTCCAAGTAAAAATTAGGTAGTCTTTAAGAGTAGTTTGTTTACCTTTCTGAGTGGTTCTTAAGTATAGAATAGCATTACTTTAATGCATACTCACACTTCTGTTGTTCAAAAAAGATATCATTAGCATACTCTATCAAAGTGACGGGACTCTGATGATATGCCATAGCAATAACTCATCAAAAAGACAGCACTTTGATTATGCCAAATATTAAATACCTCACCAAAATTCTCATCCTTTTGATAGCTATGTAAAATAACTCCTACCAGAAACTCTTTTGTGGTTAAATTAGTTCTCTTTAACACTACAGATTCATTGTTTTTCTAACAAGGATTTTATTAGACAAGACTTTATTGTATAATTATATATTCTTTTCTTCTTTATGCCTGAATTGTAACTATTTTCTCCTTTTAAAATTGAGGTTAAATTGACATTTAACATATTAGTTTCAGTTCATATTGAACATGATTCAATATTTGTATACTCTGTGAAATGATCACAGCAATAAATCTCATTATCATCCGTTACCATGCAAAGGTACAATTGTTTTTATGTAAGAAATTTTAAGATTTATTCTCTTGGCAACTTCCAAATATGCACTACATTAGTATTGACTATAGTCACCATGCTGTACATTACACCACCACAACTTATTTATTTTATAACTGCAAGTTTGTACCTCTTGTCCCCCTTCACCCCTTTCATCCACCCCTCAACTCTCCTCCCTTCTAGCAACCACAATTCCGTTCTCTGTATTTATGAGTTTTGTTTTGTCTTGTTTGTTTGTTTGATTCCACATATAAGTAAAATTATATAGTACATGTTTTTCTCTGTCTGACATATTTCACTTAGCATAATACCCTCCAGGTTCATCCATGTTGTTGCAAATGGCAAGATTTCATTCTTTCTATGGCTGAGTAGTATTCCAGTGTGTATGTGTGTGCGCGTGCGCGTGCATGCATGCACATACCACATCTTCTTTATCCATTCATCCATCAATGTACACTTAGGTTGTTTCCATGTATTGGCTATTGTAAATGCTGTGATGAATTTGGGGTGCACATATCTTTTTGAATTAATGTTTTCATTTTCTTCAGAGAAACACCCAGAAGTAGAATAGCTAAGTCATGTGGTATTTCTATTTTTTTATTTTTTGAGGAACCTCCATACTGTTTTCCATAGTGGCTGCACCAATTCACATTTCCATCAACAGTGCATGAGGGTTCCCTTTTCTCCACATCTTTGCCAACACTTATTTTTTGATAACAGTCACTCTGACAGGTGTGAGGTGGTATCTCATTGGGGTTCTGATTTGCACTTCCCTAATGATTAGTGATTTTTAGTATCTTTTCATGTGCCTCTTGGCCATCTGTGTTGCTTCTTTGGAAAAATGTCAATTCAGATCATCTGCTCACTTTTAAATCAGATTGTTTGGTTTTTTAGTACTGAGTTATATGAGTTCTTTATATATGTGGGGTATTAACCTCATCAGTTATATGATTAGCAAATATTTTCTCCCATTCAGTAGTGTGCCTTTTCATTTCGTTCACGGTTTCCTTTGCTGTGCAGAAGCTGTTTAGTTTGATGTAGTCCCACATAATTATTTTTGTTTTACTGCATTTGCTTTTGGAGTCAGATCCAAAAGAATCATAATCAAGACTGATATCAAGGAGCTTACTGCTTATGTTTTCTTCTAAGAGTTTTATGATTTCAGGTCTTTTGTTTAAGTCTTTAATCCATCTTGAGTTAATATTTGTGGCTGGTGTAAGATAGTAGCTTAGTCTCACTCTTTTACATGGGGCTGTTCAGTTTTTCCATCACCATTTACTAAAGAGACTGTTCTTTCCCCATTATATATTCTTGTCTCCTTTGCTGCAAATTAACTGACCATATATTTACAGGTTTATTTCTGGGCTCTCTATTGATCTATGTGTCTGTTTCTATGTCAATACCATACTATTTTGAATATAGTTTGAAATCAGGAAGTGTGATGTCTCCACTTTTGTTCTTCTTTCTCAAGATTGCTTTGGCTATATGGGGTATTTTGTAGTACCATACATATTTTAGGATTGTTCTGGTTTTTTGAAAAATGCCATTGGAATTTTGATAGGGATTGCATTGAATTTGTAGATTGCTTTGGGTAGTATGATCATTTAAACAATATTAATTCTTCCAATCCATGAGCATGGTATATCTTTCCATTTATTTGTGTTGTCTTCAATTTCTTTCATCAATACTTTCCAGTTTTTAGTGTACACCTCAGGTCTTTCACCTACTTGATTAAATTTATTCCTAGGTATTTTATTATTTTGGATGCAATTGTAAATGGGATTTGTTTTTAAGTTTTCTCTTTCTGATAGTCCATTGTTAGTGTATAGAGACACTTGAGACATTTTTATGAATTTTTACCCTGAAACTTTACTGCATTCATTTATTAGTTCTAACAGTTTTTGGTGAAGTTTGTAGGGTTTTTATATATAAAATCATGTTATCTGCAAATAGTGACAGTTTTACTTCTTCCCTTCCAATCTGGATGTATTTTATTTCTTTTTTTTTTTTTTTTGCTTAATTGCTTTGGCTAGGACTTCCAAAACTATGTTGAATAAAAGTGAGGAGAATAGGCATCCTGTTTTTACCTGATCTGAGAGGGAAAATTTTCAGCTTTTCATTGTTGAGTATGATGTTACTTGTGGGACCGTCATATATAGCCTTTACTATGTTGAGGTAAGTTCCCTCTATACCTACCTTGTTGAGAGTTTTAATCATAAATCGTTGCTAAATTTTGTCAACTGCTTTTTCTGCATTATTGAGATGATCCTATGATTCTTCATCCTGCATTTTGTTAATGTGCTACATCACATTGATTGATTTGTGGGTGTTGTTCCATCTTGCATCTCTGGAATAAATCCCACTTCATCATGGTGTATGATTGTTTTAATGTATTCTTAAATTCAGTCTGCTAATATTTTGTTGAGGATTTTTGCATCTATGCCACCAGAGATATTGGTCTGCAATTTTCTTTTTTTGTGGTATCCTTGTCTGGTTTTGGTATCAGGGTAAAGCTGGCCTCATAAAAGAAGTTTGAAAGAGTCCCCTCCTCCCAAATGGCCCCTGCCCCTCTGGCAGACACTTTACAATTAGATAATGAATCTCCTTCCCATTTAGTCTAGGCACTTTTCAAACTGCTATTTGTGTGCTGGACCCTGGGGGTGAGTGAGTCTGCATGTGAGCCCTTTAAGAGCAGTATCTCAGTTCCTTACAGCCCTTTGGGTCTCCAAAATATAAGCCCCATTGGTTTTTTTGTTTTTTTTTTTTTTGCGGTACGCGGGCCTCTCACTGTGTGGCCTCTCCCGTTGTGGAGCACAGGCTCCGGACACGCAGGCTCAGCGGCCATGACTCACGGGCCCAGCCGCTCCGCGGCATGTGGGATCTTCCCGAACCGGAGCACGAACCCGTGTCCCCTGCATCAGCAGGCGGACTCTCAACCACTGCGCCACCAGGGAAGCCCCCAGCCCCACTGGTTTTTAAAGCCAGATATTTGGGGGGCTTCTCTCCCTATTACAGGTCTCAAGGGTGCCTGACAGACTCCTCTCTCCTCAGAGGCAAGCTCCAGATTTGTGAGATCCTTCCCGATTGTGGGTCACTGCGCCCAAAATGGGGATTTTGGCAAGACTGCCTCTCTGCCTCTTTTACCTGTCTCACTGTGGTCCTTTTGTTGTTTGTTGTGAAAGAGCTGTTCAGCTAGTTTTCAGATCTTTTTCAGAGGTAATTGTTTGATATGTAGCTATAGATTTGGTGTGTCCATGGGAAGAGGTGAGTTCAGGATCTTCCTATGATGCCATCTTGGACTGACCCCTAGACATTCATTTTATATATATATATATATATATATATATATATATATATAATATATATATATATATATACACACACCATACAGTTCATGACTGTCAAAGCAATATGGTAAGCTCTTATTTAAATAAATATTCATAGCTAAAACATTTTTTCCTAACAGCATTAATTTAAATTAATTAATCCCAAATTGTAAATCATTTAAACAAATATCATTTTTCACTTTTCATACAAACTAAGAACATTCTTGCATATGTAACTTAAGTTCATAAGTATATTTTATATTATTTCTTTAGAAAAAATTACCCGTTGTAAAACTGTCTGGATAAAGAGGATGCATAAGAATGTTAAACTCTCTCCAGAAATGATATTCAATTTGCATCACTGTCACAATTTGGGTTCTCTGGGAGCAGATGCTAAAATTGAGCTTGGGGTGCAAGATATTTATTAGGAATCAATACCTGTGAAAGGAAGGGCAGTCAGCAGAATTGAACAGAGGAGACTAATAAGCAGTGTAAGTCCAACATTGTTATTTTTTTCTTTTTTTCCCTCAGTGCCCAGTCATGTCCTTTGCTTTTTCCTTTTGGTATGTTTATCTTATTTCTTTTTAGGAGCTTATTATATATTAAAGATATTAAACTTTTCCCTCTCATTATAATTTGCAAATAGTTATCCAGGGCTCATTAATATTGTTAATAATACAATTTACTCTAGGTAATATTAACATGTCTTTAACCGTGCTTTTAAATGCTATTATAAAGAAGATTTGCTTATCCTATCATTAAACTTGCTATTGCTTGTAAATAAGAATGTTATTGATTTTTTGCATATATTAACTTGCTATTTTACTGTACTTTCTTATTGCTTCAAGTAATTTCTAAATTGATTTTCATGGCTCCTAAGTATGCAGGCTTTCAATCTATAACCTTCAACTATTCTTAAACATCAATTATTTGGTAACATTCAATTCCAATACAGCCTGATGCCATGATGGAATGAGATGTTAGGGAGTTCTCGGGGGAAAGGATGAGTGGATTTTGCTTGCCTGAAGGATGAGAATTTTTGTTGCCAGATGGTGAGGCTGTGATAGCCTGTGGTTTCCCAAAATGGTCAGAGCATTACTTCTGGTTACACATGCTCTTCAGGACTTTGCCACTCCTTCATCAAGAGGTGAAGGCAATCTCCCCCAATCCCGCATGGGGGAGGGAGACTGTGACAACCTTCTCAAATGCAGTACCAGATAAGTTACCCTAACTTCCAAGGCTGGGTCATCAAAGGTGGCTTGGTTTTTATCTGGCTCTTTCTCTCTGGATGCTTGCCCTTGGACTTCCTGAGGAAGCCCAGCCCACAGAGAAAGGCCACTCATAGGTGCTCTGGCCAATAGTCACTGGTTAAATTTACACACACAAGACAAAAATCTTCTATCTTAATGCTTTTGGCCTTGAATTTTATTGCATCTAATATTATTTCTATTCTTTATTTCTGCTTAAATGATACATGTTTTATCATTAGAAATCTAGCAAGTTTATTTTTTTACATGAATCTCTTTTATAAAGCATTAATTGGATATTAATTTTTGACACCATCTGAATATCTCTATCTTTAATAGGAAGCATTAATTTACTTTGACTGTCATGATGAATATGTTTGAGCTTCGTTCTCTTATATAACGTTATAAGAAGTTCATCTTTAGTTAAACTGGTTACTTTTGCTATGTGAATTTTTTATTTTTTGGTTTTTTTGAAGGCATACAGACATTTCATTCTATTTTTAATTATTCTAGAAGTTATATTCAACATAAATCAACACATTTGTCCCTCTATTTCTCTAATTATTTGCGTGAATATTTAAATAATACTTCTTGACTCTCGACCCTATATAAATTAGGTATCATGGGTTGATTGTTTATCACAAGCCAGCCATGCTGCTAAGTATTTTATAAGTAAGTCTCTTGATCTGCATAAGCAGCTTATGAAATAAGTATTATTTTTATTTATATTTATCTTCAGAGAGATTAACTTGTCAAGGTCACACGTGTATTAAGTGATAAAACAGGGATGCAAATTAAATTTGCCAACTCCTAACTACAAGTTCTTAACCACTACATACTATTGCTATAAATTACATTTCTCCTTCACCAACCCAATTTCATTTGCTCACTTGGAGAATACAATGTCACATACCTAGACCAAGTTCAAACGTCACTCCCACCACCTCACACCACACCTACCCACCCTCCACCCCCCCCACACACAATCAGAATTTCTTTCTGATTTCCCATAGTTAATTACTCCATTTTTGTGCTTCCACATCACTTGCTGTATAAATCTGTGAATATTTGTCATGATGCTTTGTAACTAGTGGTTGGCCTGCCTGCTTCTCTAACTACATGCTGAGCTGTACTTTGCATTCTCAATGTCTGCCAGGATCATTTACCCATAATAGGTCATGGGTGAGTCTTATCAAATGAACAATAAGTGGTTGAATATATTGTCTTCTATAACTGAAACTACACATCCAGGAGATGTCTTGAATATGCTTGTGTTATAAAGTAAAAGTGTTTTCTCTGTGTTTAATGTATTTAATTAAAGGAAATCCAGACTGAACCAAATTTATATCACTAATTAGTTAATATAGATAGCACAGAAATGTCATAATTTTTCTGTGCTTGGGAAGATTGTTTCTGGCAATGGAATTATGGAAGATATATTAGCATGTACTGAAGTAAAATGAAACATAGTACCAAAACATTCTGATCAGCGTGCTCTCAGAATCTCAGTGAATAGGGTTCTAGGGAAAGCAGTAAATACAGACATCGGTAAAGAAAAAGAAATGAGGTATCTAATTCCAGAACTTTTGATTTTCATTTCAATTCCACTCACCATTAACTGCAGAGAGGTTGACTCTTCCCGAAGATGTGAGGAGTAAATTCCCTTGAGACAGATGGGGTTTGGAGGGCTCTGGAGGGGAAGCAGCAGTTCTTCTGTCAAAGTCCCACTGCCAAAGACCATTTCCAGTTAATACTACAGGCTTTGTTGTATCAGACCATAATGCTTTAAATTATATTTCCAGTGCTCATAATTATAATGTTTATAGTTGAGAGAACAAATGAATCAAAGTGATTTGCATTGAAATTACTATCTATTAAAGCAGAAGGCCTTATTAAAGAAATTAACCTTTGCATAGAAATAGGAACAAGGAGTAATGAAAACACTACTCATTATTCCCTTCAACTTCAGATATTACGCTTTCAAAAGACACTGACTAACACGCACTCTATCCTCATTGGTAATAAAGTGAATCAGCTGTGTTTTAGTTCTTCATGTAGAACTCTATTTTCTTATACATTTTACTTTGTTGAAACTTGTGTCCCAGTCATGAGGACAGCGGATTCGCAAACATTTTATAATCATAAAAAAATACATTTAGCATATATAGTCAGTAAATCAACTGAAAGTTTCATATTTTTACCTTCCTGCAACAAATAATACTTTATATCATGATATAAATATATATATATAAATTATACCATAACACTTAGCCTAATTGGCAAATGAAAAGTGGTCTTATTTTAAATATTTTCAAAGTAATTAAGAATTAAGCAATTACGAAAATAGTCAATAGTAATAAACTATGAATAGAATTCTTTCATTTCTCATATATGTAACACTTCTACATTTTTGTCAATCATCACTGCCTGTTCCTCACAAAATACAGTAAGGCTTTTAAAAGTTTGAGTCTGTAAGACTTAGAAGTTCAAATGTTATCTCTTTTTTTTTTTTTTTTTTTTTTTTCCGGTACGCGGGCCTCTCACTGTTGTGGCCTCTCCCGTTGCGGAGCACAGGCTCCGGATGCGCAGGCTCAGCGGCCATGGCTCAAGGGCCTAGCCGCTCCGCGGCATGTGGGATCCTCCCGGACCACAGCACGAACCCATGTTCCCTGCATCGCCAGGTGGACTCTCAACCACTGTGCCACCAGGGAAGCCCCAAATGCTGTCTCTTTAAATAGTAACGTGATGCAAGGTAGTGTCTTGTAAACCGTTTAAAGTTTATTAATTTATAATCTTCTGGCATACATATTTTTAATAAATTTTAAACATAATTATATCAGAAAATTATAATGAATGAAGAGCAGTATCACCTGTAGTCTTAGCACAAAAAAGTAAAACACTACTTTTTTTACTGTATGATTATATGTAAGATGTTTAAATCAAGAACTTTTTTCACAAGAATGTTAAGAACTCTAGTTTTAAAATAAGCACACATTTCTAAAGTTTAAAGTTTGCAAAGTTCTCACTTTGATTTACTATATGATTTTAGATTAAGTCATTTATAACCTTGCTTTTTAAACTTCTAAAATGTCATATTTAATTTTCCTATTTATTAAAGCAATAAATACTTATTTGGGAAAATACAAAAAAAAAATTAAGAAGCAAACTAAAACCTCCAGTTGTTATTTGATATTCAAGGCTTTGACTGAAAATAATTCTATAAGTATTTTAATAGAAACATCTCCATTTCAATATTCCAAAAGACAAAGAAAATGATGCAGTCAAAATTATTGAATAAAAATCGAGGCATTAAAATCAACAGGTGCAGGGCTTCCCTGGTGGCGCAGTGGTTGAGAGTCCGCCTGCCGACGCAGGGGACACGGGTTCGTGCCCCGGTCCGGGAAGATCCCACATGCCGCGGAGCAGCTGGGCCCGTGAGCCATGGCCGCTGAGCCTGCGCGTCTGGAGCCTGTGCTCCGCAACGGGAGAGGCCACAGCAGTGAGAGGCCCGCGTACCGCGAAAAAAAGAAAAAAAAATATCAACAGGTGCAAACCTGCAGCTATCACACATGTAAAGATAAACTTTTGGAATGGGAAAAGCAATATTTAAGTCTATCTGGATAGTACTTTCTGTACTATGGTATGTCTTTAATGCATGTCTGAATCTGTTCAATTAGCCTTCTGCTCTACTGTGACGGGGTGGGAGAGGGAAGCAGATCTTTCGTAGGCAATACTTCATGGCAGATAATGACTTCCCTTATTCTACCTGAATCCATATATTTTTATAAACCAGAAAGATGCCAAGTGTTAACCTGGAATTTCAACTTGTTTCAAAACAGATCCATGGCTGAATTTGTTTCTTAAAGGCTGATAGGTACATATACATATAAAATACATGTGTACATATATGCATACGTACATGCATACATACTGTACAACTTCCTTCAGTAAATCATTCCAATACTGCATTCTTCTATGATTAAGACTTTTGTTTTTTCTTATTACAGGTAAAAATTTGCACTCTTCAATTCAGGTATTGTCCTCTTACTTATTTCCCCCATATATAGGTCTTTTATACATTAAGACATGGGTTAGATACAGATAAAACCACAAAGGAAGCATATTTTGTCTTTATCATGTTCCTCCTCATATTTGATTCATTCTTTTTCCTTCAAATCCAAGAGACCCCCCCCCACCAAGCCTTTTCCTCACAGCCCCACCCAACCAATGAGAGGCACAGGCATCAATCTCAGTGCTTTGAGGTCCTTCTAGCTCCTAAGAGCTATTCTAAGTGCTTTACACACATCTCAAGTGAACCTCACAACAACATTTTGAACTATGTATCAGCTTCAATATACAATTTTTTTTTAAGGAAGCTTAAAGTATTTTAACTGCCCACGGTCATAAAAATAATTAGTAATAGTGAAGTTCATATTTGAACGCTGGTCTCTGAAACTCCAATATTTCTACCATAATGATTTTATTAAAGAATACTCCATGAAATGCATATCTCCACTCCTATCCCTCTCCTTTTCAAAGCATTCCTTCTGAGTTACATTTTCTTATGCTTTCCTTTGCTAGGAAATTAATGAGTGGCTCTTTCTAATATGGAATTAGTGAATGCTGGAAACCAAGGAAATGTTGTTCCAAGCAGTGAGTTTAATGATAAAAAAAATTAGACACAATGACAATTTATTTAGAAAGGAATAACTGAACATACTTGAAATCATAACACAAGCCCATTGTTTAGCCTAGTTTCATGTAGGTCCAAGTAACAATAACACTTCCTTCAAAGATGTGTTTCCTCAAATTACTTCATAAGCCAAATGCCTGAGCCAAAGTATACAAGGTAGTGTTTAAGGCACCAAGAGAGAAGGGCAGAGGGTCAAATTGAAGCAGACCAGAAAAAGTCTAAGAAATACCTCTGTGGATTCAAGTTCGGGAGCCCACTAGACATATAAAGGACTTACGACGTGGAGGGTCATGCCACTATGACCGGAAAAAGGACTTTTAACTAATACACCCACAGATGCTACCTAAAAATGAATGTCAAAGAAAAGTACTATTTTCAACTCAGAGTGTAGGCAATTACCAAAAGCAAGTGAGATGTTAACCTAAGCTAAAAAGTCAGGATTGGGAACTACTATCATAATGAGAGCAAAGGAATTAAGGGTTTTGAACTCTCCATCTGAGTTTAAGTTTTGAGGAATCGAAAATAACTAGGAGTCAAAGCACAAGGTCAGACAGATGGGCTTGCAGTGGGTGATACGGTATTTGCACTGCATTATTACAGTACTCCACTTCCTCTCAAAATAGAATCCTATCAGTTTTTGCTTCATAACACACCATAGCAAAATGTGGGGACTTCAAACAGCACACATGCGTTACTCCTCACATTCTGTGAGTTCATCTGGAGATTCTTATGGTCTCAGCTGGCTGACTGGGGCTTAAAGGACAAGGATGGCCTCAGTCATTGCTGGGACAGCTAGGGTCTCTCTTCACATGATCTCTCATTCTCTCTGATCACACGGTGGGAAATGGGTTCCTGGCAGCAAGGAAGGGTTAGTGACAAAAGGTCTCAACTTGCATTGCAGTTGCTAATGTCCCATTGGCCAAAGCAAGTCACTTGTCCAGAATTATAGATTCAAATGGGATGAGTAGCAAATTCACATTGCAAAAAGATGTACATGCAGGGATGGGAGAGATCTGTGGTCATTTTAGAATCTAACAAAACATTCTAGAACCAAAGGCAAAATTTACTTGGATTTAAGCTATTTTTCCAACTAGAGGATTGAGAAGTAGAGACCATAAAGAACACATATTCCATTTATTTCCTCGGTTTCCTTAGGTATTGCAAGAACCTTCTAACATCAGAACCAGTGTCACCACTTGAACATAAAGACAAAAGAAAAACATGATCATCCAGCTAAGAAGGCAGAGAATTTACAGAAATGTTTACCAAAGTCCCCAGATACTCCACAGTTGGAGAATGGCTTCAGACATTAGCATTAGATCAGAAATAATTCCAAATCTGTTTTAACTCATAACACAAATAACTCATAGGGTCAACCGTGAACAAGCACCTCCTCTAGGAAGGGGGTCAATTTATAGGCACTTTTCTGAATTTTTTCCAGAATATACATTTTAATATTTTTAAAAATCCAAAAGTAATTATACAATGCTGCTAAAGATAAAGACCATTGTGGGATATTACTGTCTTAGTATTCACTCAGTTATTTTACTAAATATATTATACAAAGTGATAATGTCTGTAGATATCAGATACTGCTCTTTTCACTTTTAGGGTAATTTTTTCAATCTTGTGTCATCTGATGACTCAACAATTCCTTGCACATAATCAATTGCAATCTCAGCTACCATATCATCTTCATTATTGGTCTGGCCGAGTATATGTCACAGTTTAGCACTTGTTTTAAATTTATATGTAAAATGTTCTGCACTAAAAACTTCCAGCATTCTATAAGAAAATTCAATTTGAATAACAGTCGCTTACAAATGCAATTTTTTTTTGCATCACTACAAAGTAAATAACATCATTTGATTTCAATTAAATAAAGTGACACTAAAATCTTTGTAAGCAAAAATATAACAATAGAAATACATTAGGGTAGAAATTTATAGGCATTGTAATGACTGCCAGCTGCTGCAATTGCATTCCTTAAAATGCAGAACAAACTTCACTCACTAAATTCATGACAGAAAGGAATCATGAAAAATTACACTTCTTTACAATGTCTAAGGCCAATATGCTTTCAATTAGATAAGAGTTTGATTCAGATGAGGATTCAAAAAATATATAACACCTGAAAAACAGATACATGCAAGACAGAGGGTATTGTTCTATGAGAATAAAGTGATTAGATCACTAAATTACTCCCATTGTTTAATTCAATTCAATTTAATATATTCTCTAAACACCTCTGGTATTTTCAGTAATTTTCCTTACTTATTGCAAAAAAAACAGAAAGTCAAGAAAGAGCTATCATACTGGATTGGCTAAATTCTATTTTATTCAGAGTGTTTTAGGAAGTATTTCTATCCCTTACTCAGAATCTGTGCCTCTATCTTAAAACCCTATGCAGTTCCAAGCCAGGTGCCATATGGTCCAAGAGTCATCTATCCTGACAAGTACTGTCCTTCCTCCCCCCATCAGCATGACTTTGAGGACCTAGACACTCTGGATGAGTCCAAGCTCTGCCTGGGGCTCTGAGGTCCTCCTCTGAGGTTGCCAGTGGTCCCACTTGCCTATATGGCTTTTGTAGGCATTTTTTCTCCAGAAATATCGCTGGCCCTCTGCCTTCTCTGCTGCAAACCAGGGCATGTCCCCTGTGTGCTGAGACCCCCAAAACCACTCCATTTTCACCATCTCCCTTCACACTAGGCTGGAAAAACTTTCTAGGTCCCAATCTTTTCCCATCTCTGGAATTTAGGAAGATTCACAGGAGTCTTCTGTATTCTCTCTTGTCCCAAAACTCACTCAAAACAACAAACATAAGTCTAACCATGTGCTTATATAGAATGGGTTGAGGTGGGAGTGTTCAGAAGAAAACAGAGGGAAAAAACATAATACCTCAAAATATCACATGACCCACACACCAAGTCTGCAGGACTGTAGTAAGATTTAGAAATGATCCATGTAAAATTTCTGGCATATTCTAGACTTGCTCCGGCTGTTGTTGTTATTATTATTATATAAGAACATGTAAAATTACTCCTTAGATTTCTGATATTCCTGAAACCTTGGAACAATTATTTGAACAAAGACTGATAATATTAACACTGAAATAAGTGTGTGTGTGTGTGTGTGTATACACATACATACATATATACGTATCAATATATCTACCAGGTGGAACATACTGAAGCCCCAAGATTCAGAGAACTTGATTCAGCAGAAGTAAGCTATTGATACTTTGAAGATGCAATAAAGATTTAAATCCCAAAGACTAAAAATCAAATTTAAATCTAAACAATGATCAAGGTTGCTGACACATTTCTCCAATAAGCAATGTTCCCACATTTCTACTGATGTTTTCTTAAAAGTTTCAATTCTCACTGGGCTATTGACTTATTGAGTGCATAGTGAATATCTATATATTCTTCCGACTAATCCTTAATGGGGCTGTGCTGGTGTTATTCTGACTGCAATATAAATTGGCTTTGCCTTTCTCTAGCTGCAATTTTTTTCATAAAAGTTTACGTCATCTATAGATCATGACTCTAGAACATATGTCCAAATATGCCCACTTTCTGAGAGGAAAAGCAAGGAAGGTCAAGATTTCATGGCCTCCATACAATCTGAAAAGGTATTTGAAGAGCATGAGGCACTATGCAATAGTACAAGGAACAGACTCTCCAATACAGGGTTTTATATATTTTAAGAATAAGACCAAAAGGCCCCAACACTAAGGCCATTCGCTGTTTTAACATTATTTGAAGTGAGATCATAGTATGTGTTTTACCACCTAAGTGAGGAGAAAGATGCTGAGTCATAGGATGTGAACTTCATGGGTTGTGACAGCAACAGCCCTGTGGCAGCCACACCTGGAGATGAAACCATGAGCAGAATGCACTGCAGAAGAGGCCAACCTTATGCACCCAACTTCAATGCCAAGAGACCAGGCCTCTGGGAGCCTGCATGACTGAGCCTCTAACTTCTTCTGAGCCACAGTTCCCTCCAGGTCAGTAAAGGGCTTAGAGATGGAAAGTAAAAGACAGCCTTGGCCATCCTACCAATCTATGAGTCAGGAGGCCAAGAAAAAATGAATGAAGCCTTTTGCTCACCTTAAATCATAGCACATGATCAACTAATAATGAGACCCCACAGTGGTCAGATTCTAAATCTAAATACATTAGGAATGAATTATCCAGCGGAGTAGGTTAGGAATTGAACATGAATGAAAGTGTTTATTCTAACACTTTCTCCTCTCTTGTACAGAATCGATTGGAATATAGTAATAGGGAGGAGATAATAAGGTTTACCCCTAAAATGTTGGAAATTAGGCAAATACAGGAGACATACTGCCCATAATCTCTTGAAGCATCCAACATTTTTGAGAGTGGTAATTCTGAGATTGATTACAGAGGGAAGAGCCAGTGTGAATTGGATCAAGATGGTCATAGTGAGCAGAGAAAGAAGTAGATGAATTCTAAATATTTGGGGGGTAGATGACTTTATGATTGATTTGCTAAGATCCTGTGTTGGAAAACAGAGATTGAGGAGCAAATGATCACCTATAGTTTCCAGGATGAGTAGCTAAGTAGATAGTGGGGTCCTTTGCTCAGATAGGAAGCAATGGAAGATCAGAAGGCTGTAGATAATCATCTGTAGTTTGATTAAAGATGTGCCTATAGCTATTTCTACTTATATGTCCCAATGACATTTCAAGTTCAATGTATCTTTAACTTCTGTTATGGACTGAATGTCTGTGTCCCCTCAAAGTTCATATATTGAAGCCCTAACTCCAATGTGATGGTAGTAGGAGATGGGGACTGTGGGAGGTGATTAGGTTCAGATGAGGTCATGAAAGTGGGGCATCTATGATGGGATTTGTGCCCTTATAAGAAGAGGAAGAAACACCAGAACTACCTCTCTCTGCCACTTGAAGATACAGCAAGAAGACGATGATCTTTAAGTCAGGAAGAGGGCTCTCACCAGAATCCAACCATGCTGGCACCCTGATCTCAGACTTCCCAGCCTTCAGAACTGCGAGAAATAAATGTTTGTTGGGGTTTTTTTGTTTTTTCTTTTTTTTTTTTGAAGTAAATTAATTAGCAAGTGTTTATTGATCATCAAATATGTGTAAAATATTATGTGAGGTATTTCCAGAGATTAAAATAAGTACAATTCATGGTGCAGTTATGTTGAAAACTTTTGGAATGTGGTGGAGAAATGAGCAACAAACAAATACTTGAAAGATGATTTCTGCTTCCAAGGGGCTCAGCCTTTACACATCTAGGTTTCCCATTAGACTATGAGTTCTTTTGTGACTGAGAACATACCTTACCTAACTTGCATATCCAGAGCTTAGAAACAAATATAAGATATGTGAGAAACTTAATTAGTGATGTTTTAAATAATTTTTGATATTTATAAGTATTCATATTAATTTGTTTTGTGAGGGGTTAAAATACAATAGTTGCCAGTAGATATTTTCTTTTAGATCATGGTTTATGGTCAAAAAAGCATAGTCTTAGAGGCAGATTCAAGTTCATGTCCTCACTACATATTGCTTTCTCATTTTTATTTTCCTCCTTTTTCATCTCCGATTCCATGGTCCATGGCATATAACAACTTGCCTGCAAAGAACCTCAACTTCCTAAACCCTTGCATCGGTCCATGGTATTGCCTGGTAAAACGCCACCCTAGATAAACCTAAGCACCTCCCTCCTACATGCCTGCACCCCTGAATTATACTGGAGAGAAATCACCCAATCAGTCTTAGTTTTTTTAACTCTGAATTAATAATTAAAAACTTCAAATGTACACCCAAGATTTTCAGGAATTCTACTGTTTATCAAGTAAACTTGATGTCCCACTCACAATGTTTTATAACATCTCCTCAATCTGAGAGAAACAATCAGGTGTATTTAGTGCCGTCAAATATATAATGAAGCAGTACAAAAAAAGTGCAATTCTGAATAACTCAACCACCTCTCCTCACAAATGATCTTCAGGAGGATATGGTAGGAGAAAAATTCTTCAACTGGAAAATTTTGTCAGCTTCTGCACCCACATCCCCTTCAAAATTCCAGGCCTGTCCATACTCGCAGGCCTCTTGGATGAAATCTCACTACAAATCAATTGGATGAGGGAATTTAATTTCGCTGTTAAAATGGCCAGCCTCAAAGCATGGCCTTACCTTGTAGCTGATGTGGTCTACCAACTTTGTTTCCTGGCTTGATTTACCTACATCATCCTTGAGGATTTCAAAAGGCTTGCATCATCCATTCCTAAAACTGTTTATTGAGTGCCAACTTGGTGCCAGGTATTGTTATAGAAGATGGAGGAACAAAGTGAACAAAAATATAAAGTTCCCACACTTGTGAAGATTATATTCTAGTGGGGAGAGCTACACTTATATACAAGCAAGTATATGAATAGACCATAGATTGATAAGTGCTAGAAAGAAAAACAAAGGAAATATGGGAAATAAAGAGGGCCATGTAGTTGGGACTCTTTTCTATAAGGCTGGTAAGGAAGACCTCATTAATAAAACATTTAAGCAGAGTCCTAAAGAAAGCGATAGTGCAAGCCATGTGACTTAAAAGGGAAAGTCAGAGGAGGGGGGCAGAAATAGTAACACATGGTGTTCATGAATCCAAGACTACCAAGACTTTTACTCCATTGATACTACAACATTATTTTGTGGTCCCTCATCCCCATAATGCCCTAATTACTCTCCTTACATGTGGTTAAATATGATAGAGAATCGATTGGATGTTAACAAAACCCCCTTGCCTCTATCACTTTGACATAGCCCTTTGGTTAAACCATAACTCTAGTTAAATTTGGTTCCCCACATACTGTCTGTCTGCTCTCTCGTAGCTGAACGTGGCTGGAAAAAAGCACAAAGCCATGAAAACTAGTCTCTATAAACCCCAACACTAACTTCGGAGAGGTCCGTAATGGTGACACAAAGTCATTCTATATTTCTGAAATCCATCTATCCCTCCACTTCCTTTTCTTTTCATATGTACAACACCAAAACCCATTCTCTCTATGAGATGGTGTTATTTCTTATTTCGCTGAGAACACTGAGCCATCAGAAGAAAACCTCTACAAGATATCACCACCACTTACAGTTTCAGCATCTATACACATATATTTTGCTTTTTTTCTTCTAACTATGGATATACTGCATGTTCTACTACCTAAGGCTAAGGTGTCTACTTGAGTATTAGATCCCAACCTCTTCCCATATATACTTAGGGATGTTCTTCTAGAAATTCTTCCTTTTTTCCTACCATAGTTTTTCATAGTGATTAGTCCCCCCAAAATATTAAATTATTTCTCTTATCTTAGAAATACTGCATTGCGTCTCATTCCTCCTCTAGCTACTGTTCAATTTTTCTTTTAGAATAAAATGTGTACAAATAATCCATTTTTTGTGTCGTGTCTGATTTTAATCCCTCTATTTTCTACCTCCCACTGTAACTGTTTTTATCAACAACGTCTCTGGCATCACTAAGTCCCATGATCTTTCTCAGCCTTCTCATCTCTTGACATACAGCAGCATCACACAGCACTTCTCTCTCTCAGAACCACTTTCTGCTCCAGGTTACCAGGACTTTACACTAACCTGGTTCTTCTCTTTTGTGCCCCAGTGTTTTCTGATGGTTCTTCTTCCTTCCCCTGATCTCTATTGGGAGTATCCCAGTGTTTATTTCTTGAATCTTTTCTATTTTTTACCTAAACTCATGACTGAACACCTCAATCAATTTCATGGCTTTGAAAATCACACATAATCTGTCATTTATTAATATATATGTCCTCCCTGAACCCTAGACTCATATATTCGACCCTTAGTCATCCTTAATTTGAATATCCAACAACCATCTTAAGCTCTACATATAGCAAACTAACTCTGAATATTACTTCCCACCAACAACAAAAGCACAAATGTTCTCATAATGTCAGTCATCTCAATAAAGGGCAACAGAGTTTCTCCAAGTATTAAAGCCAAAAGTACCTTGGAGACTTCTTTAACTACTTTTACTTACACGCTACTGCAAACCTCCAGCAAATCCTGCTGGCTCTGCTTTTGACGTATAGCCAGAATCCAACTATGTCTCCCTTCTCACTCTACTACTGCTCTGTACCAGGCCACCATTACCTTCTATAGAAATTCTTGCAGTAACCTGCTGCCTGGTCTCCTTCTGCTGGCAGCTACAAAGCTACTAAACTTGTGGCAATTTGTTATATCAGCAAGAGAAAACTAATACACCTTTGTAAAAGTTCAACCCCGTTCCCAACATTCCTTAACCATTTCCTCCTTTTTATCTTCTCCATAGCATTAACTACTTGCTAATATACATTGGATTTTGCTCACTTATCCTGTTATTGCTGTGTCCTCAGTGGAATGCAAGTTCCACGAGGGCAGTATGAACAGGTATTTGGCCTTTTTTGTTCATTGTTTTATCCCCAGCTCCTAAAAGAATGCCTGGAATATGAGAGCTACTAGAAAAAGCTTGAATCAGTACATAAGTTATATATATATGGGCATACATGTATATAAATTATGTATTCATTCAATGAATTTTGTATATTTATGCATGTATACATATATATGCATATGTATATACATACACATAATTAATTATATTGAATTTAGATTTTCTCCATTGCTTTATTCTGTGCTGTTAAATGGCCTTCCTTTTCTATTAACTAGCCTAGTTATTGAATAATAACTACTTCTAACCTCAAATAAATAATCTTACAGCTGAGTCATCCCTTTCCCACTCCCAATTCACTTGATCCTTGTCACCTGTAATATCAGACAACATTCTGAAGCAAAAACTGGCCTCTAAGTCACCTATGAACCTGGACAATATTATTAAAAACCAAGGCATTTAGTTACTGTTGATACGTACTTGTGAAACATTGCTAAGCAGTAAACCCAATGCTTATAACGGATTACATGGTGAAACATTTTCATCTTAATTTTAACTGATAAATAACAACAAAACATTCATTTCTAATTACCAATAAGTGATAAACATAAACTTATACATAAATAAATGATTAATCTTGTTAAGTAGTGACTAAATATGCTGCAGAGGAAAGGCCATATACAGATGTCTTTACTACCTTTTCACTCTAACCATCCATCTTCCTTCTTGCCTAGACATTTTTTTCTTTGCTTTTGATCACTTTTCATACCTCAGTTTGTATTACAATAGTGTGTTCAGTCTCCTACATTATACTTCTTTAAAGCACTAGCTTCTAAGAAAAATAAAATTGAATTTACCCTTGAAATCATTTTTCCTATGTATAATATCTATTTTATTCACATTATGCTAGATAGTAGGCCATATCTTTGAGTGGCTGATTGCCCTGTTCATGCTATTCCAAGCAATCTGAAGACAAATGCACTAAGCAAACTGAGTTAAACTTTATCTCCTGAAATTTGATGTTCATTTAATGACTTAGGAAAAAAAAAACAGATTGAATAAAAAGGTACTTTTTTCCATTTAAAAATCCTTACATACTCTGATTGTGATTACATGCAGGTTATTTTTCAAAATGTCAAATACTGCTTTATCAGAATAAGAATGACATAAGATGCACTCTGACTTCTGTGACTTTGAGTCTCAAAATAAGTCACTAAAGTAAATTAAAAAGAGAGATTTGAAGCAGGTTAGGCCTCTTCTCGAATTCTTCCTTGTAGAGTGTCATGATATATTGAACTATCAAGAGCATAAAATACACTCACAACAATTAATATTTCCACTATAATTCAGTTTAGTCCATCCTTAATGCTGAAGGTGAATAATTACAGCATTCAGAACTCATGCTGATTATTATGGTCATTTCTGTTCATAATAACATCTGTAACCTTTCAGTAACATTTGTCTCATACAAATAATGTCTCATATAGAAATGAACAAAACTAGGGAAAAATATGTTAAAGCAAATTGAAATTTTTATTTCCCATAAGTCGAAGAGTTAGAAAGTAAATGACCAAAATTTTAAAATAACATTTGCTCTAATTTTGTACATCATTTTAATTAGTTCTCAAATAGAATCCTAACTATATAACATGATCAATTCATTTACAGTGGTTTTCTAAATATACTTGTGATGATAATTTGTCAATATTAGTTAGCAGAGGCCACTTTCCATTTAACAGTTTATCTGTCTGACCCATGAGATAGCTCAGAAGCTGGGCTTTGGATGTTAATAACCATTTTGCAAACCATTGACTAAATGCTTTCTGTTTTGTTTTGTAATCCACATAATAGCAAAGTCATCATAGGGAGTTTAACAATCAATGTCACCGTTGATCAACCTATAGTGCCACATCATTATTACTCAAAGTCCATAGTTTACATTAGGGTTCACTCTTGGTGTTGTGTATTCTATGGATCTGGACAAATGTATCCACCATTATAGTGTCATACAGAGTGTTTTCACTGCCCTATAAATCCATTATGCTCTACCTATTTATTCCTCCCTTCTCCACCAATCCCTGGCAATAGCTGATCTTTTCACTGTTTTCCATAGTTTTGCCTTTTCCAGAAGGTCATATGCTTGTAACTGTACACTACATAGCCTTTTCAGATTGGCATCTTTCTTTTCATAATACGCATTTAAAGTTCCTCCATGTATTTTCATGGCTTGATAGCTCACTTCTCTTTAGCACTGAATAATATTCCATTGCCTGGATGTATCACAGTTTATTAATCCATTCATCTACTGAAGGACATCTTGGTTGCTTCCAAGTTTTGGCAATTATAAATAAAGCTTTTATAAACATCTGAGTGCAGGTTTCTGTATGGACAATAATTTTCAACTCCTTTGGGTGAATAACAAGGAGTGTGAGTGCTGGATCATATTCTAAGACTATGTTTGGTTTTGTAAGAAACTGTCTTCCAAAGCAGCTATACCATTTTTAATTCCCCCAGCTATGAATGAGAGTTCCTACTGCTCCCCATTCTTCCCAGCATTTGGTGTTGTCACTATTCCAGATTTGGGCCATGCTAGTAGATGTATAGTGGTGTCTAGTTATTTGAATTTGCATGTCCCTGATGACATATAATGTGGAATATCTTTTCACATGCTTATTTGCCATCTGTATATCTTCTTTGGTGAGGTGTTTGTTAAGCTCTTTGTCCTATTTTTAAATCAACTTTATTTTCTTATTGTTGAATTTTAAGAGTTCTTTGCATATTTTGGATAAGAGGCCTTGTTAGATGTGTCTTTTGAAAATATTTTCTCCCAGTCTGTGGCTTATCTTCTCATTCCCTTGGCACTGTACTTCACAGAACAAGTTTTTAATTTTAATGAAGTCCAGTTTATTCATTATTTCTTTCATGGATTGTGACTTTGGTGTTGTATATAAAAATGTCATTGCCATACCCAAGGTCATCTAGATTTTCTGCTAAATTATCTTCCAGGAGTTGTATAGTTTTTCATGTTACATTTAGGTCTATGATCTATTTTGAGTTAATTTTTGTGAGAGGTGTAAAGTCTGTGTCTACACTGTTGTTTTTTTCCATTAGGAACAACACTCAGATGTTCCAGCACTATTTCATAAAAAGACTATCTTTGTTCCATCGCCTTGCCTTTGCTTCTTTGTCAAAGATTAGTTGATTATACTTATGTGGGTCTGTTTCTGGGCTCAATGTTCTATTCCATTGACCTATCTGCTTATTCTTTCACTAATACCACATTATCTTTATTACTGTAACTTTATGTTAAGTCTTGAAGTTAGGTATTTTCATTCATCCAACTTTGTTCCTTCTTCTCAATACTGTGTGGGCTATTTTGGGTCTTTTGCCTCTCCATATGAACTTTAAAATCGGTTTGTCAATATCCATAAAATAACTTGTTGGGATTTTGATTGGGACTGAATCTATAGATCAAGATGGGAAGAACTAGCATCTTGACAATATTGAGTCCTCCTATCCATGAACATGGAATACATTTCCTTTTTGTTAGTAGTTCTTTTATTTCATACATCTGAATTTTGTTGTTTTCCACATATAGATCTTGTACATATTTTGTTTGATTCATATTTAAATGTTTTATTTTGGGAGGTGCTAATGTAAAAGATATTGTGGGTTTTTTCCAGCTTATTGAGATATAATTGACATACAGTATTGTGTATGTTTAGGGTACACAGTGTGTTGATTCGACACATTTATAAATTGCAAAATGATTACCACCATAGCATTAGCTAACACTTCCATCACATCACAAAACTACCATTTCTATTTTGTGATGACAACATTTAAGATCTACTTTCTTAGCAACATTCAAGTATATAATACAGCAGTATTAACTATAATCACAATGCTGTGCAGGAGAACTCCAGAACTTATTCATCTTCTAACTGGATTTTTGTACACTTGACCAACATCTCCCTTTCCCCCTGCCCCCAGCCCTTGGTATTCACCACTCTATTCTCTGTTTCTATGACTTTAGCTTTTTCGGGTTCCACTTATAAATGACACCACACGACATTTGTTTTTCCCAGTCTGACTTATTTCACTTAGCATAATGCCCTCAAGGTCCATCTGTGTTGCTGCAAGTGGCAGGGTTTCCTTCTGTCCAGTGGTTGAATAATATACCATTGTGTATATGTGTATATCTATCTATCTATCTATCACAACTTCTTTATCCATTTATCTGCTGATGGATACTTAGGTTGTTTCCATATTTTGGCTATTGTAAATAATGTTTCATTTAACAGGGGAGTGCAGATATCTCTCTGATATCATGTTCTCAGTTCCATCAGATATATTCCCAGAAGTAGGACTGCTGGATCATATAGTAGTGCTATTTTTAATTTTTTGAGGAATCTTCATACTGTTTTTCATAGTGGTTACACTAATTTACATTCCTACAAACAGTGCACAAGTGTTCCCCTTTCTCCACATCCTTACCAGCATTTGTTATTTCTTGTCTTTTTGATGATATCCATTCTAACAGATGCGAGGTGCTATCTCATGGTGGTTTTGATTTGCATTTCCCTGATGACTAGTGATGTTGAGCATCTTTCCATGCATTTATTGGAATGGTATTGTATTTTTTATTTCAAATCCTATTTGTTCATTCCTGGTATATAGGAAAGTCCTTGACTTTTGTAATATTAACACTTGTGTCCTGAAAACTTGCTATAATTTCTTATTCATTTCAGGAGTGTTTTTTTTTAATTAATTCTTTCATGTTTTCTACATGGGTGATCATGTCATCTGTGAACAAAGTGTTCTATCTTCCCTATCTATATGCCTTTTATATCCTTTTCTTGTCCTTTTATATTCGCTAGTATCTCCAGTACAATGCTAAAAAGGAGGCATCTTTGCTTTGTTGCTGATCTTAATGGGAAAGCTCAAGGTTTCTCACCATTAAGTATGATGTTAGTTATAGTTTTTTATACATATTCTTGATCAAGCTGAGAAAGCTCCCCTGTTTCTAGTTTACTAAGAATTTTTGTCATAAATGGGTGTTTGATTTTGCCAAATAATTTATCTATATATATTGAAATAATGTGATTTTTCTTTCTTAGACTGGTGATGAGGTGGATTACATTAATTGATTTTTCAAGGTTGAACCAGCCTTATATATCTGGATAAATCCTACTTGGTCATGATGCATAATTCTTTTTATACTCTGTTGGATTTGGTTTACTAATATTTTGTTGAGGATTTTTGCATCTATGTTCATGAAAGATATTGGTCTTTATTTTTCTTTTCCTGCAATGTCTTTGCCTGGCTTTGTTAAAAGGGTAGTATTGGCATCATCGTTAGGAAGTTAGAAAGTATTCCCTCTGCTTCTATCTTCTGTAGGAGATCACAGAGAATTGGTATAATTTCTTCCTTAAATGTTTGAGAGAATTCCTCAGGGTATCCATCTGGGCCTTGTGCTTTCTGATTTGGAAAGTTATTAAATACTGATTCATTTCCTTAATACATATAGGCATAATCAGATTGTACATTTCTTCTTATGTGAGTTTTGACAAATTGTGTCTTTCAAGGAACTGATCCTGTTTCCTATTTTTGATAATTTTTCAGGGGTTGTGGCTACAAAGACACAGGATCAAGGAAAGAGATAGATCAATGAAAATGATAGAAGAGTCATTACACAGAAATATAGAGAATAATAAATGTCCACATGGTTTAAAATATATTTGTTTGGAAGATATACAAAATTTACAGAGAAAAACTGCCTTTATATATGTATATATTATTAAAACATTGTGATTATCAGCCCCTTTAAGTTTTTGACTGCCTAAAATTCTAGGTCACAGAGAGAGAAATGTAATTATTTTAAGTCATTTTAAGTTTGCATGTATTAACAAAATGTTCCTGCTAAAATGTCCTAATATCTACTGACTTTAACTGATTGCCAATAATTGTGTGATGGGAATAATGATAGGCAAACCTAGACCAAAAAACAAATATTATTTGGAAAAAGGATGTAGAAATATACATTAAAAGCAATAATCTGTCACTTAATACATTGGAAAAATAAAGTATCCTTCTGTAAGAGATGAAATTAGGGCCCAGAGATATTTCTTTCTTTGCTTTGCCCTCAAAACCAATTTGCTTGTGCTGCTGAAGTGTTCTGTTCACTTTCAAGATCAGGGGAAGTAAGTTTTATGGATTCATGCACTGCTTTATGTATGGCAGCAACTTGAGTAAGTGTAGTAAAGATGTGACTAGAAATCCCACACACTTGGAGATAACTTTAGTTTACAGAATTCAACTATCTATAACTCTTACAACTCTGAGCTGTAACAACTTACAACATCAGGACTAATTTTCTAGACTCAGGCACTGAGTCCTGCTTCAGGAAGAGCATTCTTATATCAATATGAAAAAAACTGTTGCTAAAAAAATATTTTTTCTACCTAGAGATGCCTGTGTGTTCTTGCTCCTTTTTTAACATTCTGGATTTTCTTCCTGTTTCTTAGGATTCATCTACATCTCAGTTAAATCACTTACAGTTAGGGTTCTTTTAGAAATGTATAAGGCATATGATTTTTGATGATGCAGACATTGTATACAGTTTCTAAAATTCATTGTCTCAGTGAATCTTACTTAGTATTTTAATTCAGACCAAACTTTTAAAACATCCTGGTATTTATATTAGATAATACGTAAGAATGAAGAGTCTGAAGATTTTGAAATAGAATACATATTTACATTGTTCATCCTATAGATGAATGTGTCCTGTCTGGTTTGGGGGCAAAACAAGACATAATCCTCTACTGAGTATGAATGGCATTCTACTCTCATAGCAAACTCATACTTGTAGTGGTAGCAGTCAAGGAAAGATTCCCAAGGAAAGATATGATGTTTTTACATTATATTAAAATCTGTATAATCTTCAGGATTAATTATAGGGCTATGATATGCAAAACAATATATTTTTGAATGGGAATGCAGACAGAAGTTTTATTTCATCTATAACTCACTTTCTTTTCTTTGAAATTTACTTTCTTTCTGTAGCCAACTTAATTTTTCAACAACCAAAGGTCCGTAGCAAAAATGAAAACTGGGACAATTGATTACACAGGGCTCTACAGAACTTTTTCTTCAAGTAAGGTCCAGCACAATGAGAGAAATGAGACATCTGTTGTTCTGTCAAATAGCTATTCAGAAGAAGAATACTGAGCAGTATCGATCAAGTCTGGTGGCCTCAAAATCATAGGTAGATACAACTGTACTACTTACAGGTGTATCATTTCCCATCTCAGCAATCTATTTTACACAGCTGACTCTTTGTCCCATTATTCACAAAGAGTTTTTCAGAACCTTGAGCCTCTCCTTGTGTTTCAAGTGGAGTCCACTTAATTTAGACTTTTCTAAATTCCCACAAAAACGTATATAGTCTTATGTTCATGACAACTTAAACATATAAACAATCACACACATCACAAAATACTTCAGAAATAAAGATTAGCTTTCCTAACATTCCTTTGGCCAGTATCTAGAAGATATTTCTCATATTGTGGAAAATGGAAATAATATTAGTGGACAACACGTATTTTGCAGGAAAGGAGAACAAATCTGTGAACCTCTAAGAAAATAGGGTTAGAATTAATCTATTAATTAATCTATTGCAAAGGAGGACAGTATATACAATGTAGAAAAGACAGTCTCTTCGATAAATGGTGCTGGGAAAACTGCACAGCTACATGTAAAAGAATGAAATTAGAACATTTTCTCACACTATATACAAAACTAAACTCAAAATGGATTAAAGATCTAAATGTGACACCAGAAACCATAAAAATTCTAGAAGAAAATATAGGCAGATCATTCACTGACATGAATCATAGCAATATTTTTTCAATCTATCTCCTAAAGTCAAGGAAACAAAAGCAAAAATAAACAAATGGGACCTAATTAAACTTAAAATCTTTTGCACAACAAAGAGAACCATCAACTAAACAAAAAGACAACCTACTAAATGGAAGAAAATATTTACAAGTTATATGACTGATAAGGGGTTAATATCCAACCTTAATAAATAGCTCATACAACTCAATATCCCCCCACCAAAAAAAGCAAACAAACAGACTTTTTAAAAATGGGCAGAAGACCTGAATAGACATTTTTTCCACAAAAGACATACAGCTGGCCGTCAGGGACATGAACAATGCTCAACATCACCAAATCACCAGAGAAATGCAAATCAAAACCATAACGAATTACCACCTCACAGCTTTAAGAATGGCCATCATCAAAAAGATCACAAATAAATGTTGGTATGGATATGGAAAAAAGGGTACCCTAGTATGCTGTTGGTGGGAATGTAAATTGGTGCAGCCATTTTGGAAAACAGTATGGAAGTTCCTCAAAAAACTAAATACAGAACTATGATATGATCCAGCAATTACACGCCTTGGTATATATCTGGAAAAAAACAAAAACACTAATTTGAAAAGATACATATACCCCAATATTCATAGCAGCATTCTTTACCATAGCCAAGACATGGGAAGCAACCTAAATGTCTATCAACAGATGAATGGATAAAGAAGATGTGGTATATATACATAATGGAATATTAGCCATAAAAAAAGGATGAAATTTTGCTATTTGCAACAACATGGATGGATCTGAAGGGTATTGTGCTTAGTAAAATAGGCAGATAGAGAAAGACAAATACTGTATATTATCACTTATATGTGGAATCTTAAAACTAAAACAAATGAATGAATATAACAAAAGAGAAACAGATTCACAGATATAGAGAACAAATTAGTGTTTACCAACTGGGAGAGGGGAGGGGAAGGTGCATGATAGCAGTCACAGATTGAGAGGTACAAACTACTATACATAAAATAAGCCAGAAGTATATATTGTACAGCACAGGGAATATACTAATATTTTATCATAACTGTAAATGTGCATAATCTATAAAATATTGAATCACTATGTTGTACATATATAATATTATATATATTATTAAATATAATATTGTAAATCAACTATACTTCAATAAAAATTTTAAATAAATTTTAAAAACTGGAAGCATGCTTTACAAATCAAAAAATATCAGTGTTCTAATAATTAAAAATATGTTACCAGTGTAACAATTGATGGAACAATCATTTTAATAGTAAAATTAAAACAAAAATGTTGCAAACCAGGGTAACTTGATATAATGTTTCTAGTTAGTCATAGAATGTCAAAACCTTTTAAAATATTATGTATCCTAAGAAAATTATCAAAAGTGTGAATAAGGATTCATGTACAACACTGTTAACAGATCATAAAAAGGGTGGGAGTTGCCTCTAAATGTCTGTATATAAATACAAGAAGAGTTTTCAAAGTTTAAAAAGTAAATTAAACGAATTTTACATCTATTTTACCTCTCTTTTTCAGTAATCCCTGACCCACTCTATTTCTTGTCCTCATGCCACATGCTAAATCTAATGATGGACCAGGCACTAGATCTGCCCAGGCTCTTCCCCAGACTATCTCGTCTAGGCTTTCTCCCTCCCTCTAGTTAAATGTAGTCTATTTATTCTTGACCACTTATTTGAATGAATCCTAATCCTTTAACCACTATGACCTTCTGGACCAGTTCTTTAATCTCGATGAAACAATCTATGCGAAATCAAGCTTTCAACTCTTCAAGACCCTCTGTGACCTTCTAGTCTCAGAAATGTCTCCTGTAATCACTTGTTTCAAATAAGGTTTCAAAGACCAAGATAGAGACCGCAGAGACTTCAGGTATGGATTTATACATTGTTTCCTTTTCTGCAACTTTTCTCCCAATGACTGCTAATTAGGAGCTTGGGATTAATATGTACACATTATTATATATAAAACAGATAAACAACAAGGACCTACTGAATAGCACAGGGAACTATATTCAATATATTGTAATAACCTATAACAGAACAGAATCTGAAAAAGAAAAAATATATATATATACACACACGTGTGTATGTGTATAACTGATTCACCTTGCTGTATACCTGGAACTAACACAACACTGTAAATCAACTATACTTCAACAACAAAAAGAAAATGGCTCTTACCAAGCTAAGGAGAAAAATACAGAAAATAAGAGAAGATTTTTTGTTTATACTGATATAGTGTTACAATATTTAGAATTATTATTAAATAAAGTAGAACAATCCTGCTAAAAATTTGGTATCTGAATCAAACAAACTGGAGGTTCTGATACAGGCAATTTTGGGGTAAGTACTGGTGAATCTTTATTTTTAACAAGCTGCTCAAGATATTTTGAGGCTCTCTACAGTATAGGAACCAGTGGTATGGAGCTTGGAGAGAAAATTAGTAAATCCTGAAGGAGTTACGGGAGGTAAGAACATCTGATAAGAATGAGGCCTGATTGCTGCGTTAGGACAACTGTATTTTAATTCGGAACTGAGAAAGAATTGAGACGACACAGTGAACGGAATGATAAAATATGTGACTCTAGAGTATCTACAAAATCTTTAAGTAAAATCTGCAGATAAAATAATGATTTCTACGTTTTTTCCCTCAAGGATCCTGATTTTTAATTCCTCAAAAGTAGTTTCAGCTGTGCTTGACTGATCTACTAATTGAATAAAGTTATCAAGTATCCTATTTTTTCTACTCGGAATATTAATCAGATATTATGCCAGGTTGGTCAATCCGGGGAGATCGACAGAGAATAAGTGCAACCACTCTAAATGAATATGATTCCAACTGGAAGCAAATCTAGTAGAAGCTTATTTATCTGGTGCCATCAAGATGTGTAATTGACAGGTTAAAGGGAAAATTTTATTAAATGTGAAGTCATTAAAAGTTTTTTATGTAATATATATATACACTATATATACTATTATATATATACTACATATGTATATATAATGTTTTACATATATATGTGTACATACATAAGCATACACACTCTAAATATTTTACTTTAACCATAAGAATGTCAATTTGACCTTATATGACATTTTGCATAAAGTGGCAAGTTCTTCCCTTTTGAGTTCTATGTTGTTGTTTTTTTTAAATACACCATGGAAATCATAATCTACAGTCTTCAGTGTTGGTTCAGAAGAAAGAGTTTTACAGAGCTACTTTCAGTGTAAAATCTTCTAGATTTTTATATGTCCTCCAAAATTTTACAGTTATTTTGCATAAATCCAATTTTGAAATATTTTTTCAGCTATTAGCATTTCTTTTCACAGTCATATTTCAATGGCTTTCCATAACATCTTATTAAGTTGCAAAATTATACTTAAAAGTACCCTTAGAAGGAACACGATTGAGAACAAACAAAACTAGTTCTTGGGAAGAAAATACTCATTTTGTGAAAGCAGAAGCATATAGGCGTACCAAAGAGGAATCAACTAACCTTTAGTTTTTAGAATGAACTAGACAAAAGTCAGCATGTTTCACAGAGAAAATAAAGCACATTCACAGTGAGTTATTACGGAAAGGTCAGGTAAAAGATCTCGTCCTAGAGCTTCCCTGGTGCCGCAGTGGTTGAGAGTCCACCTGCCGATTCAGGGAACAGGGGTTCATGCCCCGGTCCGGGAAGATCCCATATGCCGCGGAGCAGCTAGGCCCGTGAGCCATGGCCGCTGAGCCTGCGCGTCCGGAGCTTGTGCTCCGCAACGGGAGAGGCCACAACAATGACAGGCCCGCGTACCGCAAAAAAAAAAAAAGATCTCGTCCTGTAGAAGTAACAGCGAACCTCTGCTAAGGTCTTGCTGTCCTTGCACTGAGCTCCTTATATATGTTACCTTTAATCCTCAAAGCAAACCTGTGAAATACTATTAGTATTACAAGATACTATTATAATCCCCATTTTACAGATGAATAAATAGGGGTTCAGAGAGGTTAGGGAACTTACTGAAGGTAAGTGCAGAGTCAGGGAAACTGTAAGCGAGCTGGTCTTGCTCCAGAGGCTGCAAGATTACCGGAAGCTGATTTCACAGGAAGTTAACCTATGAGGCTTGATTGTCGCTAGGCAAACATAATTTTTTTAAAAAAACACAACTTTTTCAGTATCATTTGTTTTCAAAATTTAACTAGTTCCCCCATCCCCAGCTGCACTCTTGTTTTTAAAGTAATATTTGTCATCATTAAAAAAAAAAGGCAATTACAGATAAACTTGAAAGAGACAATAATTATCACCTGAAATGCTACGACCTACGTTGTCAGCGTGATCACGTTTTTCAGCTCAGTTTCACCACCTGAAAGGCACAGACCTTTCCAGCTTCACGTAGTAATTACAGGGAAAGGTAATGATTGGTCTATTTTCAGTTAGATGCTAACACCCAAACCTGTCAATTATAGTGCAAGGTAGAGGGTACCGTAATTGGCTTGATTTCCATAAGATGCCAACTTGTAATCACCATTGACAAAGGTTTATAAAATAAAGAAAATCACATTTAAATCACTGAAGCAGGTAGGAGGTGGATTTTTCAGAAGTGGATAGGATGCTGATTTTATACACACACACACACACACACACACACACACACGTATAACCATCATAAAAAGAATGGTTTGTAGAAATGATTAGAAAAAGTTTCTAGGCAGAGGCAGTACTTCAGTTGGATCTAGAGTGGTTAAAAGTTTCATAGAGGCAAGATTTTTGGAAAAAAATCCAGGTAAAGGATTTATGTTTGCTAAGTCACGGAATGGATCTGTTAAATGACTACAGGTGGAATTTGGGGAGAAGTGAGTTGTATTTGTGACGTATGGTAAAAGGAAAAAAATTTGAAATGGTAAACTGAAACAAAATCACTTTGAGTGATCTAGCACAAGTCAGTATGTTCTCCTTTCATTTAAAGGCTTACTCAAAAATTTGAACTTTGAACAAAAATTTGAACTTTGGGACCATTTAAAATTTGTGAGCAAGACTGAAATGATACCTACAATATAGTTTCTTGTTATTCAGAAATGTTATAATGCCAATAGCTGAACCTGTCAGAAAAAGAAACAAAAGAATCTATAAGTTGCTTTAGGATTGATTTATTGCCATGTTTAAAGTAGTTTTACCAGATTGAATTGTTTTTGCCTCATCAGTGTGACTGAATCAGTGGGCTGGAAAATAAAAATTTCTGAGTTCCATTTTTACTGTGTGCCAGCTAAGAATCTGAACAAGAATCTTTGCTGAACTCCTTTTATACATATACAAATTAAATTTTTTTAAAGTCTAGCTTCCTCTAATGATTAATGTTTCACTAACTGACCAAATCTACTTGTTAAACATGGAACTTCAATTCACGGAAAACTTGATAAAAGATTGCATGTCAGTTTACAACTGCATTTCAACACTGAATCATTTATTTTCATCTATTTTAAGAATTATAGGAACATGGTAGATGAAGTACCATTTCAATATGTTTTAGTTTACCAAGGAATACATCAACCATGGTCTCATTGAAGCCTATGGAACACCTGTGAGTTCATCAGGCACCTCTTTTAAATGTTTTTGATAAACTCACTCTCCTACTCTCTGAGAGATGAAAGGTCTTTTTGAAACTCCAATACTCCTAACTCAGTTGATGACTTCATTTTTACCTTATATTAAAATGAGAACTTTCACCAGATGGTAGTTTTCTTAACCTCCCACTAATCTACCTGCATTCCACACATCCTCTGTCCTATTGTCCTCTGGGTCCCATCTGCCCCTGACTTCTCAGAGAAATCACTCACTATGGAGAATTCCTTCTTGCCCTCTATCAGCCATCTATTTGTCTTTAGTGGCTACTTCTCATTACCCTTCACACCTATTTGTCCATCATTAAAAATTAAACACATCGTTTTTTCCACTCCACTGCCTCATCAAACTCACACTTACCTGAATCCTTATACCTAACTCATGCCACTCATTTCTGGAAGTCAAACAAGTAAGAGGTGAAAGATTCCAAGCACAATAGGAGTATGGACCCAAGCATTAAAATCTTGGCATGAGTACACACACTGGATGATGGAATATTATTACGTTATTTTTCACATCTTCAATTATGAAATGCAGAACGAATCTATATGAAGAGCTTTCAGGATTTTCACCCCAATCTCTCTTCTATTTATGAATAATATCCCTTAATATTATACAAACCATCACCCTTCACAAATACAGAAATATACATATATATATATGTAATTAAAGAAAAGATAGAAAGAGAAACTGATTTTGTAGGAAAAAAGATAGTACCCTGGATCCCCAATCCCTGAATATCATGTCTACCACCTGCTCACTCCCATTTAAGAAAAATACTTAAAATAATAATACCATACTATAAAAATCTGTCATATTAATAAAACAGAAAAATGCTATTATTAACTATATTCTTATTACAGAAAGCATTGTAGATAAACTACTCATACAACTATAATATTATAAAGCAAACATTATATTGAAATATTAGATATAATGCTGTTCTAGATATACACTAAATATAACTGCATTTTAATATTGTAGCATTTATTAATTATAGAAACATAGTAAAAGACATACTGCTTTAATATACCATTTAAAACTTTAATAGTATTTCATTTTAAATGATGGAATCATTACTTATGAGCATAATAATCAGAATTATCTCCAGGAATGTCTTTTAGATAAGTTGTAATGATGCTTTTTAAAAAATTTACTGAATATAGAATAATTTTGTTCTCAGACTTTCAATAATTCATTAGTGATGTAATTTTTCAAGTTTGTTTACTCATAATAAATTCAAGTACATATGCAAGAAAATGCATTTATATGAAATCGCATGATAGAAGAAAATTAGGAATGTGACAAATGTTTGAAATTGCAAGTCTAACCTAGTACATCACAAAATCACTACAATTTTAAAACACAGATCATAGTCTTATGGTATAGGAGATAATAGTAGACATAGTAGGAATTTTTTTCCTGTATTGTATAGTTTTTGATACTTAAAATTTTTGTGATCCCTTTATCTCCGAGATTATTTTTCTTTGTTGATACATAGCATCAAAACAATGGGATTTGCTTGCCATCAAATTGGAACATTTAATTTGTTTTCAGTGCATTTAATGAGTTCACTTATGCTAACATATTTTCATCAATTTTATTGAGGTATACTTTCTATACAATAAATGAATTCTTTTAACTGACAGTTCAATGAATTTTAACGACTGGTCCACCCATGAAATCAATGCCTCAGTCAAGTTACAGAATATTTTCTTCAGATCCCAAAGGTTTTCCTTCCTCCTTACAGTCCATCTGTGCTGCTACAATCACTTATCAGCTTTCTTTCACTACCAATTAATTTGCATATTTTAGAATTGTGTATAAAGGAAATTACATAGTAAGTATTCTTTATGTCTGGTTTAATTATTTTGAGATGGACTGTTTTGTGATTCAATATTTTATTTTACATTTTATCAAAAATATCCCATTGTTATGAATCTACAAAAAAAATTTTACCCATTCTTCTGTTGATAGACATTGACTTATTACCAAATTTTTGCTATTACCAATAAAGATACCATGGATAATCTTGCAGAAGTTTTTCTGTGGACATGAACTTTCATTTTTGTTCAGTAAATACCTATAAGTGAAATCACTGCTTCAAAGCGCAGGTATATGGTAGGTATATGATTAACTGTGTAAAAATATGTCAAACTCTTTCCCAAGTGGCAGTACCCTTTTATTCAATCACCAGCAACATATCTTCACAACATATCTTCAGCAACATTTAATGTTGTCAATATTTCTAATTTTAGTTCTAGTGGTGTAAGAGAATATACAGTTATAACTTAATTTATGTTTCCCTGATAACTACTAATGTAGCATTCTTTTCCATGTGCTTTTGCCATTTGTGTATCCTCCTTTGTCATAAGTCCCATCCAAAGTCTAAATGGTTGCTCATTTTACACTGGATTACGTGTTAAACTTGCCTCCTCTGAGGAGCAGATACCGAGATGGGATTAGATGCCCAAGAGGTATATTACAGAAACACACTTGTGAAAGATAAAGGAGAGCCGCAGAAGGGAGGGAGACCTGGAGACCACTCTGCTCGTCTGACACTTGTGAAGGAAAGAGGAAGGAAGGAGAATTAATTGGGTAGGAGGAGTCTCAGCTGCATCACACTTTTAAAAAGGCTTAAGGGAGGCCATGGGGAGACTTCAAAGCAAAGCAACCCATTAAGGAGCACCCCATCTTGCAGGAATGGGCCCGTGTTAGCACCATTGCCATGCTCCATCACTGCTGGGCACAGCCTGTGGGAAGCAATGCCTCAGCTGCAAATGTCAGTATGGTACCAGAAGGACAGCAGCTGTAGCCATTTACTCTTTTTTTTTTTTCTTTTTGCCATTTACTCTTTTACTCTTCAAAGGTTGATGAGAACAGAATGAACTGTGTTTCTTATACAATATAGCATTCGTAATATAAAAATATTGCTAAGGTCATTCAAAGAGGATAAACCATGAACAATTCAACTGTATTTAATATAAAATCCCAACTATGGATTTCCTGGGAAGATACCCTCTAAAGAACCGATGAGAACTGCTTGGACTACCTCTCTGCTGTTACATATGGACTTTTAAGTATAGCATTATTTTTCTCTGCTGTCACAAATCCATAAGGAAAAAGGGATTTTGAAGAGATTTTGTGTTATCTTTCATGCATTTGATAAGCATAGGCCCCCCATATTCTGTAATACCTTTGTGCTTGTGTCCTTATTTTTATAAACAAGAAATACTACATGCCCATCATGATAAATGCAGAAAATTAAAAACTTGAGGGCAAATAAAGCAGAGGATTATTCTATGAGCCACATGACCATTTGCTGGGATCTTAAGAGTATGTGAGTGATTGTTTTTCAAGAAATTAAAAAGCAAAGCTAGACTGTGATAGGCAGCCTCTAAAATGCACCCTTTTGATCCCCACTTCCTAGTATTCTTCTCCCTTGGGTAACATTTTCCCCTTGAATGTGGGCTGACACTTGTGACTCACATCTAATGAACAGAAAACAGCAAAAATGATGGGACTTCATTTCTTAGATTAGGCTTTTACTGGTATTAGGTGATGTCTTCTTGCTCTCTTTACTGCTCACTCAGAAAGAAGCCAGTTACCATATTTTCAGCTGTCTTATGCAGAGACCCTCATGGCAAGAAATGAACTGAGGAAGGCCTTCAGCTAACAGCCAGCAAAGATCTAACATCTACCGGCAGCCATGTGAGTGAACTTGGAAATAGATCCTCTGAGATCCGCCAGGAAACAGATGAATCATCTTGAAAGTAATCCTCCACCAGTTGGGTCTTGAAATGACTATAGCCCAGGTCACCAACTTGATTTCAGCCTTGTGACAGACCCTGAGCCAGAGGCGCACAACTAAGCCATCTGCAGATTCCTGACCCACAGATTATGAAATAACAAATGTTTATTTTTTTAAGTTGTGAACTTTGGGGGTAATTTGTTACACAGCAATAGGTTACTAACATATCTTGGTTCTCCTAAGAAGACATATCACTCCCACCAGATGCATAGTTCCTGAGTGATGGTATCCTATACCAAACTCTATTTCAGTACTAAAAAGACTAAAGCTTCAGCAGTTTCAGCCACTTGTTTTGGAGAACATGGTATTTAAAGCCAATTACTTTTTTTTTTTGTAAGTCTTAGCTCATTTGCTTTAACTGAGAGTTTAGCTGATGTCAACAGTTTTACAGCAATCTTAATTGTTTTCATATTCTATCGATAATGTCTTGGTTAATTTCTTGTAAATGTGCAGAGAGAGGCTAAATATTTTTGAGGATTAGTGTGGTTTCTCATAACTGGATAAATTAAATAGACACCTGGAAGATAAGTTAAGAAATTCTGTCTTCTAACTTTATTTTCCTAATCACTTGATCAAAACTGATGATGTGTCAGGGAGAAAACAGAAAAAGAAAAGCAAATACTCATTCCCATATTGGGTGACTGGATATTCTAGTCTATAAAGAATGATTCAGACAAATAACACAAGTACACTGGGAGCTTAGACCCTTTCAAAGGTATTCTCTGCTCCCCTGAGTGTACTTGTTGTCAAGAGTGTTACTTTGTGAATCGCCAAGTTGCAATGCCCTGCCAGCCTCTTACCACCACACCTGTATTATTTTTAGCAGTTAGGCTTTAGAAGACAAACATGCACACTTAATTCCACTTGAGACTCGATGTAGCATTGGACCTGACCTTAGGAAAGCCAGTTTTTAAAATCCTGTTCATTGTCTTCAGTTTCTACTTTGAGTCATTCTCATATCTTGTCCCCTCTCATCAGCTCTTGCAACCAGTTTCTAACTCATCATTTCTTATTCTGTGCCTACATTCTGTCTTTCCAAACCCTCCTCAATTTGTAAAATGTAGCGCAAATGTGACATGCTTTATATAACTTTATCTCCATTACACACAAAAAGAATCACTCATTTCTCAGTACCCAGACATGTTTCTAAACTTTACTGTAGCAGTTATAACATTTTTCTTGTTTCGGAGATACTGCTATGAACTGAAAGTTTTTTGCTCCCAAAATTCACATGGTAAAACCATAATCTCTTATACAAAGGGACATGAGAGATCTTGCTTCTCCGTCTTCTCTCTCTCCACTATGTGAGGATACAATGAGAAGACAGCCGTTTGCAACCAGGAGACAAGCCACCATCAGACACCAAATCTGCCAGCACCCTGATCTTGGACTTCCCAGCCTCCAGAACTGTGAGAAATAAATGTCTTTTTTTTTTAATTGAAGTATAGTTGATTTACAATGTTGTGTTAGCTTCAGGTGTACAGCAAAGTGATTAAGTTATGCATATATATATATATAAATATATATATACCTATATGTATTACATATATATACATATATATTCTTTTTCAGATTCTTTTCCATTATAGGTATTACAAGATATTGAGTATAGTTCCCTGTGCTATACAGAGTAGGTCCTTTTTGTTTATCTACTTTATATATAGTAGCATGTATCTGTTAATCCCAAATTTCTAATTTATCCCTCCCCCACCTTTGGTAACCGTAAGTTTGTTTTCTATGTCTGTGAGTCTGTTTCTGTTTCATAAATAAGTTCATTTGTATCATTTTTTTAGACCACATGTAAGTGATATATGATATTTATCTTTCTCTGTGTGTAAATGTCTGTTGTTTAAGCCACCCAGTCAATGGTATTTTTGTTATAACAGCCCAAACTTACTAAGATACTTCTGTATCTGTGTATGTATGTGTGTGTGTGCATGTGTATCATTCTTTAACTTGTAAACTCTTGAGTTACTTGTAACTTGTAAACATTTTAATGTGCAAAGGCCAGTGATAGAGTTCCCTGTGATCTCTCTTTTCAATTATATTTCTCCCTTTCATCATATTAATAATAATAATCAATCACTGGGCTTCCCTGGTGGCGCAGTGGTTGAGAATCTTCCTGCCAATGCAGGGGACACGGGTTCGAGCCCTGGTCTGGGAAGATCCCACATGCCGCGGAGCAACTAGGCCCGTGAGCCACAACTACTGAGCCTGCGCGTCTGGAGCCTGTGCTCCGCAACAAGAGAGACCGCGACTGTGAGGCGCCCGCACACCGCGATGAAGAGTGACCCCCACTTGCCACAACTAGAGAACGCCCTCGCACAGAAACGAAGACCCAACACAGCCAAAAATAAATAAATAATTAATTAAGACCACATATTAAAAATAAATAAATAAAATCTTAAAAAAAAATCAATCACTGTATTTCCTTCTACCTTTCTTTTCATTCCTGTGGGTTTTTTCTTTTTAAACAACTTTGTGATTCTTTGTAGGAACACTTACCCTCTCAATATAGCCTTCTTTTAGCAAGAGACACCAACTTGTACTTTCAGTGCACATAATTGGACACCATTTCATACACATGTTCTGTGCCATCCATGATCCTTCAGTGTCCTATGCCTGGGCCTATATATTAACCACAGATAATTCTGTATCTTTTCCTATCAGCTGCATAAATTGCCTAATTACTGTGCCCAATTCTGTGACTACTGGCCCAAGGCTATGCTGAGAAATATTGCCTGTGTCTGCTTAGCAACTCCCCACTACCAGCTGACTGTCCTTGCTTTGTAGTGATTGTGGTTCCTGGCTTCCCACAGGCACTGAACCTGCACATTTTCCCAAAATTACCTTGCCCAACAGTACGTGCCTCCTTCCACTTTTCCTGGGTTATCTTTCAGAGCAGCAATATGTCATGCACAAAGGGTTAAGTACTGTTGTATATAATTTTTTATAAAGAATAATTGATGTGACACAAAAACATGTTGTAGTTATTTTCAAAATTGGCAAATTATAAATGCCAAGTGCTTTCTAATTCAGCAATTAGGTTATAAAAATTAAATTCTGAACCTTATGTTTTACATCAATTTCATTCTCAATAGGGAATATGAAAGCTGACATTAAGACAAATAGGAAAGAGTACATGCGGCAGCACAGTGAACAGTTTATTAACAAGCACCTTGCATGATATACTCCCCTAATGTTAACTGAAACATAATTTACAAAGATGTATGAAGTGAGGGATCTTACATTCTAGGATAAGTTAACTGAGAAAAAAGACAATGGAATCATACACACACCGTATAAATATATATATGTATATGTGTGCGGCTAGAGAGAGAAAATGGATAGAGAAAGATGCACATCTGTCCCTGTTCTCCAAAGTGGTTAGAAAGTGAATGTGTTAAGTTTCATAAATCTAAAGTAAAGAAAATGTGCCTAGTGAACTCTTGAGATTTGTTCTTGAACAACATCCTGGAGGTGAAACCCCTCCAAATACCATGTTCAACCTTCGAGGGCAGGGAAAGCTGACATGTACAGCATGAGGATGAACAACAAATGGAGTGTGGTGAGAGAAAGGTCACTCTCTGCTCAGATAACCATCTCCAAAGGAAATTCTTGGCTTCCTGAGTCAAATGCAGGCTCAATTGGCTTTGTTTGGGAGCTTGGAGTCCATCATGTTTCTAGGATAAAATGGGCTTAGTGTCTGTGTGAGAGGTAGGACTGGCCTGGGGATTCTCAACATTAACACTCTACAACACTCTCTGGCAATGGCCAAGCAATAGTGAAAACAAGCCATTTCTTGCCCTTCACTGGATTCAAAGAAACCTTCAGATTCCTTCAACATTTGGACTATTGATGCCACTTGAGAGCAGTAACGTGTGTTTCACCCCACAAACCATTCTTGCAATAGTATCGTTTTAATAGTGCACATTTTGAATATTCCTTCTTCTCTGTATGTTGAGTACTTTAGTCACACCTCTACAGTAACACTTACCACATTATTGTAATTTTCTGTGTATATGTCTGTCTCAGGTGAGAGACTGCAAACTCTCAGGCATGGACTACATCTCACTTATTTTTCTATTCCTGACACAAAATCTCTTCCATACCTAGAGTAGGGACCCTATATTTCTGTTAAATAAATGCGTAAATAAATGGCTATAGAATATAGGCAAAAACACCTGTATAGATATTTATGTATACATTTATACACTTTACACATATTAATGTTTGTGCAACTGATAATATTCATATATTTGGTGGTATTTATTTTCAAAAAGTTTTTAAATAGGTGATAGTTTAGATATAATATGATCAATGTAAATATATATAATTGGAGGAGACAAATTATATAGTTATTAAACATTTTCATTTTGAGATCTTATAAATATGAGAGTGATAATAAATTTTTTGCACATTTGCTTAATTGCAAATGACAGCACATTCCATGCCATCAAATCACTGACAAAATGTAGAACTAGAAAGCTTCACAAATCATCTATTAAAGATAATATAAATCTGATCAATTTGAAGAGGATTGTTTTCAAGCCAAAAAAAAAGATAAACAAAGAAAGATGTTATAGGTACCAGCAGTCTTAAATTTATAGGTATATATAAATATTTTTAAAGTTTCAGAAACAGTGTTGCAAATTAGTTAGGAATTTTCAACTGAGTCATTTTTTTTCAGTGTTTAAGATACATTGTGTACGAATTATTCAAAGATAAACTTTTATAATTTGTTATTTCCTTACATTATCGAAATTCCTTACTAGTGTGAACAAATAGTACATTCTCCTTCTTTTCGTACTATATTTCTTTGCTCAAGACATAATTTCTTCTAACAATAATTTGTTCCTAGAGTAGTTATTAATGAGTTTCATTTTAATGTCATAAAGCAAACATGAAACTTTTAATTTTGCATATATGAGTCTAACTATACATATATACACACACACAACAGAAATATGCATTACGCACTTATTTCTAAACAATAAACATGGAAATCACATTAGAAGGAAAACAAAACTTATGAAACTCTCGAAAGGACAAAGTAAAATGCAGATTAAATGTATATTTAATATATTTTGAAAGAAATAAAAACTATTGCTAGATAGAATATTAAGAAAATATTTCCATTTAGGTTGTACTGTGTCAGTAAAAGGCAAATTTTTCATAATTAATTACTTTTATGGCATTCTAATTTATTAGATGATTTTAAATTATGGGAAATAAATAGTATTAATTACAGAATAATAATGTACTTTCATGTTTTTTGTGCATAGTGTACTTCAAAATCCAAATTTCTTTTTTGCTTAGAATATTTAAATATACTTCAACTCAGAGATATGACTGTTACCTAAGACAATGCCATAAACCCAAAGAATCTTTTGATTTTGTTTCAGAAATAATAATAAAAGTAATCTAAGAAAGTGAAAATTAAGGTTTTCTTCTCCCAACCTGGATAGCCCTGCATAGCGCCATTTATTCATAGCCCCATTTGGAAATCTTTTTTTTCTTTCAAGATTCAGCTCACATAGCACCTCTTTCCTGAAGCCTTCTCTAGTTCTTCCTCCATTTCCCCTGATTTTAGTGGTTCCTTCCTCTGCATGCATATACCATTTAATTAGACTTCTACTTAGCATGTTGCTTTCTTCTTTGTAATACGGTTTTATGTTTCTCTTTACCACTAGACTGCAAATTCCAAAATGTTAGGGCCAACTCTTTTCTCTGTTCTCTCACATGTATCACACTGTTACACATAATTCATACAATGAAGACCTGCTGGATTCTTATTGCTATCTTTCTTCTTCCATTCACATTGATGAGGACAATATAAATTGTGCAAATGACTTTGAGTAATACAAAAGAAAAGTAAAACAAAGCCGCTACTTGAGAAGTTTATATACCGTTTATCTTGAGTGAAACAGAGAGGAGATAGAGTTGACAATATCATTACAAAGTTCATTTTAAAACAAAAACAGTATTCTGATGCTAATTACATGTTAATTGAAAAGGCCAGCATACTGAACTCCATCCATGCTATGATTAAAACTATATAATACTTATACGCATTTAAAAGGTTTGTAGAGAGCATCTACTGAACGCTGGGAGAAGACCTCAGACCTCCCAAAAGGCAAGAAACCCCCCACGTACCTGGGTAGGGCAAAAGAAAAAACTAAACAGAGACAAAAGGATAGGGACGGGTCCTGCACCAGCGGGAGAGAGCTGTGAAGGAGGAAAAGTGTCCACACACTAGGAAGCCCCTTCGCGGGTGGAGGCTTCGGGAGGCGGAGTGGGGGAGCTTGGGAGCCGCGGAGGAGAGCACAGCAACAGGGGTGCGGAGGGCAAAGCGGACAGATTCCAGCGCAGAGGATCGGGCCGACCGGAACTTGCCAGCCGAGAGGCTTGTCTGCTCGCCCGCCGGGGCGGGCGGGACTGGGAGCTGAGGCTCCGGCTTTTGTCGGAGCGCCGGGAGAGGACTGAGGTTGGCGGCGTGAACACAGCCTGCGGGGCGTTGGTGCACCGCGGCTGGCCGGGAGAGAGTCCGGGGAGAAGTCTGGAACTGCCGAAGAGGCAAGAGACTTTTACGTCCCTCTTTGTTTCCTGGTGCACGAGGAGAGGGGAATAAGAACGCTGCTTGAGAGAGCTCCAGGGACGGGCGCGAGCCGCGGCTAGGGGTGCGGAGTCCAGAGACGGACGTGGCTAGGGTCGCCCAGAGCGGCTAGGGCCGCTGCTGCCGCCACCGGGAGGCCTGTGTGCGAACACAGGTCACTGGCCACGCGCCCTTCCGGGGAGCCTGTGCAGCCCGCCACTGCCGGGGTCCCGGGATCCAGGGACAACTCCCCCGGGAGAACGCACAGGCGCGCCTCAGGCTGCAACGTCTCGCCGGCCTCTGCAGCCGCAGGCCCACCCCACACTCCGTGCCCCTCCCTACCCCCGGGCCTGAGTGAGCCAGAGCCTCCGAATCAGCGGCTCCTTTAACCCCGTCCTGTCTGAGCAAAGAATAGACGCCCTCCGGCGACCTACACGCACAGGCGGGGCTAAATCCAAAGCTGAGCCCCTGGGAGCTGTGAGAACAAAGAAGAGAAAGGGAAATCTCTCCCAGCAGCCTCAGAAGCAGCGGATTAAAGCTCCACAATCAACTTGATATACCCTGCATCTGTGGAATACCTGAATAGACAACCAATCATCCCAAATTAAGGAGCCCTGTGGATGAAAGGCTCTTGGGGCTGCAGCCAGGAGTCAGTGCTGTGCCTCTGAGGTGGGAGAGCCAACTTCAGGACACTGATCCACAAGAGACCTCCCAGCTGCACATAATATCAAACAGCAAAAATTTCCGAGAGATCTCCATCTCAACGCCAGCACCCAGCTTCACTCAACGACCAGCAAGCTACAGTGCTGGACATCCTATGCCAAACAACTAGCAAGACAGGAACACAACCCCACCCATTAGCAGAGAGGCGGCCCAAAATCATAATAAGTCTACAGACACCCCAAAACACACCACCAGACGTGGACCTGCACACCAGAAAGACAAGATCTAGCCTCATCCACCAGAACACAGGCACTAGTACCCTCCACCAGGAAGCCTACACAACCCACTGAACCAACCTTAGCCACTGGGGACAGACACAAAAAACAACAGGAACTACGAACCTTCAGCCTGCAAAAAAGGAGACCCCAAACACAGTAAGATAAGCAAAATGAAAAGACAGAAAAACACACCGCAGATGAAGGAGCAAGATAAAAACCCATCAGACCTAACAAATGAAGAGGAAATAGGCAGTCTACCTGAAAAAGAATTCAGAATAATGATAGTAAGGTTGATCCGAAATCTTGGAGATAGAATGGACAATAGAATGGACAAAATGCAAGAATCAGTTAACAAGGACCTAGAAGAACTAAAGATGAAACAAGCAACGATGAACAACACAATAAATGAAATTAAAAGTACTCTAGATGGGATCAATAGCAGAATAACTGAGGCAGAAGAACGGATAAGTGACCTGGAAGATAAAATAGTGGAAATAACTACTGCAGAGCAGAATAAAGAAAAAAGAATGAAAAGAACTGAGGACAGTCTCAGAGACCTCTGGGACAACATTAAACGTACCAACATTCGAATTATAGGGGTTCCAGAAGAAGAAGAGAAAAAGAAAGGGACTGAGAAAATATTTGAAGAGATTATAGTTGAAAACTTCCCTAATATGGGAAAGGAAATAGTTAATCAAGTCCAGGAAGCACAGAGAGTCCCATACAGGATAAATCCAAGGAGAAATACGCCAAGACACATATTAATCAAACTGTCAAAAATTAAATACAAAGAAAACATATTAAAAGCAGCAAGGGAAAAACAACAAATAACACACAAGGGAATCCCCATAAGGTTAACAGCTGATCTTTCAGCAGAAACTCTGCAAGCCAGAAGGGAGTGGCAGGACATATTGAAAGTGTTGAAGGAGAAAAACCTGCAACCAAGATTACTCTACCCAGCAAGGATCTCATTCAGATTTGATGGAGAAATTAAAACCTTTAGAGACAAGCAAAAGCTGAGAGAGTTCAGCACCACCAAACCAGCTCTACAACAACTGCTAAAGGAACTTCTCTAGGCAAGAAACACAAAAGAAGGAAAAGACCTACAATAACAAACCCAAAACAATTAAGAAAATGGGAATGGGAACACACATATCGATAATTACCTTAAATGTAAATGGACTAAATGCTCCCACCAAAAGGCACAGATTGGCTGAATGGATACAAAATTTACAAGCAGCTCATGCAGTTCAATGTCAGAAAAACAAACGACCCAATCCAATAAATAGACCTAAATAGACCTAAATAGACATTTCTCCAAAGAAGATATACAGATTGCCAACAAATATATGAAAGAATCTGCAACATCATTAATCATTAGAGAAATGCAAATCACCACTACAATTAGATATCATCTCACACTGGTCAGAATGGGCATCATCAAAATATCTAGAAACAAAAAATGCTGGAGAGGGTGTGGAGAAAAGGGAACCCTCTTGCACTGTTGGTGGGGATGTAAATTGATACAGCCACTATGGAGAACAGTATGGAGGTTTCTTAAAAAACTAAATATAGAACTACCATAGGACCCAACAATCCCACTACTGGGCATATACCCTAAGAAAACCATAATTCAGAAAGAGTCATGTACCAAAATGTTCATTGCAGCTCTATTTACAATAGGCCGGAGATGGAAAAAACCTAAGTGTCCATCATCAGATGAATGGGTAAAGAAGATGTGGCACATATATACAATGGAATATTACTCAGCCATAAAAGAAACAAAATTGAGTTATTTGTAGTGAGGTCGATGGACCTAGAGTGTGTCATACAGAGTGAAGTAAATCAGAAAGAGAAAAACAAATACTGTATGCTAACACATATATGTGGACTCTAAGGGGGAAAAAAAAAAAAAAGGTCATGAAGAACCTAGGAGCAAGACAGTAATAAAGACACAGACCTACTAAAGAATGGACTTGAGGATATGGGGAGGGGGAAGGGTAAGCTGGGACGAAATGAGAGAGTGGCATGGACATATATACACTACCAAACGTAAAATAGATAGCTAGTGGGAAGCAGCCGCATAGCACAGGGAGATCAGCTCGTTGGTTTGACTAACTAGAGGGGTGGGATAGGGAGGGTTGGAGGGAGGGAGACGCAAGAAGGAAGAGATATGGGAACATATGTATATGTATAACTGATTCACTTTGTTATAAAGCAGAAACTAACACACCATTGTAAAGCAATTATACTCCAATAAAGATGTTAAAAAATAAAAAAAATAAAAAAATAAAAAAATAAAAATAAAAGGTTTGTAATATAAAATTGAAAGTTGGACTTCCCTGATGGTGTAGTGGTTAAGAATCCACCTGCCAAAACAGGGGACACGGGTTAGAGTCCTTGTTCGGGAAGATCCCACATGCGTGGAGCAACTAAGCCTGTGTGCCACAACTACTGAAGCCCGCATGCCTAGAGCCCATGTTCCGCATCAAGAGAAGCCATGTCAATGAGAAGCCCACGCACCACAACGAAGAGTAGCCCCGGCTCGCTGCAACTAGAGAAAGCCCACATGCAGCAACAAAGACCCAATACAGCTAAAAATAAATAAATAAATAAATTTAAAATTGAAAGCCAATGAGTCACTATAATAGTTACTGACTTTTTCTTGACTGTTCAAATGTTTATAACACAATTATGTAAAATATTTACACAGTTCATTAAATAAATTTCCAGAGGAGCCTAAGCATCTGTGAAAGCCTACCTCCACAGAGCCTTATCTCTAGACTTAACAATTTGGGAATCTAAGATTCACTTTAAAAGGTGACATAGGAACAACATGGTGATTTCCTGGCATTCTTAGGACTTCACATGTTACAGTGCCAGGACTTTTTTTTTTTTTTCCTGGCTTCAAAACTATTTGTAATGTAGCCAAATCCTTGAAAAACACAGCTAGCGTATGATGGATGGAAAACAAGTGTACCATATTCCCTACCAATAAGATCCTAAATTTGATTTTTCCTGTTTGGGTAGATACAAAGTTTCTGGCTTTTAATATAAAACATATGGTATGTGACCAAGGCTTTGTATGATCATCTCTTTATTCCATAATTGTGTTTCAAATATAATGATCTCCAACCATAATCTGACCTCTTGCAGTAAAATAATTAAACCCAATCTCTCAAGTAGTATCCCAAGATAACAATGAAATGTAAATCTCAAAAAATACATGTCTCCTATGGGCATTTAGCTATTAACATTAGAAATGTTTAAAAGAAAAAGGAAAGTAAATTTGGAATGCTAACCACAACTAAAATATGCCACATATAAAATAGGCAAAAGGGGTGGTGTGATGAATTGGGAGCTTGAGATTGACATATATACACTAATATGTATAAAATGGATAACCAAGAAGAACCTGCTGTATAAAAAAATAAATAAAATTCAGAAATTCAAAAATAAAATACGCAAAAGGCCCAGTAAGTATAACAAAGGAGATTAACACTATTCACAGATATCAAAATTAACTAAAGTTGGAAGTTCTAAGTCTTAATCTATGGTATAGATTTCTTTATTTAGGAAGGAAGAGCAGCATAAGGGATCAAAAGAAACTTAGTAAAATCAAAATCTTTGGCTGCCTCTACAGTAATGAATTAAGACTGCTGTGTTTTAGCATATGGTTATCTCCAAATGAGTTGGCATTTTATTTTTCCAAAATTGCTGTCACAAAACACTGACATGTACCAAGATGCCTTTGGCAGCAGTAGTAGATATACTGCTATTTTCTTCACCACCAGAGTAAAGGTCAAATAATTTAGTGAAAATGATGTAGGGCTCTGTCGTAACTGGTTAATTCACAGGTAAAAGGGGAACAATAAAACATAAATTTATGGGGATATAGTGTCAATTAAGTTGTCATATGGCTGAGTGGGTGACATTCTTTTTTTTAAAAGTACAAAGTTTCAGAACATGCATCTATATCTGCGAAAACATGCTAGCTAAAGAAGTGATTTTTCTCACCTATAAAATGGGAATTATAAAGCTTAGCATATCAGGCTCCATAAGATTACTTCTTGTTTTTTTGTTGTTGTTGTTGTTGTTCAAAATAGGTAATGTGGAAATCAGTATGAACTCTTTTTGAAAACACATTAATCTTGGTAACAGTGTCACAAGGTTGGCTTTAAGCAAAGCCAAACAGAGACCTTTCCATTCAAGGCAGACCATTCTACTAAAAACAGAACATTTTGGTTACTTAAGGCCTTTGAACTCAAATTCTATTACTTGAGGCTTGCTTCTCTTTCCTGGTAAACCTATATATACCTGCCTGATAGCAAAAGTTTTAACCTCCTCTTATTCCCATCAGGCACCCTAATGTTCATCTCTCTCTTTTTCAGCTATGCCAGGGTTCTGATGAATTAAAGCATGAAGCATTCAGAAATTCTCTCAACCTGCAAATATTTATGACTGTTACTTTGTACCAGCCACAACAGCAAACTAAGTCAACTCATGAAGCTTAGAGTCAAGTGTGGAGACAGATTTAAATGATAATAATAAAAAAAAAGGTGATGAGTGTAATCAAATAGTAATGAAGGATGCCATATGTTAGGAGCCCCTACATGGCTGCCTTAAACTTTGATGACTTCCCTGGGCACCCACTTAGCTTTCCTTGAGCATAATCTAGTGGTCATCAACAGAGATAATACTTTCTTCAAAGTGAGTTTAGAAATATGTGAGACAACTTTTGGTTGTCACAATGATTAGAATCTCTAGTTTGTCATTTGGCTGGAAAATCCAGGAATAATATTTTCGTTCCCCACAGGCTCTTGGATCTCCTGAATATAAGCCCCATTGGTTTTCAAAGCCAGACATGTGGGGGCTTATCTCTCCAGCACAGGTCCCAAGGGTTGGGGTGCCTGATACAAGACATGAACCCCTCCTGCAGCTTCAGCCTGGGGGGCAGCCTTCAGGTTCACCACACATCTAGAGGTTACAGAGTAACCCTCAAAGAACATTGGTGGGGCTTCCCTGGTGGAGCAGTGGTTGAGAGTCCGCCTGCCGATGCAGGGGACACGGGTTCGTGCCCCGGTCCGGGAAGATCCCACATGCCACAGAGCGGCTGGGCCCGTGAGCCATGGCCACTGAGCCTGCGCGTCCGGAGCCTGTGCTCCGCAACGGGAGAGGCCACAACAGTGAGAGGCCCACGTACTGCAAAAAAAAAAAAAAAAAAAAAAAAGAACATTGGTGGGTGGGCACCATTTATGCATTCTGCCTTGACCTCACTGTACTTCCTAGAAAGGAAATGGCATACCCATCAAGAGTTCTGACTTTTACAGCTATCATCAAGGGGACACCTGCAAATTGCCTGGTCTGGAAGCAAGCAGGGGTGATGATGGTGATCCCAAAGAACTGTATATATTTTTACACTTTAAAAGCTCCTGGCTGAGGGTCTGATTTCCAATCAGCCTGAAGCTAGGTGCTGACTGAGATCCCTCTGTTTGGAACATCACCTGACACAATCTCATTTGGGGACCTACCAACAATCGATCAGACTGCTTAGACAATCACAAAGGTTTGAGAGACAACCAAGAGCTAGGGCAAGGTTAAACAATAAGCTTCATTGCCTACACAAGGCCACAACTTCAAGACTAGGAGAGGAGGTATTTCACCTAATACAGAAAAACAAACACAAGCAAAATGAGAAAACAGAGAAATGTGTTCCAAATAAAAGAACAACAGCAACAACAAAAACAGAAAACCTTAATAAAATGAAGATAAGAAATTTAACTGATAAAGAATTCAAAGTAATGGTCATAAGATGCTCATTAAACTCAAAAGAATGGATAACCACAGTGAGATCTTCAACAAAGAGATAGAAAATATAAGAAAGTACCAAACAGAAGTCACAGATCTGAAGAATACAATAACTGAACTAAAAAATACACTAGAGGAGCTCAACAGCAGACAAGATGAAGCAGCAGAGTGGATTAGTGACCTGGAAGACAGGGCAGTGGAACTCACCCAAAAAGAACAGCAAAACCAAGAAAGAATTTTAAAAAGAGAAGATACCCTGAGGGAACTTCAGGACAACACCAAGAAGGATAACATTCCCATTATAGGGGTCACAGAGGAGAAGAGAGACAGAAAGGGGGTGCAAATCTTATTTGAAAAAAAATAATGGCTAAAAATTTCCCTAACCCAGAGAAGGAAGCAGATATTGAGGTCCAGGGAGCACAGAGAATCCCAAACAAGATGAACCCAAAGAGATCCATAACAAGACACATTTTAATTAAAATGTCAAAATTTAAAGATAAAAAGAGAATCTTAAAAGCAGCAAGAGAAAAACAACTTTTGATGAACAAGGGAACCCCTATAAGACTAACAGCTGATTTTTAAGAAGAAACTTTGCAGTCCAGAAGGGAAAGGCATGATATATTCAAAGTGCTGAGAAGAAAACACTTCCAACCCAGAATATGTCTACCCAGTAGGATTGTCATTCAAAACTGAAGAAGAGATGAAGATTTTTCCAGACAAGGAAGCACCAGTAAACTGATTTTACAAGAAATGTTAAAGGGTTGTCTTTAAGCTAAAAAGAAAGGGCATTAATTAGTAACAAGAAAACATAAGAAAGTAAAAATCTTACTGGAAAAGGCAAATATGTAGTAAGGTAGTGGATTATCACTTATAAAGCCAGTAGTAAAGTTAAAACAGAAGCAGTAAAATTAACTATAACTGCAATAATTAGTTAAGCGATACACAAAATAAAAAGATGTCAAATATGACATCAAAAACATAAAACATGGAAAGAAGGAGTAAATGCAAAAAGCTAACCAGCATTTCTAGAGAAAATACACAGATAAGAGCCACATTAAAGTCTTGAAATATTCCATGGCTATCATTCCAGTACATCTCCATTTAATTCCAACAGTTTAGCCCATGCTAAGGAGTCCATGGGTTTAGGAAATTAGCAGTAAATTATTATAATTTGAGTCAGGTGAACTTTAAGTGCAAATGTTTCTTGCAAGATATTAACACAGCCCTTGCAACTGATAGATGAAGCTGTGAATTTGGCACATGCATTTTTGTCCTTTTCAATAAACAGAGACCATGAGAAGCAGTTGACTTTAATTGGTAGAAACAACTATACACCATTAACATCTGACAGCAGGGGGTCATCAGCACTTAGGTTCTGTGTTATAATCTGCAGGGACTTTAATTATCATCATCCCACAAGGCATGCTGTTGATGCACTCTATTGATAGCAACTTCCTTATAGAATCTGGAGAAAAGGAAGTAGAAATCACCCTAAAGGCCTTGATAAGACATACGCATGCCAAGGGTAGGAAATACATTCTCTGAAAATAGAAGAATCTGCCTAATCAATCAAGTTACAACTGAGAATCAATATCCTCAGGATATTTACCTCAAAGTGAGGAAAACTTTTTTCCACCTTGTACTCTAAGGGAGAAGTAACATATTTAGTAAATTCTTTAAAGTTTAAAAGCAACTTAATACCAATTTGGGTCTGCTGCTTCCGCCCAGATGCCAAGACGGCCAGAAAAGAGTTGTAGTGTGATCTAAAAAAATAAAGCAATAGCAGGTCCTGGTTGTGGTATAAGCATCCTATATGTGTTCCAGTCCCCATGACCCTGGATCACATTGCTTAGATATTTTGGTATTCAACAGGACAATTTTCAGCAAGGGACACAATGATGCTTCCACTAGACTGGAAACTGAGATTGCAACGAGGTAAATATTCAGGAAAAGATCTTTTGGTGTTAGAAGTGATTTATTCATACTTACAGGGAAAATAGGATTACTGCTCTAACACTGGGTCTAAGAAGTATACTGAGAGACCCTAGATGTTACCTGCTTGTCCCACCATGCCCAGAGCGGAGGTTTATAACTACTTTTGCAACTCTCTAAAGGCAGGTCTATCTAAAGTTCAGAACACTTCATAGGGAAAAGAACTATATTCAGCTCAATGCTCTGCCGGAGTAAATGGGTAATGTGAAGAGAGTAACACTTAATCATCCATTCAAGGAGATTTAAATTTTTGTAATGTGGTTTCTTTGTAACCAGTGATTTGGTTACATAATCCTAGGTAACCACAGGCACAAGAAAACGGAATTTGGTATGCCAAGATAAAGAAAACTGCAAATTCTGATTCAGTCATTCACAAAAAATAGGATTACATAGCTCTATAAGCTATGAAAAAATACTTCCAAATTCTATCGTAATAGAGTTTGGAGATACAGCTCATTGGTTCTCCCATTGCTTAACTATAGTATCTCTATTTTCCATTAAGGCTTAGACAGCTATTGGGAGTGGAAAGATGTTAACATGAGGTAGAGAAAACCTGCTCTTTTCAGACAAAGGTGATTACAGTGACATGATATCAAATCAAAGGGCTATCTATACACTTATCTCCCTATTTCTCTTCTTTGGGACTGGGCTCACACAGCAGGGGAGTACATTGGATAAACCGACGAGAGCAGCAAGGACAAACCTTACTGTGTTTCAAACAAGGAGCATGCCTACATCAAATAAATTAGGTAAGCCAGCATGGTCATGGGCAGTAAGTCAGCCACTGGAGTTAGCTTCCCTGGGCTGTGTTCAGTGCCCTGTGAGAAGGCAGCAAGCTGTTTAACGAGCCAGTGGGCCAGCCATGGGCTCTGTCAGAACAACGTGAGGTAGCTCCTTAGCAGATGCTGGAGCTGGGCTACCAGGTGAGGATAGAATAGAAGATACGCGGACCCCAGTGTCCGCAGTCAGTTGGAGTCAAGATGAAGCCACAGTAGTTTTACAGTAAGGCTAGTAATGGACCAAAAGAAGCATGATCACTAGTTACAAGCTTTAGGACCAGGAATATCCAGAAAAAGAAACTTCACTACAGTCACGGAAACCACCTTGTGCGTTCCCTGCCAGCAGGAGTCCAGGAGTGCTGCCCCTTGCCTCGTTCCCAAGCCGGAAGCATCCATACCCCTTCTTTCCTCACACACTGGAATATCAGGAGAGAAGCAGGGGAAGCAGAGAGATTTGAGCCACTGAGCCTTTTTATCTCAATGGAAGACTAAAAATAATCTTAAGAAACTCCTTTTACTGCAGGTTCAGACTAAACTTAATCTGGTTTGAATTTATCTAATAGTTCTGCTAATCAGAAGTGAGAGCCTACAACAAAAGATTTTTTAAAAACTTATGGTATGAGTTTATTCCTGACCATCCTTTCTCCCTCTTATTTATGTACATACTTCAAATTTCCCTTTGCCTTTCTTTTCCCCACTATTGCATACGGAATATATTTCCACTTAAGTTAACCAGAGTGGATTTCAGTTGCTACAACCAAAAATCCTTAACTAATAAAAACTGTCACATTTTTATTCTTTAAAAAATAGAACTATAGACCTAATTCAGTAACAGGTATAAGTCCTTTTACATATTTTTTTTTTTTTTTTTTTTTTTTTGCGGTACGCGGGCCTCTCACTGTTGTGGCCTCTCCCGCTGTGGAGCACAGGCTCCGGACGCGCAGGCCCAGCGGCCATGGCTCACGGGCCCAGCCGCTCTGCGGCATGTGGGATCTTCCCGCACCGGGGCACGAACCCGTGTCCCCTGCATCGGCAGGCGGACTCTCCACTGCGCCACCAGGGAAGCCCCCCTTTTTACATATTTTTAATGTATTAATCATATGGAATATATGTACTCCTTTCCAATGTCCTTGAATTTCACTCTAGAACATTCATAAAAATGGAGGATGGATCTACTTATTTATTTAATCAAAAAGCCTTTGAGACCTGAATTATTGGTATAGTTACATTGGTATTTCTCCCACCATGATTCTTTTTAAGAATTTTAATCACTCATACTTTTGCCTGTTTAAATGAAATATTTCACTTTAAAAAATCCACATTTTTCTTCTATTATCTGAACTGTATTCTAAGATAACACAGGTACTTCAGCCTATTTTTTACAGAAGACAACCATATACATATTAATTACTATAAGGATTAATTTATTGCAATATATCAATAATTTTATTATTTTAAGTCTAGAACTTTTTTATAAGAGCAATCTATTAAAATTATGGATAAAATATAAAGTAACAAGAGTGAAACATTTTTAATTTGAAACTAAATTTTAGAAAAGGTCCTAAAGACAAATAGCTTTAATATTCTGAACTGATTTTCTTACAAAGAGTTTTGTATTTGTTTGTTTACTTTTATTAAATCCTATATCTTGCCAGAAATCTGCAATCAAAGCTACTTTTGGAGATAATATAGTACTGAGTTCAGAGCACCTTTATAGTCTCCTAAACGTAAGCTACAAAAATAACCTAAAATTTGTCTTGAGAAAGAACATGTTCTTTAGACTCTTTTCAAGATATGAGAAAACCAAATTTTTAGTAGTTTACTGTCACAGGGGGAAAAATAGCTAAATATCTAAAAGAGCCCTACATTAAAATCTAGCAACCTTTAATTATGTAGACGGCCATTTTTAAAGAGTCAATATGTTGGAGGAAAAAGATAATAGGCTTCAGAATTATATGGATCTGAGTTTAAATTGTGGGTCTAACCCTTACTGTCCTTCATATATTATACAACGCACATTTTTTTCACATTTTACAGAAAACAATCAACAGTTGCTGTCTATCAGTCTTAATGTAGTTGTCACTGCTTGCATATGAGCAAGCATCAAAAGTTTCAGAGTCAAAAGTGGTAGAACTTGTGGCTTGCAGGGCAAACGTGGATAAAATAGTAGAATACATTTTAACTCTAGGAGAAATGATTGTGAGGAAGAGGTAGGATCAGTGGTGACTTGATACGTTTAGTAACAGTCATAGAGAAGAACGGTTCTTGCAAAGCCAGCTTTAGAGTACAGTACAAAAAGCTTTGATTTCCTTTACGGATTCCTTAAATGCTGTTTAACTTTCTGGTGTAACAAAGTATTATAGAGCTACAGAAAAGCATAATGTGTGCATAACCATGGACACAGTTTATTCTGCATTTAAAAAATTAATTCAGGAGTCAGACTTACTATTTTACTTTCATATATGTAAAACATAAATATATGAACATTTATATGTCAAATTAAGCCTAAAAGAGATCCTTCAGTAAGTGTACAATTCCAAGAAAGTATCGTGTCACAGCAAAATTAACAGCATCATTTTCAGTAGTGGGTAAGATAATGGTACATCTTCCAATTAATGCACCTTAGATTGGATGAAACACAGTATTTGCTTTTTTACCTTAGTCAAAAATTTGATTTTGTCCTGCCTAAGCTTCAGGTTTCTTATTCATAGTATTTATGGGAAAATTAGAAGTACTATATCTTTTTAAAAAAGCCTATCATATGATATATCTTCAACATAGCTATTACTATTATTATCATTGATCAAAATGCCCATATTTCCCATTAAAAAATTAGCTGGTACCCAAGAAACAGTGAAAAAACAGATGATTACTTTTTCTCTTTTACTATTGCATAAATACATTGCTTATTGTCCCTAGGATAGTCTCTCATATTAAAAACCCTGGTGAACAGATGCTAAAATGGTTCCTATTCTTGTGTGATCGAATATTTCTACTTCAAGAAAAATGATAGTAGTATCAAGAACTACCTATAAGTAGTCACATTTTTGGTGGATAAATTATAATTTTTATGTCAACATTTTAAAAAGTATTAAGGCATATTTTTGTCTTTTCTTTAAACTAATAGTACTTTTTTTGAATTGTTACTTATTTCACATATTCAATAGGTAGTATCGATTATAATCTAGTTATTTCTTGCAATAAGCTATTTCAATATTTTATTTATTTCAACCTTTGGACTTCTTTTAGCTGCAAATTTCATTTTTTTGTTCTAAACTTAGATAATCAAATTTCAGTGATCAAGTATGAATTTAGAAAAACTTATTTATTGTTGAAAACAAATATATTATTGTCACCAAACAACATTCATAAAAGATGACAACTGGTAATATGACGACATAACATCACAGATGAAAACACCCTTTAAAAATGACAAATTCCTCCTAGAAAAATTAGCTATCAAAAATAGAAAGGATAGGGCTTCCCTGGTGGCACAGTGGTTGAGAGGCCGCCTGCCAATGCAGGGGACACGGGTTCGTGCCCCGGTCCGGGAAGATCCCACATGCCGCTGAGTGGCTGGGCCCGTGAGCCATGGCCGCTGAGCCTGCGCGTCCAGAGCCTGTGCTCCGCAACGGGAGAGGCCCCAACAGTGAGAGGCCTGCGTACCGCAAAAAAAAAAAAAAAAGGATAATTATGAATTATAGAATTGTCTAGGAAGAATTCATAATTCTATTTTCCATTCTTGCTAGCTGATCTAACTAGTGAGGGATGGAAAAGAGGCAATCATATTTATGACACAATAAAGGGTAACCCATTAATATTTTGTATTAATATATAGGTTAACATTGTATTCTCATATATTTTCCAAGAGTTCTTCAATTGGGCCACACACATGTCACTGGGGCACATCTTGGAGATGCTCAGAATCCTTTGAAGACTACAGGTTGAATGGTCAAGTTTTCACTTAGTATAGGTGTAAGTCAGTAATATTGAGAATATTATTGCTAATATTATATCATTTATACTCACTGGCTGGTAAATCTGGATGAAATTCAAATCATGCATGTATCATAAGACTCTGAATTGTCAAACTTTACACAGTTGAAGTAATTTTAACAATCATGAGCAGTTGCAGCAGCAACCTGTCTCTGGTGAAAAGCAATGCCTGTCACCCCTCGCCCCCAATTCCCCTGTGTAAATACGAATCTATGTTCCCGTTGTGCCAGCTGGCAGAGAATATGAAAATAACCCGGGTGGCCTTTGATACATTTCAAGTTAGAAAAGAGAGCATGTTGCCGTGGTAAAGAAGAGATGGAAAGAAATTAATACAGATTTTTTTAACTAGCATATTCACACCATGCTTTTATTTTCCTTTTTAAATTGATTGTTATAGTTTCTCTATAGAAAAATCAAATGCATAATAGAAAAAAATGGTAAAATAGAGAAGAACCAAAAACCACCACCTGCACATTATGTATTTTATAATCTTTTTCATTTATTATTCTTTCTAAAGCTAGAAGACATTACAGGATGAATTCTATTTTATATCTTATTTTTAACTTAATACTTATATCAAAGAATTTTTCATGTTTTCATCTTCCTGTTTTCAGTTTATAAGTGATATTATGATGATGCCTATACAAGACTTGGTATTTTCAAATTTTCACTCTTTACTAAACAAAAAGAATCACACTACTATTTTATTTTGTGTAATAAGATTCTAAGTGAGACTGAATTTGACAAATGTCAACAGGGGAGGGCTATGTCTTCACTATTGTTACCAAACTGTAGATTTGGGCAAGTTACTGAATCTCCCTTAGTTTCCGTCTCTTTACCAATTAGATGGACATGTATTCCTAGTTCAGGTGGTCTTTATGAAGCTTAACTTAGACTATGTACAGACCCCTATATCAAGAAGCTGATCCATCTCCTTTTCTTTTTGTTTCTCCTTTTAGAGTGTGCTCTCTTTGAGAATTGACTGATCATAAAGAAATGTTTTATTTATTTCTGAGATGTTACATCTAATAATGACACTAATTACATGTTACATCTTTGACAATTGTCTTTCAGTGTTAAACTTTTTATGTTTCTGAATGTAGACTGCTTGAAAGACAGATATTTAATTTTCTATAATAACTTCAGATGGTAGAAAATATTCCTCACTTGAAAGTTTTAATAAAAATTTGCTTTAATCTTCTTAATTTTTGCAAAGACTTAAAAATATAATCCTTTGACCTTTATAAAATTTAAATAAGTTTATAATGTCAAGGTGAGAATTTAAATTGCTCTGAGCAGTTTTTTTGTCACTTGGTTAACAGGTATCCTAGAGAATTTACTGAATAAGGATGCTCTTCTCTAATGACTTATGACGCTTTCTTTGAGTGATTCCAGGCTTTCTTTGGATCCACCTCTTTCATTTTGCACCAGTAGCAACTGCCTTTACCACAGCATTGTAAAAAGACCAGTCTTGCTTCACCAACATGAGAACAGTTTTTCGTTATTTCTATGATAGGTTTTATTTACTGTTGATTCATCATATATGGATCAGTGAAGGATAAACATAAAACCAGGCATCCCATTAAGAGTCACCTCAACTCACAGCAGTGGTGGCTGAATTGTTAGTCAGGAATTTTAGGAAGAACATTCCTCAGAGATTAGGGTGAAAGTTTTTATATTACCAAAGCCAAGACTGGATCATTGCTGGTCTTCCATAACAACAAGCTGATGTTTGTTAAGGATTTATTATGGTCAGACCAAGTAGTATTCTAAGTGCTTAATGTGTATTCTCATTTCTTCCCTCAAAACAATCTTGTAATTATCTCCTAATGACCTTTGAGGGTGCTCAAAGAGCCAGAGGATACCATGAACAAAGAGCTAAAGGACCAGGAGAGCAATGTCTCAAAAAAAAAGGCAATGTGAATAAAGAGCTAGAAAATACAAAAAGGAATCAAATAGAAATTTTGGAGCTGAAAAGGTACCATAACTGGAATATCCCATGAGGAAACTGATGTACAGAGAGTCAGGATCACATATCTGGTAGGAGACAGAGCCAGAACTGGAACCTACGTGAAGTTCATTGTCCACCGTCTTGTCTACCTGACTACAAAACTTCCCAGTGGGCATCAGGTTCCCTCTATTCCTTTCACTTGCACTGGCCAGCCCCATAGCCAGACATTTACATTGTGTAAGAATCTTCCTTTAGGACTTCCCTGGTGGCGCAGTGGTTAAGAATCCACCTGCCAATGCAGGGGACATGGGTTCAAGTCCTGGTCCAGGAAGATCCCATGTGCCATGGAGTAACTAAGCCCATGCGCCACAACTACTGAGCCTGCACTCTACAGCCCATGAGCCAGAACTACTGAAGCCCATGTATCCTAGAGCCCGTGCTACGCAACAAGAGAAGCCACTGTAATGAGAAACTGGCACACGACAACGAAGTAGCCCCCACTCGGCGTAATTAGAGAAAGCCCACGCACAGCAACGAAGATCCAACACAACCTACATAAATAAATAAGAATCTTCCTTTAAAGCCCTTGACCTGAAAATGACAGTTAAACAATCATCCTAGCAAAGAATTTTAATAGTTACTTAAGATATGGGAAAAGACTTAGACTACAAACAGATAAATGAAACTTAGTATAAGATATCATTTTGCCTAAAATATTTTGATATTTGTAAAAAATTTTACGACCCAATATTAGCAGAATACAGGGCTACAAATCTCTCAAGACCCTGATTTTGGGAATCTAAGAATATTCTGAAAAGCCATACGACAGTGCGTACTCTACCCACTGAAAACTCTTAGATGCATTCACCTGAACATATTCCAGTTCAACAAATCTATCATTTAAGAAATCAGAACTATGGATCAAGATATATAGACAAATAGCTTTGAACTTTGTAAATTTTACCAACCTCAGTTAAGGAAACGAGTGACCAAATGATTATGATGTAAGTTCCAATAAAAAAAAAGATTTTTATATTCAACAAATTTCAAATACTATAATTATAAATGTATTTTACTGAAAAAATACATCAAATGTTAAAAGTGCTAAACTCGGGGTGGTAACACTGTAATTAATGGTTCTTTTCTTCTTTACACTTGTGGATATTTTAAATGTTTCCACAAGAAGCATTTAATAATTTTATATATATTCAAAATATAATGGAAAATAGAAAAAACAGACAGCAAAACACATACTCAGTACTATGGTAATTTGGAGGACAAAATGTGAGCCTAGAAATATTAAGATTAGATGAATTATTTGTTCATATTCCTTTCCTTTGGCCTGCACATCTTCATGTTCTCTTGTTTTTATAATCAAAATAAATTATAGAATATTACAATCTTTATAATGACCAAAAAATTACCAAGATGTTCTTGAAAAGGAAATGTGATGTGAAGATGTGTTATTTTCTTTCTCATTATAAAACTAATTCTTGGCAACACCAAAATTGGGTGCTGATTGCTCCAGATCTCTGAGTATCAGGCAGGCTTTTGTCCCTCTCAGCTACTGAGTATTTCCAACACACAGCACACTGTTACAGAGAAGCTAGAACTTCAAAATTATTTGTTAAATTAATTCCAATACTCTGTCTACACCAATAGAAGGTCAAGTCCTGACTGGTTAGCAGAAACTCACTCATGTGATATTAGAGATCCTTCCCCTTCAGGCAAGCACAGACTCCAAATAAAATGGGGATTTTTCCATTAACTTCAATACTTATTCTTCTTACCTCTAACTTGATAGTATATAACCTTGGGAAAACTACTTAAACATTTTATTATTTCTCCCACTGTCAAAATGAAGACAGCATTATCTAATTTTTAGGATTACACTATTAAGTAGGTAAATGTTAATATAACATTATATGAACTGCAGGTTAGTTATATTAACATTTACCTACTTAACATAGTAATCCTAAAACTTCATCTGAATATATGATGAAACAAATTGAGTTCAACCATATTGTACACTTTTGTAACTCATTGACTTTTTTTTATATGACTGCATGTCTTAAATTTTAAAGGAGTAATCTTGTTTTATATTTTTATCTTGAGGAATTTGAAATAACAATACCTCATTCTTTTTTTGCGGGTTATTTTGGTGAATCACTCAGTGAAATCATACAAAATTTTTTTACACCATGTCCATTTAATTATCTTCTTGGCAGAAACTGTTAACAAGATTGTGAAATGCAATAGATTTTTAATAGCTAAATAAATTAAAATGCTGCAATCAAGGCCCTTCAATACATCTAGTTTCCATTGTAAAACAGAATTTTAATTAATATGCTATATATTTTCTCTAATTGTAGCACTGAATATGAATTGTAATAGGGATTTTAATTTGTATCACTATCATGAGGAAATAAAGAGATATGGGTTACTGTATATTTGTTTTCTTAATAGATCTTTTAAAAAAATGAAGAATATTTTATGAAATACTAATGTATAAACAGAAAATTGAGACTTCCTGTGATGAAAGAATTTATCAAGGCTTTCAAATGGTGATAAATTAAGTTGAAAAAGACAAAAGGAGCCAAAAAAACACTTTAATTTTAAATAGTGTGCATAGATATTACACACAAATAGAAACTTGTATAAGTGCATTGGGAATCAGCCTTATAGTCTGAGTCATAAAGCATGTCTCAAAAAAATTTCAACAGGTTGAATTTACATAGAGTATGTTCTATGACAACAAAGGAATAAGCTGGAAATCATAACAAAAAGATACCTAGAATACACTCAAATACTTGGAAAATAAATGACGTATGTGTAAATAATCCATGGGTCACGAAAAAAGAATTTCAAAGAAGAATAGAAAGTATTTTGTACTGAGTAACGACAATATGACATATCAAAACCAGTGTAATATAGCTAACATTGATTATTTGAAAATAAATCACAAAAAGTTAAGAACAAAAACTTTTAAATGAAAGAAGAAAAAAATGATAAAGAAAAGAGCAGAAATTATGAGGGGAAAAACACCAAATTAGGCAAAATATCTGAAGTCAGAGTTGATTCTATGAGAAGAGCAATAAAATTGATAAAACTCAATGAACAAAAAGCAGTTGCATTTCCACAAACTAACAATGAGCAATTTAATAAGGATATTAAGAAAATAATTTCTTTTACAATAGCACCAAAAATAATAAAATACTTAGGAATAAACTTAACCAAGGAAATGAAAGACTTATACACTGAAAACTACATAACAATGCTGAAACACTGACACAAATAAATGGAAAGATATTTTGTGTTCATGGACTGGAAGAATTAATACTGTTAAAATACCCATACTATCCAAAATAATCTACAGATTCAATGCAATACCTATCAAAACCCAATGACATTTTTTGCAGAAATAGAAAAAATAAAATCTAAAATTCATCTGGAATCAAAAAGAACCCCAAGTAGCCAAAACAATCTTCAGAAAGAATAACAAAGTGGTTGTGTCACACTTCCTGATTTGAAAACACTGTACACCTAAAGTAATCAAAACAGTATGGCACTGGCATAAAAACAGACATACACATGAATGCAATAGAAAAGAGATCCTAGAAAGAAACCTGCACATATATGGTCAAATCATCTTTGCCAAGGGTGTCTAGTCTACATATAGAAAATGGATAGTCTTTTCAACAAATGTTGCTGAGAAAACTGTATATACACTTGCAAAGGAATGATTTTGAACTCTTACCTTATACCATATACAAAAATTAACTCAAAACGAATCAAAGACCTAAACATGAGACCTGAAACTATCAAACTCCTAGAAGAAAATATAGAGGAAAATCTGTGTGACACTGGATTTGGCAATAATTTCTTGTATAAAACCAAAAGCACAGGCAACAAACACAAAATAGGTAAATAGAACTACATCAAACTTAAAAACTGTACACAGCAAAGGAAACAACAGAGTAAAAAAAGCAACCTATGGAATGGGAGAAAATATTTGCAAACCACATATCTGGTAAGGGGTTTTATATCTAGAATATATAAAGAACTCCTATAACTGAACAACAACAACCAAGAAACTCAAATAACCCAAGTAAAAATTAGGTAAAGAACTTGAACACACATTACTCCAAAGAAGATATATAAATGGCCATCAAGCACATGAAAAAATGCTCAATATCACTAATTTCCAGAGAAATGCAAGTCAAAACCACAAACAGATATCACCTCACACCCTTTAGGATGGTCACTGTCAAAAAAACAGAAAATAACAAGCATTGGCAATGCAGTGGAGAATTTGGAACCACTGTTGGGAGTATATAAAACAATGCAACTGCTATGGAAAACAGTATGGAGTTTCCTCAAAAAATTAAAGATAGAATTACTACATGATTCAGCAATTCCTTTTTTGGGTATATATCTAAAAGAATTGAAAACAGGATCTCAAAGAGATATTTGCATATATGTGTTCACTGCAGCCTTATTCACAATAGCAAAAAGGTGGAAGCAACCCAAGGGTCTGCCGACAGATGAATGGATAAATAAAATGTGGTATATGTGTACAATAAAGTATTATTCATCCTTAAAGGAGAAGGAGATCTCTCATATACTATAACATGGATGAAACTTGAGGACACTATGCTAAGTTAAATAAGCTAACCACAATAAAACAAATACTGCATGATTCCATTTATACTGAGGAATGTGAAATGGTCAAACTCTTAGAAATGGATAGTAGAATGGTATTTGCCAGGAGCTATGGGGGAAGGGAGAAAAGAAAAGTCGCTGTTCAAAAGATAAAAAGTTTCAGTTTTTCAAGATGAAAAATTTATAGAAATCTGTTGCACAACAATGTACATAGATCAGTTAACACTACTGTTCACTTAATATGGCTAAAATGGTAATTTTGTTATGTGTTTTTACCACAATAAAATAAAAAATCTGTAAGGTTTTACCAAAGACCATAGACAGTAAAAGGCCAGAAAAAGAAATAAAGGATAGAATAATTGAAAATAAAGATTAGATTTTTCATTATTAGATATTAAAGATTTTTCATTATTAGATGCAGTCTTCTTTAACAAAAAATAGTCTCTTTGCTACCTAGAAACAATCCTAAGAAAGTTGGACAAGAACTTCCTGCCTAAAAATGATGAAATTTTGCATAATATACTAAAACACATTATAATAACTGAAGAGGTAGTCTGTGTGAAGAAACTGTAATAAATATGTTAGTTCAACCCAAATTGACTTACACTTTTAATGCAATTCCAATAAAAATTCCAATACAATTCTTTAGTTATTTGAAATTATGATTTGAAAATTTATTTGGGAGACCCCATGGTCAATAATTACCAACATACTCCATTAAGAATTGTTATGAAGGTTTACTACATAGCTATAGTAATTGTATAGAACCCCTGAACTTATATGGAAACTTGATATATAACATGTTGCAGATAATAGAGAAAGGAAGAAGGTTTCAATAATTAATGCTGAGACAGCTGGCTATCTACATGGGACAATGATGATGGTAATTGAACCCTATCTCACAGCACACAGTAGAATGGAAAAGTATACAAGAAATGTGTGGAATTTTTGGAATGTTTTCATGGGCTTGGCACAGGGAAGGATTTCATAAACATATAAAAATAATTATATTAACAATGCTTAAAAATTCACCGTGAAATTTAAAAAAGAAATTTGTTCATTAAAGTACACCTTTTAAAAGTGAAAACAAAAATCACAAATCGGGGAAAGATACTTGCAAATTAAATATCAACAAATAATTAATAGTAAGAAAATATGAAGTTCCCCATCAAATCAATAAACAGAAGACCACCCAATAGAAAGACAGGGCAAGAGACATGAATAAGAATTTTCACAAAAAAGGAAATACAAATTGTCAGTAAGCATATACAGATATGTTCAACCTATCACTAATTAGAGAAATGCAAGTTAAAAGCAAAATGAGATATAATTTTACACTGAACAGAATAGCAAAAATGTAAATATCAAAGTTGGATAATATCAAATATTGGTGGGAATAGGGAGCACAATGAAAACTTTCATACACAGTTTGTGGCCATGTAGATGTACACAGCAACTGTGTATGCAGTTGGGTGGATCTGTACTGTCAACTTAGCTACCCTGGAGTTATGTTTCCCAGCACCTTCTTGTATAGTCGTGAGTTAACGCAGCCAAAAGGATCATTTGTGCAAGAGCTGGTAGGCAGATGAAAAGCAGCAGCTACAATCTTTTTATGTTTGAAAGATCAATTCAGAATACCTACCACCAATACAGTTTACACATACTGTCATGCTCCCTTACCTGCTGGCTCACCAGGGAGGTGTGGGACACCAGCTGGCCTGCAGTTTCTATGGCTCCTGTGGCTCTTGCAGGATCCTTACTGGGCCAAGTGCTTGGTTAGCCCTGTGCCGAAGGACACCATGTTCTCCTGGAAGATATTCTCATCACGAAAGGTGAGGTCCTGGAGATAAAGAGGAGGTTTCAGTTCATCCTCTGCTCTACTTAACATCACCTTCCCTTCCTGACTGCCTGCCCTGCTGGCTTTAGACTCTGATACCAGACACAAAACAAGAGCTTTATAAAGACTGTTTAACCAGTTCCCACAAGTGCATAAGGTCAAATTCTTAAAATAAATCTCTTATTGTATATATTATATCACTTGTATGGTTCTGCTTGAGTTAAACTTGATTGTTTCAGCTGATTATGAAATGGAGATAATAATACAAGTTATATCAAGAATGGCTTAATATATCACTATTAATGAAAAATACCAACTTTGTCTTTTTTTCCTACTACATCTATTTAAGGACAAAAAATACACAAAATTCACCATTTATTTATAACTTATGCTTAATGTCTATATGCTGTCTTTCTACTGAACTTTACTCAGGTCAAATTTATCATTGGCAGGAAGCATAATTCTTAGTAATGCTAGGTTCTTCCTCCCAGAAAAGTGGATGCCACCAACAGGGGTGAAGTATCCAGGGAACCTGGGCCAATTTAGCTGTCACCTGATAGCCATAGAGCATTTGTGCAGATACCAAAGGATTCATCTTAGAAGCAGCATCCTACGAAGAAATCAAAGCCAGGCAGAGAATCTAATACCCAAAGGCAATCTAAAGGAGTTAAACAGATAAGAACACAAGTGAGACAAAAAGATTTAAGAGGAGGAGCAAGGAAAGAAAAAGAGAGTGTAAATTTGAAGGTGAGAGGTAAGCCTGGAGGAATCCTCTGAGGAAAGGGAGCCAGCTGTAGCCAGTAAGGGCAAGAGAAAAAGCCACAGCTGTGATTTTCCATTTTTCCATTTTTTCATAAAGCGCCTCTACTCCTTACAGGTATCACAGAAGATTTTTGGGGATCCTAAGGACATGTTGACCTGAGGAAAGCATTACAAATATGCTACTTGTAAACTTAAGTGATAGATCAGTTAAACAATTAATAATGACCTACATAAACCTCATAAATGTGGATTTCAGTATTTTGATCAATGTATTGATTTTCCTAGTATTCTGGCATTATGCTATAGACAGACATCCATTAAAAAATAAGTGGAATTCCCTGGTGGTGCAGTGGTTAAGACACGGGTTCGATCTCTGGTCCGGGAAGATCCCATATGCCATGGAGCAACTAAGCCCGTGCGCCACAACTACTGAGCCTGCGCGCCACAACTACTGAGCCTGCGCACCACAACTACTGAAGCCCATGCTCCCTAGAGCCTACGTGCCACAACTACTGAGCCCATGTGCTACAACTATGGAAGCCTGCGCCTACAGCCTGTGCTCTGCAACAAGAGAAGCCACCGCAATGAGAAGCCCTCTCTCTGCACCTGGAGAAAGCCCATGCACAACAATGAAGATCCAATGCAGCCAAAAATAAAAATATTTTTTTTAATTAAAAAAAAATAAGCAATTACTTATAATGTTGCAAGGTATGAAAATATTGTTTCACACTGGTAAAATGAGTTGTAACAATATGAATGTTTAATTCCAATAAATTTTGAAATATTTCTAAAGAAACACAAGTAAATACTATGATTCCAACTCTGACAAAAATACTATGTAGACTGTAACCAATACAAAAATGTCTTAACCCTGTATTTAGAATAAAAATTTTTTTTTAATTTTCAACTTTTTCTTTCAAATTTTTGTTTCCATATTCATTGTACTTTCTGTTTTGATGCAAAAATCTGTTTCTTAAAATTGAGTGCTACAGATAATCAGAATTCTGCATTGTATTTTAAATTTAATCTAGAGCTACTTTTTTTTTTTTAAACAGAAAGCCTTCATGTTTCTTATTTTAAGGACTCTGCACAGACCCATACTAGACTATTAGAGCTAGGATAGCAAAATGATAATTAGTGAGTTATCACAAATTTTTGTGATTAAACAACTTTAATGGCAGGTATTAAAATGTACGTAAACAATTTTCTATAAGAATCATTCCAAAAAATGTTGTCTCTAATGATGAACTTTTACATCCTCCAGTTTATAATTCCACAGTCATTACTAAACAAACCTTAGAATATTAAACAAAGGCCCATTGTACATTCTGGTGAACAGACTTAACCAGAAACTCAATTTCAGAATACGATTTAAGTATAAATTTTTTTAAGTACTAAGGGGAAAGAATTTTCTGTAACTGGGAAGTAAATACCTGCTAACCTTTTTTGTGTGTCTAAACAATGATAACCTAGACCTTTGCATTTTCAAAAGTATTTGTGACTCAGCTTCTCATAATCCCAAAAGTTCTCTAATAAAAATTTGTGAGTCTGGCTTCTACTATAACTTAATCAAGATTAAATAAATGATCTATGGTTTATAATAAATCAGACCCAGCGTCTACAACCTTCTTTTCTAAATAGTTCATCAATTAGGTTTTACACTGGATTAAATTCCTGGCTTTCAGAGCAAAAATTCTCAAGTATTAACCCCTGCAATTTATATAACAAAAATCAATACAAGTGCTCTTGTTAATGGTCTCAAAATGAGAAAACCAGAATATCTGGAACAGGAGACACAGGAATACCAGGTTCAAGGGTACTGATCTTTGGTTTCCAACATCTTAGGCCTTCTGAATTATAATTGATCTCACACCACCCTCTCATAAACTGCAGTATCTATTGGATTAGAACCCTGTGCATTGCAGAAATGTTTCTTTAACTCCCTTTTTCACACAAGAACTGAAACCCCACAAGACAGTGCAACTAATACAATTCCATAGCTATAAATATTACTATAATTCAAGTAGTATAAATGTTAGAGAATTTCATAGATAGGTGAAATAAATAATCTATTTAAGCCCTCTGACCTTTTCATGAGGGAATTAAAGACCCAAAATGTAAAGTGGGCCTTAAGTCATGGACCTATATTAAAAATTTGAACTATGGGGCTTCCCTGGTGGTGCAGTGGTTGAGAGTCTGCTTGCCAATGCAGGGGACAAGGGTTCGTGCCCCGGTCCGGGAAGATCCCACATGCCGCGGAGCAGCTGGGCCCGTGAGCCATGGCCGCTGAGCCTGCGCGTCCGGAGCCTGTGCTCCGCAACGGGAGAGGCCACAACAGTGAGAGGCCCGCGTACCGCAAAAAAAAAAAAAAAAAAAAAAAATTGTACTATGACAAAGACACATGATTCCAGGCTTAGATTATTGAGCAGTTGGTCCTATAAGCATAGAATTTTAGAGCAGGAAATCATCTAATTCAATCCCTTAATTTTATAGATGCGCAAACAAGGCTACAGGAGTTCCTAGGTTTGCTTAATTAAGACTATTCACAGAGTTTGTCAAATAGTCTCTGAAATCCTGAAAACATTTTCTGTGCTGCCACATATAAGTAGAAAGCACTGCCTTAATCTATATTCCTTGATGAATCTTTTTTCTGGCAGTAGTTATTACTTTTCTATACTCTGAAGCCCAGATAATAAACTCATAGCTTTGTTTCAAAACAAGGTATATTTTCAAAAGCAATTTTCTAGTATCAAAATAGTAACTCAGTCAGCCAAAACCTACTTATTGAACCAGGCACTTTGTACTTGGTGTTCTTCTAGGGTCAAGAATAAGGCAAAGACTGAAAGCAGTTTTCATTCTAGAAAGGGAGACAGGTGAGCCAAAACCTAACTACCAAGCAAAGCAAGCGAAATACACACGATTAATCCAAGTATTCATAAACGCTCTAAAATTCTAAACTCAAAAGTTGAGTCAGATTTCTTTCTAATCTGGATGACTTAACTAAAAAGCAATCACTGGGCTTCCCTGGTAGCACAGTGGTTCGGAGTCCGCCTGCCGATGCGGGGGATACGGGTTCGTGTCTCGGTCCTGGAAGATCCCGCATGCCGCGGAGCGGCTGGGCCCGTGAGCCATGGCCGCTGGGCCTGCGCGTCCGGAGCCTCGGGGCCGCGGCGGTGAGAGGCCCGCGTACCGCAAAAAAAAAAAAAAAGCAATCACTAGTAAGTGGCCCAATAAACAGGGAGTTTTGGGAAGAATGATTTCTGTAGCAAATCATTTAGACTACCAATAATTGCTAGAGGGGCTGTATGGGGTTTTTTTTGTAATAAACTGTTTATTTTCCATCGATCCTTATTTTCATTTTCTGTTAAAAGAGTCTACAGAAGAACAGCTTAAGACTCCTCAGTGGAAGTTCCTACCCGTCAGAGCTGCAGACCAGGCTTCAGTAGGAAATTGCTGCACAGGCACAGAGGGGACCAGCAGGCCAGCAGGCCTTCAGGCCCGTCTGCAACCTCGGGCTGGAGAGCAGTAAACTTGAAAGCTGCAGCAGTCCGTCCAGCCTGAAATTCCTCCTTGGGCGCAGCCGTTCAGCAGCGGCCTACTCTTCCTTTTCAATCTCTTCCGGTTTTTCTGCGGAAGCAGAGATTAGGCTGACCGCCTGAGGGAGGTCACGTGAGACGGTGCCCCGGCGCATGCGTGGAAGCTCTGAGGCCGGCATCGCAACGTGGGACCAACTGGGTGGGCTCCTTTTCTGTTGCACTGGTGGCAGTGACCACAGAGCACAGAGGAGAGTATTACACAGAATGGTGACAAGACGCTTCTGTGAGCGGCTGGTTGTCAGCTCCGGGATCAGTAACCACCAGAAGTCTCGGTTCTCGGAAAGCTGCCTGGATCTGGTTACTGAAGGTTCCGGGAGAGTAGCGGCCGGGAATGGGAGCAGATCCCGTGGCAGCAGCAAACTTCAGCCCAGCTCACTGACCAGTGTTCCTGAAAGACATGGCCGTGACGTAAGCTGGGTCTTCAGTGGCAACCACGGCACGAGCTGGCAGAAGTTTCTCCAGGTTCTCCTCAGATTTATTATGTAAATGCCATCACGTTTCCCTTTGTAGATGTACTGTTTCATTTGGAAGTCACGGTTGGTGCCACCTAAGTAAATCCCCACTGCAAGGAATTTAAGGACATTCTCCTCCTTCATTTGCAGAACATCACGGGCTGCAGATATTATGAAAGTTTCCCTTTAAGTTATCACAGGAAACCAAGACACTGCCTGTAGAGACCCCTCTCTGGGTAGCGCAGAAAGGTGAGTCCATTTTTTTTAAGCACCAAAGAGTTACCAGCATCAGGAGAGCCAATTAAATGAAAACAGAAAAAAAAGTCCCTTGAATTTGAAACTTTGAAACAAAACATTCTCCCTCCCCCCCACACACACACATACACACACACACACACACACACACACACACACACACATTAATCAGCAAATAAAAAAACAAAAGCAAATATAAGGAAAGTGAGTAACCTCATCCCACAAGAAATGCTATAAGAAATCTTGAGTTCATTGAATCAGTGACTAGGGAGAATATCTGATTCCAAAGAAAATACTTTTGAGTATTTTAGTAGTATTCCTCCAAGATATTAGGTATATTGCACCATTTTTATTTTTCCTAATTTCTAGGCACTTTAAAATTTTAAATCTACAAATTATTTTAATTTAAAACATTCTATTTTCCTATTAAAATTAATATAGGTCTTTTTAGAAATACTTTGTATTAACCTATATTTTAACACTGTATTCTCATATATTTTCCAAGAGTTCTTCAATTGGGTCACACACGTCACTGGGGTACACCTTGGAGACGCTCAGAATCATTTGAAGACTACAGGTTGAATGGTCAAATTTTCACTTAGTATAGGTGTAAGTCAGTGAAATTGAGAATGTAATTGTTAATAGTATATCATTTATACTCACTGACTGGTAAATCCTGATGCAATTCAAATTATGCATGTATTAGAAGACTCTGAATTGTCAAACTCTACACAGTTGGAGTAATTTTAACCATCATGAGCAGTAGAAGCAGCATACTTCTCTGGTGAAAACAACACCTGTCACCCCTCGCCCCCAATTCCCCTGTGTAAATATGAATCTATGTTCCCGTTGTGCCAGCTGGCAGAGAATATGAAAATTCTGTGGTGGCCTTTGATACATTTCAACTTAGAAAAGGGAGCATGTTGCCGTGGTAAAGAAGAGATGGAAAGAAATTAATTGTACCCCCTAGAGATACCCTATAATTTTTATAATCTATAAAAAGAAATTATGCCATATAGACAGCTATAGAAATCTTCACAGCTATATATTGAATTATCAGTATTTTATAATTTTAATATTCTGGCAACAAGGCCAACTACAAATTATATCCCGATTGTTTTAACTGGCATCATACTGTCATCAAGAGTATAAACGAAATGGAGAAATTACTTTCTAGTCAATTGTAAACAATTTTGTAATTCATTATCATTCAAAACAATGAGACGAAGACCCAGGAAACCCCGGGAAATACTAGTGAGGATGGATAGAGGGTAATGGAAGAGAAATAAACATACAAATGTTAAAGAAAAAAAAAATCAACTCTAAGACAAAAATAAACCAGTTATTAGGAGCAAGGTATGTTGAAATCAGTTTAACTAGAGCAATGGATAAAATTGAGACAAGTAGTGATACAGCAGGAACATACCCAATACATCCAGTAATCAAGACGACGCTGAAATGAGGCAACAGTGCCTTGGCAGAAAGGCTTACCTTTAAAGGGCATGACCGGCTCAGAATCATGTTTGAAGTAGAGGAACTAACACAGTGGGATATCGTGGGTTAAATCCTATCTCCCTATATTCTGTAGAGCTATCTATTTAAAACTGGGCATGACATAAACAATTTGAGAAAACAATAATTACAAAATAAAAATATATATATGAAAAACAAAGTGTAATAACTGCTTACGGTTTACTGGTATCTTAGGGAATTTAGACAAGCACAGATAAAAATGCTTCAATTCTAAATTTGCAAATGTGCTGATGATTATTTCATTGAATTTAATTAATGCATTGTCATTAAACCAAAAGCAAATCTAAGTGTATCATTTATGATTCTACCTCCTTGAGAACTGGGAAAAAGTTCATATTTAAATCTCATGCAGTATATCAGCCATTAGCTACAAAGTTAACCCCCAAATCAGCTACTATTTGCATCGCAGTTTGACTATGCATTTACTCTTTGTTCCATATGCTTTAACATTTGTGAAAAAATGTTAATTTTTTAAAAAAGAAGTCAGCTCCCACTGTTGATGACTGAAACAAGGGAAAAGTTAAGGCATCTAAGAAAGTGATAATCTTTAGGCAGAAAACATTTTTTTGGTTAAAATAAAACAATGAAATTTTAAATTCTGCAGTGGCTCCAGTTAATATCCTAAATGGACTTGTCATTCTTTCTGATCTGTACAGAGACAAATCAGAAATTTTGTGAAATATCAAACGCTTGTGTCAATACTTTTTGGTAAGAACTATGTTATACGTGGTATCTTTTTTTTTTTTAACATCTTTATTGGAGTATATTTGCTTTACAATATTGTGTTAGTTTCTGCTGTATAACAAAGTGAATCAACTATATGTATACATATATCCCCAAATTACCTCCCTCTTGCATCCCCCTCCCACCCTCTCTATCTCACCCCTCTAGGTGGTCACAAACCACCGAGCTGATCTCGCTGTGCTATGTGGCTGCTTCCCACTAGCTATCTATTTTACATCTGGTAGTGTATATATGTCCATGCCACTCTCTCACTTCTTCCCAGCTTACCCTTTCCCCTCCCCGTGTCCTCAAGTCCATTCTCTATGTCTGCGTCTTTATTCCTGTCCTGCCCCTAGGTTCTTCAAAACATTATTTTCTTTTTTTTTTTTTTTTTGTAGATTCCATATATATGTGTTAGCATACGGTATTTGTTTTTCTCTTCCTGACTTACTTCACTCTGTATGACTGACTCTAGGTCCATCCACCTCACTACCAATAACTCAATTTCGTTTCTTTTTATGGCTGAGTAATATTCCACTGTATATATGTACCACATTTTCTTTATCCATTCATCTGTTGATGGACACTTAGGTTGCTTCCATGTCCTGGCTATAGTAAATAGTGCTGCAATAAACATTGTGGTACATGACTCTTTTTGAATTATGGTTTTCTCAGGGTATATGACCAGTAGTGGGATTTCTGGGTCATATGGTAGTTCTATTTTTAGTTTTTTAAGGAACTGCCGTACTGTTCTCTATAGAAGCTGTATCAATTTACATTCCCACCAACAGTGCAAGAGGGTTCCCTTTTCTCCACACCCTATCCAGCATTTTTTTTTTTTTTGTAGACTTTTTGATGATGGCCATTCTGACCCATGGGAGGTGATAGCTCATTGTAGTTTTGATTTGCATTTCTCTAATGATTAGTAATGTTGAGCATCCTTTCATGTGTTTGTTGGCAATCTGTATATCTTCTTTGGAGAAATGTCTATTTAGGTCTTCTGCCCATTTTTGGATTGGGTTGTTTGTTGTTTTGATATTGAGCTGCATGAGCTGCTTGTATATTTTGGAGATTAAGCCATTGTCAGTTTCTTCATTTGCAAATATTTTCTATCATTCTGAGGGTTGTCTTTTCACCTTGTTTATGGTTTCCTTTGCTGTGCAAAAGCTTTGAAGTTTCATTAGGTCCCATTTGTTTACTTTTGTTTTTATTTCCATTTCTCTAGGAGGTGGGTCAAAAAGGATCTTGCTGTGATTGATGTCAGAGAGTGTTCTGCCTATGTTTTCCACTAAGAGTTTTATAGTGTCCGGTCTTACATTTAGGTCTCTAATCCATTTTGAGTTTATTTTTGTGTATGGTGTTAGGGAGTGTTCTAACTTCATTCTTTTACATGTAGTTGTCCAGTTTTCCCAGCACCACTTATTGAAGAGGCTGTCTTTTCTCCAATGTATGTTCTTGCCTCCTTTATCAAAGATAAGGTGACCATATGTGCGTGGGTTTATCTCTGGGCTTTCTATCCTGTTCCATTGATCTATATTTCTGTTTTTGTGCCAGTACCATACTGTCTTGATTACTGCAGCTTTGTAGTATAGTCTGAAGTCAGGGAGCCTGATTCCTCCAGCTCCGTTTTTCTTTCTCAAGATTGCTTTGGCTATTTGGGGTCTTTTGTGTTTCCATACAAATTGTGAAATTTTTTGTTCTAGTTCTGTGAAAAATGCCAGTGGTAGTTTGATAGGGATTGCATTGAATCTGTAGATTGCTTTGGGTAGTATAGTCATTTTCACAATGTTGATTCCTCCGATCCAAGAACATGGTCTATCTCTCCATCTGTTTGTATCATCTTTTATTTCTTTCATCTGTGTCCTACAGTTGTCTGCATACAGGCCTTCTGTCTCCTTAAGTAGGTTTATTCCTAGGTATTTTATTCTCTTTGTTTCAGTGGTAAATGGGAGTGTTTCCTCAATTTCTCTCTCCAATTTTTCATCATTAGTGTATAGGAATGCCAGAGATTTCTGTGAATTAATTTTGTATCCTGCTACTTCACCAAATTCATTGATTAGCTCTAGTAGTTTTCTGGTGGCATCTTTAGGATTCTCTATGTATAGTGTCATGTCATCTGCAAACAGTGACAGTTTTTCTTCTTCTTTTCTGATTTGGATTCCTTTCATTTCTCTTTCTTCTCTGATTGCTGTCACTAAAACTTCCAAAACTATGTTGAATAATAGCGGTGAGAGTGGGCAACCTTGTCTTGTTCCTGATCTTAGTGGAAATGGTTTCAGTTTTTCACCGTTGAGAACAATGTTGTCTGTCGGTTTGTCATATATGACCTTTATTATGTTGAGGTAAGTTCCCTCTATGCCTGCTTTCTGGAGGGTTTTTATCATAAACGGGTGTTGAATTTTGTCAGAGCTTTTTCTGCATCTATTGAGATTATCATATGGTTTTTATTCTTCAGTTTGTTAACATGGTGTATCACATTGATTGATTTGCGTATATTGAAGAATCCTTGCATGCCTTGGGTAGACCCCACTTGATCATGTTGTATGATCCTTTTAATGTGCTGTTGGATTCTGTTTGCTAGTATTTTGTTGAGGATTTTTGCATCTATGTTCATCACTGATATTGGTCTGTAGTTTTCTTTATTGTGACATGTTTGTCTGGTTTTGGTATCAGGGTGATAGTGGCCTCGTAGAATGAGTTTGGGAGTGTTCCTCCCTCGGCTATATTTTAGAAGAGTTTGAGAAGGAAGGATAGGTGTTAGCTCTTCTCTATATGTTTGATAGAATTCACCTGTGAAGCCATCAGGTCCTGAGCTTTTGTCTGTTGGAAGATTTTTAATCACAGTTTCAATTTCAGTGCTTGTGGTTGGTCTGCTTATATTTCCTATTTCTTCCTGGTTCAATCTGGGACGATTGTGCTTTTCTAAGAATTTGTTCATTTCTTCCAGATTGTCCATTTTACTGGCATAGAGTTGCTTGTAGTAATCTCTCATGATCCTTTGTATTTCTGCAGTGTCACTTATACATGGTGTCTTGCGGATATGTCTTAAATCAACTGTATCAACCCTATTATGCCAGTATTAGTTGTTGAGATTAAAGAATGTGCCTATATATTCAACTGAGATTATTCAGCAGGACCTCTTATTTTCAGGACAGTAGTCTATATGCTCATCAAGACTGTGTGAAATTGTTTCTGAGAATCGTATGTTCTGATTCGTGCTCTCATGCCCCAAATTTGAGAACAAAATTCAGGTATATGATTTGCTGACTACCTTGAGAATTACATTCTGATGGCACAAGTGTGATAGTCAATTCCATTTCTTTTCTAGAGTGTCTGCACAATAAAGGTGTCCTAGTGTTTCATTAACTCTCATAGGTGCCATTTCCATCACCACGTTTTGATTCTAAGATCTGAGTTACTGAAGTAGTGTTTACCCCCACTTCTTCCACATGATTTCCTATCTAATATGAATGATAACTGAAGTAGCTATGTCTACAACTTATCATTAATTTTTTTTTCCCAATCGATGAGCTTTGAGTTTTTCAAAAATGTTGTTTTCTGACTCCAAACTCAATGCTGCCTGCGTAAAACTTAATTCACAGTACATCAGAAGAATGTTTCTTTTTTTATATCTGCAATTTTGTTTGCTTTACTTTAAAATAGCATAGTGTGGGCTTCCCTGGTGGCACAGTGGTTGAGAGTCCGCCTGCCGATGCAGGGGACACGGGTTCGTACCCCGGTCCGGGAAGATCCCACATGCCACGTTGCGGCTAGGCCTGTGAGCCATGGCCACTGAGCCTGTGTGTCCAGAGCCTGTGCTCCGCTATGGGAGAGGCCACAACAGTGAGAGGCCAAGCAAAAAAAAAAATAAATAAAAATAAAATAGCATAGCATAGTGTTTTATATGATTGCTATTTTCAATTTAATGAAAGAATAAGAAGTCATTAAAGGCTGACTGTATTAAAATCTTCATGCACTATACATTTAAATTATTTCTGGATTAAGAAAAGAATGTTTAATAGTTTATCTGCTAATGTGAAGAAAGCAAAGGGAAGTTATATAATATTTATTTTCCATCTATTCTGTGGCATTGATCTAGGTGCTTCACACGAATTACTTTTTTACCCCTCTCAATAAAGCTATAAGTTGGCATTATTTTCTTCATTTGCCAAAGGTGACAAGGCTAACTAGCTAGTATATGGAAAATTTCAAATTCAAAGCAGAATTTGAATTGATGTTTCCCTGGCCCCAAAGCCTGTAATTTTTCTAGTATGCTATAATGGTTTCCATACAACCATTTCACTTTTACTTACTATAAGGAAATTCAGTCTGCAGTACATATGAACTTACCCATCTAAACACATCGTCACATGACTTTTTAGATCTGAAATTGTGGCTTGTATGGTATTGAGAATGAAGACTTAAAAAACAACTCTCTGAATTCCTACACCCAGGATATTTAAGACTTGTAAAATGCCTATGAAGCCTGTTTCACAGGTGAAAACGCTTGCATAAAGCAAGCATCGGTTTACTCCAGAATTATCCCTTAACAAGGAATGCTTAAGTGAGAGTAACACTAATAATCCAACATTATTACTGCTAATATATTATTTTAGTATACTTATTATACTGATAATATTAACAGTACTAATCTTATTAGTATTAGTACACTAATATTAATAACAAGTAGTTTGAAATCATTACAAACAAATTCTTGAATGATCTTGGACTCTAGCTACAGGGGTAGTAAGAGAAATTATGACTGTTACCAGGCTGGCACTGGAGACTTCAACAGGAAGCAACTCACAGGGTTTTTTTTGTTTTGTTGTTTGTTTGTTTTTTGTTTTGCGGTACGCGGGCCTCTCACTGTTGTGGCCTCTCTCGTTGCGGAGCACAGGCTCCAGACACGCAGGCTCAGCAGCCATGGCTCACGGGCCCAGCCGCTCCGCGGCATGTGGGATCTTCCCGGACCGGGGCACGAACCCGTGTCCCCTGCATCGGCAGGCGGACTCTCAGCCACTGCGCCACCAGGGAAGCCCCAACTCACAGTTTTTAATTCTGTAGTTTACAAAAGAAGATTTACCATGAAGTTACCTTAGGTTTCACTTGGACAGGGCTTTTTAAGTCTTGTAGTGGTCCTAGCAATGTTTTTACATGGTAATATGTGTTTGTACTTTCTCCAAAACTAAGATATTAAATTCAGTTAAGACAAAGTTTGCTTCCTATTCCAATCCCCATCCCCACCCCAACCCCCATACAAATACCTATACTCACACTATAGTAGAGGCTGTGGGCATCCTTGGTACCCAGCCAAGGCAAAGCTGTGTTGGTGACATAGTTGGTTTGGGTTTAGTGAACCAGGCTAGGACCAGAATATAGAATTCTGGCACATAGGACAACCATTTGCTTTCTGTTCTTTCTCACCTTCCAAGCATGTTTGGAAAATGTAATTAAAATCACACCGGAAGATCAAGAAGGAAGTAGCAATCAGACAGCATATACTTAAGTTTTCTAATCCATTCTTCCAAGTAACAGTTTCCAAATTCTCTATATTTTATGGGAAGTAAAAGCAGGAGCTTTTTTTGATGGGGAATGATATAAGTAGTTTTCATTTGTATTTCAAAAGGTGAGATCAGAATAGGCAAAAAAGATTAGGTCAGTTGCAGCTTTTTGGAAAACAAACAAAATCTAAGAAAAAAACAGAAATATGTGTTTAGCTGAGACCTCCTAAAAATGATATATCATTAGCAGTAAAGATGTGGTAGCTTATAAGAAAGATATTGATCGTCTTGTGAAATAAATGAGCTTAAATTTTCACTTCATTTATTACTGAAGTGATCATTTATTTGACATTGGTTTAACTTTCATGCTTTACTGATACTTATAAAAGCTTTTATTTTTTTCTATGGTATTTTAAAGGACCAAAACAGATTCTCATTTTCTCCCTAAAAGCTGTGATATTAGCAATAATTCTCTTTGAAAATGAACAGCCAAAAATATATGCAATTAATATGTATTTTAACAAAGATATTGACAAATGTACTTTTTAATGAAAATCTCATTACTTTAATGATGGTATTGAGCAATTCATTTTTTTAAGAAGTGATATACTGAGAACTTAACCTATTCTTAGCACAATGAAGTAACTTATGCTCTTTCAGTTTATCTTAGAAATAAATTTAAAGCTTAGATCTCATTTTATTTTCTAAAACCTCTTACCTCTTCTTATTACAGCTACCTGCTCAAGATTATACCAGTTTTTGCATTAAACCTACAGGTTCCAGTAAGCATACTGACTTTAGTATTAAAGTTAGTCATTTTACCTTACAGTTGAATTGTGTTTAATAGTTACTGAAGTATTCGGACATATTATTTCTCTTGATGTTATGAATACGTCAAGAGTTAGCTCAGTTTCTTATATTATCCTAAAATGACAAAATCATGATTCTGAGTTATTCTCCAGTCAATATTACCATGTTCCACAATTCCAAATAAAGCCTAAAATACTCATAGATTTGCACACACATTACAGCAAAAGAGTAATATAGAATGTAGGTGAACTGTAATAAATCTAATATTGAATTTTTTTAATTGGTATTTATTGTTTTATTTGGAAAACAAAAGAGGAGTTCTTACATATGGACAGCACTGTTATGGACATGTAGAGATATATGATTTATATGTATATTTTATATATGTATATATTTTTTCATAGCTAAATAGAATCAATGTGCATCATCAAAAGAATATTGTGTTCTGTTTCACTAAATAGAAAAAAATAAAGAAGGGGAAAAAAAACATTAAAACATTGCCTGTAGTTGTCTTCATTACCTAAAAGTTCCAAAAGTCATCTGAACAGATTACTTCTCAGATACATGAAGAACTTCTTTAAATTGTATTGATGTATTGTGTCTTCAGAGATAATTAAATACAACACTAGTTTTTGCATGCAAAAACATATTTGTCTTGCCAAGAAAGTAACTGAGAAATAGAGTTGAGTGAGTGACTCAGCCTTGATGCAGAAACTTTTATCAGAAGAGTTTCAATCAGTTATGGAAACTCTGAGGACTGCCCACAAACATATGAGTTGATCCAGCTTCTTTCTGCATTTTAATTGAACATGCAAAAAGATGGCATACTAAAACAAATGTGTATTTCTCCCCAGGAGTTCACTCTACAAGAAAAGATAAGCCAAATTGGATTATGAAGTCAACTAAGAGTTGATGCTTTATTCACTTGGTATTATTCATCTGTTTCATTGTGATATTTACTCTGCTTTAAACAATCACTGTACTACTCAATTATACTTTTCCATTTTTAAATACAAATTACTGTCATATGGATGCATCCCAATGATAATTATTGCTCTGAAGGAGTCGGTTCTACTGAAAAGATCTGCTGCACGTTCATCATATAGCTATGGTGATAACACTGTAGTTACTGGAGCTCACAATTGTGAGATTTCAATAGAAAACAGTAGAAAGGAAATCCAGGGGAACCCATCAGCCTTCCTAAATGTATTTAACAGACTTACACCAAGAATGGGTTTATTGCTATGCAATACATAATATCTTTTAAATCCTTGTAACCATAAAAGAATTTAGAAAAAAATGATTTTGTTAGAAGAGCACAAAGAGATTGACCCAGATTTTCAAAAGCTCTACTATACCAGCACTACTATATGACTCCAGATGAAGTTAAACAAGGCTACCCAAGAGCAAATATGATCCCAGGGCTTTATTCCGGCATCTTAGGTGAAAAGAAAAAAAAGAAAAAACTCAAAAGTTAAAATATCTACACAGGCCCTAAGCACTTCAGATAGTAGTTGAGCTCTTTAAGGACAGAGTTCAAAAGAATTATCAAGGAGTAGAAGAGAAGATAGCCTTCAGTAAGTGAGCAAATACTTGCTTCCAAGAGTTCATAGGTTCAACACCTATGCCATGTCCCAGTGGAAAAGTTTTTTAAAAGTTATTAAAAAACATTATTATTATTAAGACTTCCACTATTAGAGGAAGACGATTTTCAGTATGGCAGAGTACGAACCTCCAAAATCTGCTCTTCCATAGAAGCAATAAGAACACTGATAAAAATTGTCAAAATTAACTTTTTCAAAACTCCAAAACTTAACCAAAGACTTCCAACAATTCAAGGAGTATTTATTCAAGAAAACTAGCTAAATCTCAGTAAACAGTAAAAGCCTTATGTCTTGGGACTTGCATTATCCCCATCCCTCTCTGCCCAGCTCCACAATAACCTTGAAAACCAGCAGCCTTGCAGCCATGGTAACAGTGAAAACAAGCTGCCTAGAGGTGATAAACTGAGTTTGAAACGCCTTAGAAAGCCCATTCTCACATGTTTGATGTTTGGTAGATTCCTGCAAAAGCTCCATTAGCAGGGCTTCTCACTATTTGACCTGAGTCAGAGTGTATTCAGTGGGATAAGCCTTAACTCTAGCACATTTATTGAAAACAATTGCTTAACATCTCCACTGCCTGAGTCAGTGATAACAGCTGGGGCAAAAAAGAGGCTAGCTTAAAAAAGGAAGATCTGGAGAATAAGATTTCATAATTGGCGTTGAAAAACTCCAGTGTATTATTGGGACTCCAGAAAGCCTCAGGTATGTACAGGGTTTTGTGCATTCCCAAGAAGACCTAGGAAGGCTCTAATCTCTCACCTGTGGCTGAAATTGAAGCCCTGAGCAAGCAGGAAGTGAAAGCTAAGGTACAATTTTGAAGTGCTTGCATGTTGAAGGCATGCTTCAACACACACACAGAGCCCCCATTGAAATGAGTGGGAGTATTATTACTTCTAGGATATATAATGGTTTAAGAAAAGTCAACCATTTTCTAACCAGTAGGCTAAACAAGCCATGACTTCAGTGACTGCACATGGCAGAGAATATAAACTTTGCAGAATTATTACAAGACAGTTACTAAACAAACAGAGAAAACAACAATAAATAGCAGGAACAACATCCCTGGAGAAGGTGGGGAATTTGGTTTCCACAATTGTCATATTATAAAATGTCCAGTTTTCAACTAAATATTATAAGACATACAAAAAAATAGGGAAGTATGACTCATACACAGGAAAGAATGCGGTCAACAGATACTCCCTGAGGAAGCTCAGATGTTAGACTTTAAATCAGCTCTTATAAATATGTTGAAAGAATTTAAAAAAAAAAAAACCTGTGTCTAAAGAATTAAAGTCTGAGGATAATGTCTCACTAAATAGAAAATATCAATAAAAATAAATTATAAAAGAAGCAAATAGAAATTCTGAAGTCAAGAAGTAAAATAACTGAAATTTAAAATTTACTAGAAAGACTCAACAGCAAATTTCAGTAGGCAGAAGAAAAAACTTGTGAACTTGAAGTCAATTGAGTACACCTTGTCTGAAATACAGATATAAAAAAGAATGATTAAAAATGAAGAGAGGACTTCCCTGGTGGTGCAGTGGTTAGGAATCCACCTGCCGATGCAGGGGACACAGGTTCGATTCCTGGTCCAGGAGGATCCCACATGCCGTGGAGCAACTAAGTACGTGTGCCACAGCTACTGAGCCTGCGCTCTAGAGCCCGCGAGCCAAAACTACTGAGCCTGCAGGCGACAGCTACTGAGGCCTGCGCGTCTGGAGCCCATGCTCTGCAACAGGAGAAGCTACCGCAATGGGAGGCTTGCGCACCACAGCGAAGAGGGGCCCCCGCTCGCCACAGCTAGAGGGAGCCATCATGCAGCGATGGAGACCCAACGCAGCCAAACTAAAAAAATAATTAAATAAATAAATTTTTAAAAAATGAAGAGAACCTTACAAATGTGTGAAACAGCACCAAGCATACTAAAATATGCATAATGAGAGTCCTAGAAGAAAAGGGAAAAGAGAAGGGGGCAGAAAACAATATTTGCAAGAATAATGGCTGAAAAGTCCCCAAATTTTATGAAAAGCCCTTTACGTTAAAACAGTATTTTTAAGTGCTAACTGCATAAATATTTGCTCTACTGAATTTCTAAAATCTTCTAGAACAAAGTTTAGTATGCCTGTTCACCCTTCTTAGTGCAATGGACAAAAAGGACATATGTTGTATTACTAAATCAAACCTACTGTATCTTACTCTGTAATTATCAGTTTATTGGGGAAAATATACCATAAGTATTTTAATGTATATATTTGTGATTTTGTTGAAAAGTGTATATTAAATAGACTTCTTATAACTCAGTTTTTAGCATTTATACAAATTTTTAATTTTCTGCTCTACAGCCCTTTAAAAAAAGTGGAATGACACTATTCCAAAGGGATGGTATAAGGGCGTATTAATTCATCTATTTATCCTCTCCAGGACTTAAAAAATATACCAAATCAAAATACTTCATGATGAGAATAATTGCTCATTCCAATGTCATTTATTACATATAATCTATTCTAGGCACTGGGAATATAATAAAACATGTAGTATTCATAAGCACTTGAACTTACTACATGCTACAAGCACTGTTATAAGCAATCTGTGTTAATTTATTTAAACTTTCCAAGACCATTAAGAAGTAAACACTATTATTATTTCTATTCAACAGATGATTATAATATTAAGTCATAAGGAGAGTAAGTAACTTGCTCAAGATCATGCAACACTTAAAACTTTCAAGAGTTAGAGCCACGCTATGAACTTACACAATCTGACTCTGGGTCTAAGACCTTCCCAGATCTACTAAACATCAGTGAAAATATTCAGTGTTTCACCTGGAGCTTGTAGTGTTGAAGAGGGGATAGGCATGAATGTGGCAGTTGCAATTAAACACAATTCCAGGCATTCCTCATTTTATTGTGCTTCATTTCACAGTGACTGTGTTTTTTTTACAAATTGAAGGTTTGTACCAATCTTGCGTCAAGCGACTCTATCAGCACCATTTTTCCAACAGCATTATTTTTTAATTAAAGTATGTACATTGTTTTTTTAGACATAATGCTATTCATACTTAATAGACTACAGTGTAATGTAAACATAACTTTTGTATGTAATGGGAAACCAAAAAATTGTGTGACTTAATTTATTGCAATATTTACTTTATTGTGGTGGTCTGGAAATGAACCTGCAATATCTTCAAAATATGCCTACAGTGTAGTTTTAGAGATAAGTACATAGCAATAGAAGAACACATAGGTGGGACGTCTAAGCAACCTTTTAACATAAGGGTAGTTCCCTGCAAGGAAACTCTTAGTGAGGGATGTATGACTATTTTCAGAGGCTTGAAGATGTTACAGGCAGAAAAGATACAATAGCAAAGATTCAGATGCAAGGAGAACATCAGGAATATGAGTAGTCGAGAAGAACTTTAGGAAGTTTAGTAAATTAGATTGCATCCTGTAATCAAAACTGTGAGAAGTGAGGCCATCAGTGTTAGAGAGTAAATATTGATAGTACTTTGTATGTTAGGTTAATGAGTTTAGGTTTGTGCTGAGGGCAATAGGTAATAAGTGAGTATAAAGGAAGTTAGTTTCAGATTTGGATACTAAGAAAATTCATACTGGTTGGAGTGGGAAGAACAAATTGGAGAGGAATAAGTGTAGATAGAAAGGGAATACTTAGGAGGCTGTTGTACATGATACAGGTGATGATATATTGAGAGATAATGACAGTGTATTATAGAATGGTGACTTGAGAAATATTTGGAACCGTATTTGGTAAATTAAGTGATGCTGAATATGAAAGATAGGAAGGAATCAAGAACAATTCCAAGTTACGTTAACTAATCTCAGAAATGCATATATGTGTGTGTATGTGTGTTACTATGTTTTAATATTTTACTATTAGCTGTTGCAGATGGGATACATTTTTACAGAAAATTTTAAAATCTTGTACAATAAATCTCTTTTTGAAATCAGCATCAAAGTTACATCTTCCTACCTGTTGAATGTGTATGTTCAATTTTATTACCAGGCAAAAGCACAACAAATGATCATGTGTTCCTTCTGGCACTGGATGCCAGCAAGCTCTAAGGTAAGGTGTGTTCTCAATTCCACTTATTTCTTTCTGCTTAATTGTCTTGAATAACTATCTGCACTCATTCTTTATCATTGTCATGTATCCATAATCTCTTGCTTTTGTTTTTGACATATGTAAATGCTAACCTGATGCTATAAAATGACTAGTACTAATTCCCTTTGCTGACAGTATAATTAGGACGGAAAACAAGATTAGTATACTTAGAGTACAGTACTGATAAAATTAACACGAAGTTTTTATAAAATTTTAAAAGAATCAGGAATCAGAAAATCAAACAATGCAGAAAAATAAGACAAAGTTTTATGAGACTATTGATTAATTTCTAATATTTAGTCAGATTGAGCTAAATAAATTTATTGTGAAACTGGTATTTGATAATTAGAGAAGGAAAAAATAAAAACCACTAGAAATAGAAATAAATAATTATAAAACAGCCCAAGCTTTTTAGAATGCTAATAGATGTTGTAGAGAATGTTTGGTCCTAAATTTAGTCAATATTTTGAACATTTAACTGTTAGGAATGATAATTTATTTGTCAAACTATTTCTTAAAACCATTATATACTTTCACAAATTGAGTGGAATTGGGATATATTTACAGCTTGAGATTCCTAACCTCTTTGAGTATGGATCTACAATATTAAGACCATTTAGAGGCGTGCCTCGGTGAATGATACTCCTCGCGCAAGCCTCTGACTACTCAGAGAGAGCCAGAGTATTCGGTCCAAAAGGAAAAGTCATCACTGGCCTCTGGCGACTCAACCCAGGACCTCGGTAAAAGAATGGAGGCAAAGATCGAAAAGATGCAAGAAATGTTTAACAAAGACCTAAAAGAATTAAAGAATAAACAAACAGAGATGAACAATACAATAACTGAAATGAAAACTACACTACAAGTAATCAATAGTAGAATAACTGAGGCAGAAGAACGGATAAGTGACCTGGAAGACAGAATGATGGAATTCACTGCTGCAGAACAGAATAAAGAAAAAAGAATGAAAAGAGATGAAGACAGCCTAAGAGACCTCTGGGACAATACTAAACACAACAACATTCGCATTATGGGGGTCCCAGAAGGAGAAGAGAGAGAGAAAGGACCCGAGAAAATATTTGAAGAGATTATAGTCGAAAACTTTCCTAACATGGGAAAGGAAATAGCCACCCAAGTCCAGGAAGCGTAGAGAGTCCCATACAGGATAAACCCAAGGAGAAACACACAAAGATACATAGTAATCAAATTGGAAAAAATTAAAGACAAAGAAAAATTATTGAAATTAATATTCAGGTGAAGGACTGAATCCTAACTGTAGTTAGGATTATTTTCAGGGTGTACCCTGACTCTGTGCAATGGAGTAGTAAAACAAAGGACAGAGAGAACTGCAGATCAACATGTCCCATCATCATGGGGCCCATGGTAAAGCGGATTCACAACCCAAAGTGGACCCTAGTAACAATCGGAAGATCCTATTGCTTCCTGCACCAAACCTGAGCTATGGGGATTAAGGAACTCTGAATTATCATATGCTGTGAGAGGCAGAGAAGCTACAGCAGAGAGAACAAAGAAATGGGGACCTGATTTGCTTACTCATGGGAACATGAACTGAAAGGTCAGCTTAGCCCAACTGAGTATAGTCAATCCTTGAGGAAAAGAGAAAAAGAGAGGAGCCACGTACTTCCTGAGTCAAAAATCTATTCTTCCTCCTGCAGAAAAAAAGTTGGAGAGATGGAGCGGGCTCCCTGATGCTGACTTTCACTTTGGGTGATGGCGTATAGGTTCAATGTTCACCCTGGTCCAGAAATATTCTCTGGACGCATCATGCAGGTCTCATTGCCTTAGGATATGGTTCAGTAGAACTATTCTATGTACCATACATTAACTGGAAAAAGTTGACGGAGATAATTGAAAGTGAAACAGGCTTTCTGTTTCGAAACTTAGAGGAGGATATGCTTGCCCTTTGGGGGTGACTTGCAGAGGTGTTACTCAGAATGTCACTCTCAGAGTAACCTGGATGTCAATTTGCAATTCCAAATGTCCCTTCTCCCCCTCCTACAAACACATCCAGAGTCACTAAAAGAAGGCTGTGCTTGGAGAGATAGAATCTGAAGTAATACAAGTAGCTCTTGCCAAGAGATGAATAAGAAAGTATTATAGTATCCTCTAAGGTTCTGGAAAACAAGTTCTGTCATTAGGGGGAGAAAATCCATTATTCACACTGTCATCAAACAAAATGAAATGTCGCTCGAATTTCACTTATATATTAATGTGTTTTTATATACTCTCATGTTTCATGTTCTTTTCTGTTACTAAGACTTACTAGTTTTTCCCCTTTGGAATATAAAAGTGCCAGGCAGTGATGTATAGAGTTAGGGAAGGTATTTTCATACTCCAGTCCCTTCCCCACTTCTGCCTTTGGTGCAAGACTGGGATTGTCAACCAGGGCTGCAGAAGCTATTAATTATGCTGGCATCATTTGGGGATGATTTCACTGTGGAAAGACCTAGAGAAATATTAATGTAACATAGCAAATTTAAAATTAACATAACAAACTAATGTCTCCAAATTCTCTTGGTCTTGCATTACTGAGCCTCATATCAACTCTTACTGTTCTGGATGACACTTCATCCAATTTTATTTTTATATCCTGCATTTACGTTTTTACATCCCAAACCTCTCACCTATGGTACAGCGGAATTCATCCAATACAACAGAACAGTAATACTGAAAATAAAAAGTTACATTTACTTTCTACCTCCCTCTCCTTGAACTCAACCAAAAGACGTCCTATCTATTTCTGTTCTGAATTCCAAGTCCAACCCTGAACTTTTTTATTGGATAAAAAGTGCAGTTATGAGACAATGTGATGAATAATTGAAAAGTAAATCAGAGTTACCTCCTAATCACATTCATGAGATTTTACACATTTGCCCTATTAAGCCATAAACCAAGTAACTAGGAGGTTACTCTCTTAATTCTTCTATGAAACCACTAAAATTCCAATCTTAATATTTTTATCTTATGTGAGAAAATACCAAAAAGTACAAAGGAGTAGAAATAGTCAGAAATAGAGGATTCGATTGAGCAGGACATCAAAATTACTTATAGAAAACTACATTTTTTTTTTGAGAGAGAGAGAGATATACTTTAAAAGAAAACTTCCAGGGAATGTGCCCTGTGCTTCACCTTGGGAGCTACTTCCAGCCCAAGTGCCCATATCATCAGTGTCTGCAATCCTGTGATCCCTGATGTCTAGAAATCATGATCCCAAAGCACTGAATGATCCCAAATCAAGAAAGAACAGTTAAATTACATGTAGTATACTGTGTTAAGAAAAGAAAGTGTATTATTATTATATTTTATAATAGTTTTCAACCAGTATTGACATAGGAAAAAAGGGAGTTTTCTGGCTAACGAGAAAACTTCTATTCCCTGAGCATCCCAACTACCTGAGGGTGTATTATAAAGAGACTGCTGTTTCTAGACAATCAGGGTTAGCGTTACCTAACTTGCCAAGAAGAATCTAAACCAATCAAAGGAAAAGATCTTCCCTCCTAACATTAAATGTGATTTTTTTCATTCTTAGAAACAATAAAAATGTCTGTATTACATAAAATCCCACATATATTAGAAAAAACAAATTATTAATTTCCAATCTTTCTATGTAATTGTTAGCTGCTCTTTGGGTCAATTAAATACTAAAACAATAAATTAAGATTGCTTGAGCAGAGAATAGATAGGTAAACAGTTGAAATAATACGGCAGGATGTTTCCATTCTGCTAGACTGCATGCTCTCATAATCCACAACACTGGATGTTTCAGGCGACACTTTCAAGTCCAACTACGGGAGTACTCAGTTTCTACTACCCTGGGTAAACCCGGCACATACTGGTCAGAACTTCCAAAGGCCCAGCTCAGAATTAGAGGTCTATGTCAGACAGCAAGTGATATATTTTGGTGGGAAATGACCAATGAGAAAACTGCATTTTTACAGGAAAGCAGGAAGCACTAAAAGAATTGTGCTATGAGGAGTATAAAAAATTCATTTGTCTGATATAAACAGAGTTCATCATTTCCCAAATCATTTTACAAATGTCTTCTACAGAGATGACTGGATGCTGTGTTTCTGAAATGAATTTTCTACCACTGCTGTGATTATACAGTGATTTTTTTAAAGTGTCTGCAGATATTATGGCAATTCATTAGGAATGAAAGGATAAGAAAACGATTACCATCCTGCCTTTACCAAATAACAAAGCAGCAGGTAAGAAGAATCTCTCCACCTATCATTTCCATATCGCTCCCAATAGCACTGTCTAGCTTTGCAAGCTGTTTGACAAACAAACAATATTGCAACTTCTCAGTGAGGCAGCCAAGATAATATTCAGAACAAATGCATTTTCTAACCCTCATAGCAATACATTCAGTAGAAAATCATTAAATTCTAAAGTCATATTATATTTTGTGATGATTCCAGGCTTCTAAGAAGTTTGTAAGAGCTGGATAAACACCTTCAACCAATTATACCTTTGCAAACAACTTGTAAATAATGGTTTCACATTTATATTTTGAAATTTTAAAGTAATTGCTATTATAAAATCAAACTTATTAAAAATACAAATTTTCTTCTTTCTACAAAACTAAATAAATGTGATTTATGTGAAAGTGTTTCTATAACCTCCGAATACAAAATGTCTGCCCTCGAAAAATATCAGCATGTTTTACTATACGAAAGGAATCAATGAACTACAACAGATACTGTTGCCTTGACAAGTTCAAATGAGCTGCTTATTCTGATTTGTAAAAAGAAGTGAGCCTTATACAAGTATGAAATGACATCAATTTTATTGACAGAAACATTCCAACCACTAGTTTACTAGCTCTCTTATTTAGTGCACATCAAAAGAAGGCTCGAGATCTTTATATTGAAGTTTTCATTACACAACCCTCCACACAAGTTTTCTATTTGAAAAATAGAAATAATGAGACAAATGATAATGAGTTAAAGCATCCAGTATCTGAATATGCTGGGTTAGGCACAACCTTTTTACAGTGGGGGAAAATTACTGAAAGAAACAACAACTTTCAGTAACAACCAAATAGACCCATATTTTTCAAATAACTCAGAAAAAAATCAGCTTAGCCTCTTTTCACTAAATTCTTGCATAATGAAACACTGGTCAGTGAATTAATACTTTAGGAAAGGAAGGCATGATTCAAAATAGTTTCCAAAAGTTGTATTCGTATTGTTTTCCTATTCAACTTTTTTTTTTTTTTAATATTTATTTATTTATTTTTGGCTGTGTTGGGTCTTCGTTTCTGTGCGAGGGCTTTCTCTAGTTGCGGCAAGCGGGGGCCACTCTTCATCGCGTTGCGCGGGCCTCTCACTATCATGGCCTCTCTTGTTGCGGAGCACAGGCTCCAGATGCGCAGGCTCAGTAGCTGTGGCTCACGAGCCTAGTTCCTCCGCGGCATGTGGAATCTTCCCAGACCAGGGCTCAAACCCGTGTCCCCTGCATTGGCAGGCAGATTCTCAACCACTGCGCCACCAGGGAAGCCCCCTATTCAACTTTTATATTGAGCTACACTAGGCTCACCCTCCTAAGTGAATACTTCCTCAGGAAAACACACTGTTTTGTGCATGCCAAAATCATGTATTAGAAACTGTAGTCCCATCTTTCATTTCCACAGATATTTGTCTCTGAGGTACTGGGGCACTAATATATAGATAGGGTGAGTTTCAAATATTCTTCCTTCATCTTCCATAGCTCTTTGATATGTAGGCTTTCAGGTTTTCCATTTCAAAAAATGGTCTTAGGGATGAGAAGATAGGGCATGGGCTCTACAGTCTATCTCTGTAAAGTCAAGTATTTCTAACTGAATCAACCTACCAGGGCTCAAAATATTTCTCCCAGCCCTAACTTTTTTATTGACATTTAATAACCATCAAAATAAGGTGGTGTGTACTCAGAATACTGCTTAAGAAAAGTCTCTTCCATTGGGACAAAAACAAACACTATTTGCCTAACCTGGATTAGCTCTCTGTCCAGTGATCTCTAAAGTTGAAGATGAGATATGAGCTTTTTATTAGCAGCCTCTGTTCAACTGTCCATTGGAACCTTTAATCTCCATGAGCCCAAATTACAGAAATTGTCCCACAGAAATCATAACTTTGCCTGAGAGCTGAACTTTGCCCTGAGGAAAAGGATCTAGCCTGTTAATAAAATGGTAAACTGATAAAGTAATAAAATCTCTGAAACAAAATTTAATGATTTTATGGTCATTTTCTTCAGTAAGATTTCTATATACTCAGAAACAACCTTATTCTTTTGTAAAACCGTAAAGAATTGAATTTTGTAAAAGCATAAAGTTTATGTTATGTTAAAAACATAGGCACTAAATTTTATAGCTGATTTAGCTAATTTATCCGTGTCATTATATAAATGACAAATATTAAAGTCTAGAGAGTTGAAACGATTGTCCAAAGTCACAAAAAGTTAGAGAAGTAAGTGATACATAATCCAGGTCTTCTAACACTTTGTTAACTCATTTGTATTCTATTCAGTTTCCAAGCTGTGGACATTGGAGTCTTAACAGAACATTATGAAGAAGAAACTTTTCAAAGCAGCAACTTATACTTAAGGCACTAGGGAAATTTCTTGAGTAAAAAGAGGAAAATGCAGGAAAAATCTTTTTATTACCTGACAGCTTTTTAATTATTAAAAAAAAAACTGACTAGCAGTCTAGATAATCAGCCTTCTTTTTCTATAGTCGCTGGCTTAATTTTCTGCTAAATTTTACACTTGGCTTATCAATAGGACAATGACTAAACAGTGGAGATTTTTAAAATTAATTTTCTACTTTTGGATGTCCCCAAATTGGCATGGACTTAGAGCAGATTCCTCTGCTGATTTTCTTTTATTATTTTTTCTTTTTAAGAACAACTAAAGTACTGAAAAATTAGATTGTTCTTTCCATAGCTTCTTGCCTAAAATGAATTTCTTTCGATGTACAAACACATGGCAAAATTAATACCTGTAGCTAGAAAAGGTTTTTAGTTTTGAGTCTTTCTATTAGAACAGTCAGATAATAGTCTCTTATTAATGTTTGTTTGGATGGATTTATTTGGCTTTCTCCTAACAGAATTTTTTTTTATTTTATAGTCTGTCTTTCAATCACATTTGTTTAATTTGATTGCATTGTAATGATAAAAGTTGGGATAAAATGAGTCAAACCAAATATGACTAAGTGTACAATCTGGACATAGTCTTACATCCAGATGTTCTCTATCCAAAATGCTAGAGAAAGTGAATTCTTCTACTGTTCTCTTCTCTCACTTAGGTAATTCTTAACCCTCTTTCATTCCCTGAGACATATGTTTTTAAACCACTTTATTGAGGTATGGCTGGCATTCAAAAAGCTATGTATACAACTTGATACCATAAACATATCTCTCACCTCTAAAAGTTTCCTCCTGCTCCCTTTCTATATTATTATTATTACTTTTTGTGGTAAGAATTCAACTGAAGTTCCACCGTTTTAGTGAAATTTTTAAGTACACAGTACAGTATTGTTAACTGGAAGCACTGTGCTGTACAGTAGATCTCTGGGACTTATTCTTGTATAACTGAAACTTGGTACCCTTTAAAATGTCCCCATTTCCTTCTCCTCTTAGCCCTGCCAACCATCATTCTACTCTCTGATTCTTTGATTTTGACTATTTTAGATTTCTCATACAAGTGGTATCATGCAGTATTTGTCCTTCTGTGACTAGCTCATTTCAGTTAGCATGACATCCTCCAGGTTTATCCATGTTGTGGCAAATGGCAGGGTTTCATCCTTTTTGAAGACTGAATAATATTCCATTCTATGTATATACCACATTTTTTTCATCCATCCATCCATCTGTTGATGGACATTTAGATTGCTTCCATATTTTGGTTATTGTGAATAATGCTGCAGTGAATATGGGAGTGAAGATATCTCTTTGAGATTCTGATTTCAATTCCTTTGGATATATATCCAAAAGTGGGGTTACTGGATCATACAGTTTTATTTTTAATTTTTGAGGATTCTCCACACTATTTTTCATTGTGACTACACCAATTTACATTGCCACCAACAGTGAGAATTCCCTTTTCTCCACATCTTTGTCAACACTTATCTTTGGGGTTTTTTGTTTTGTTTTGTTTTAATAATAGCCATCCTTACAAGTGTAAGGTGATATTTCTTTGTGGCTTTGATTTGCATTTCCCTAATGATTAGTAACATTGATCACCTTTTCACATACCTATTGGCTATTTGTATGCCTTCTTAGGAGAAATATCTGTTCAGTTCTTTGCTCAGCTGGACAGTTATATTATACACAAAAATCAACAAAAAATGGATTAAAGACTTCAATGCAAGATCTGAAACTATAAAACTCCTAGAAGAAAACATAGGGGAGGGACTTCCCTCATGGTGCAGTGGTTAAGACTCCACCTGCCAATGCAGGGGACACGGGTTGGATCCCTGGTCCAGGAAGATCCCACATGCCATGGAGCAACTAAGCCCATGCACCACAACTACTGAGCCTGCACTCTAGAACCCACATGCCACAACTACTTAGCCTGCATGTCACAACTACTGAAGCCTGTGCACCTAGAGCCCATGTTCTGCAACAAGAGAAGCCATCACAATGAGAAGCAGGTGCACTGCAATGAAGAGTAGCCCCCACTGGCCGTGATGAGAGAAAGCCCACGTGCAGCAGCAAAGACCCAACGCAGCCAAAAATAAATAAATTAAATAAATAAATTTTTTAAAAAACATAGGGGAAAATCTTCTTGACATTGGTCTGGGCAATGATGTCTTAGATATAACACCAGAAGCACAGGGGACAGAAGCAAAAGTAGATGAGTGGGACTACAACAAACTGAAAATCTTCTACACAGCAAAGGAAGCAATCAATGAGATGAAAAAGCAACCTGAGACACTTTCAGGGGATCTATGATCTCAAAATTGTTTTTGTAATAACATCAAAAAATTATTTGCCTTTTCCAGTGTGTTTGTGCACTGATGATGCAAAGGAACAGTGGGTAAAACTACTGAAGCCATATCATAAATCAGGGTTGTGGCAACAAACTCTCATAATAGTTGTTTTCTTCACCTCCACACACTCACAAAAATATAAAATAACATAGGGCAAAATGCCAATTTCACTTAAGTATATTTGTGGTGATATTTATCAGTGAAATATTAATACCTTTGTTAAATTTTAACACATATATTTTAATATTCTGTGTGATAAAATGGAAGTGTGTATAAAGCACTTATGCTACAATGCTTGTAGGATGACTGTCTCCAGGGAAAGCACTTAGGTGATACTTAAGTTTCAGGCTGAAGCAGCCAATTTTTTCACAGAAAAAACAGTGGGAAAAACACTGATAAAATACTGTGGTTATTCAAATTGTACATTTGGCAGACATTTTCTTGAAAACAAAGCAAACCTGTCATTTGTGTCAGTCACTTTGAAGTCACCTTCCCAATATTTAAAGACTCTTCTGATGGATGGGTAGTGATTTTTTTAGTATTTTTTAAAAATTTTATGTAATGAAATGTGTCAATATTTAGAAGATACAGAACTCAGTAAACCAATACTTTCTAAATGTCCAGTGCATGATGTTACAAATCATACTTGGTTAAAAATTGCCATTCACAGTGCAAGATAACACAGTAGCCTTTAATGTAACAGAATACAAAACGATCATTGATACGTATTCCTATTTCACATTATAACTAGGCTTTAAGGAGCTACCACATGGGTAGTTTTGGTGTAGTCTCAAATGAGAATATACAAAATGAATTTAAAAGTCTACTAAAACATTCCTTCTTTTACTTACATAACTCCATGAAGGCAGATTTTCTTCATATATTTTAGCCAAAAACAACATATTTTACTAGATTTAATACAGAAGCAGATAGAATTCAGCTAACTTTTATTAATCTACACATTAAAGAGATTTTCACACTTGTAAAACAGTGCAACTCTTCTCACTATTTCTTTGTCTAGAAATAAAGTTATTTTTGTAAATATAGGCAAAAAAAAAAAAGCACTCCTTCCTGTGGCTGTAAAATACTCCACTTCATATCTGTTGCTCAAAACCACCCAGTCTCACAATCAATGAGTCAGGAAAATGACAAATAATAATTTAAAACTAATATATACAGTCAGCCTGCTTAAGGTCTTACATTATACTGCTAATGGAACCAAGAAGAGAAAGTAATGGAACCTACTATTTAATATTCCTATACTATATTTTAGTAAGGAAAAATAAAATTGCCCTCTTTCAAGGATGAATAACCAATAAAAACCATAAAACCATGGCAGTATAAAATAATGATGGCATATTAGAGCTAGAAGACAAGTTTACTTAAAATAAACTTACTCAGATCAGAAATGACAGAGTAAGAATCTTCAAAAATCCTCTCCTCTATAAAAGCAAAGAGAAACTGGCAAAAATGGTCAGAAATGACTTTTTTAAAACTCTAGAAATTAACAAAAGCTTGCACCAATCAACAGAGCATTTCTACACAAAAATGTATGATTCAGTAAGGAGAGAGATTTTTGTGACATTTTAAATTATCCTAATCCCATCCCCTTCTTCCCAATCTATTATAGCCTCTAAAATTCACAGCCACCACTTATGGTGAAAACCAGCAGCCTAATAAATACGAGGGGTCAGACCATGGTTGGAGCACTTTTAAATCCCCATTTTTAAGCAATTTTTATTATATTTCCTGACCAGCAAGTCCCTAGAAAAACCTATTTATAAGCCTTGTCTTTATGTAACCTCACAGAGAACTCACCCATTGCAAAGAGTCTTTTCCCTGGGAACATTTGTTGAAAATAATCAGTGGCAATTATTTTACATTGTAGTTGCCTTGTACAGTGATAACAACAAACTAACAAAAAAACATGAAAGAAAAATCTGGAAAATAAAACAACCATAAGAGGCTTTGGAAATTTCAGGTACATTCCTGAGAATGTAGAAGACCACACACATGTACAGGGCTGTGAATAAAATAAAAATTAAAAAAAACAGAAAAAACCTGAGAAGGCCCAAACCTATCATTTCTGGCTAGCCAAGAGGTTCTTCACAACAAAGTGAAGGCTAAGGCAGAATTGTAAACTGCTTCTTTGAATGTTGATACAGAGAGCACTTCAACAAGATTAGGAGATGGATCATTTCCAGGAATTTAAAGAAATAAATGCCTGGTCATTTGCTGACCACTAAGCTAGTTAAGCAGTGACCTCACTGGCCACTCATGAGAAGGACCCTAGACACCACAGAATTAGTTCAATAAGGTTGCTAAACAAAATTTTAAAAAGCAACAATAAAAACAAGCACTAAGACAACAAACGCTGGGGAGGAATAAGAATTTGATTTTCTGAGTTGCCATTTTATATAAAATAAATAGTTTTCAAAAAATAAATTACAAGACAAAGAAAAAAAGTCAATAGAAACTGTCTCTGAGGAAGCCCATACATTAAACATACTAAACAAATTCTTAAAATCAACAATTTTAAATGTGTTCAAAGAACTAAACTCAGTATAAAACATTAAAGGAAAGTATGAGAATCATGTCTCATCGAATAGAGAACATCAATAAAGAGACAGAAATTACTAAAAAGAAACTAATAGAAATTTTGCAGTTAAAAAGTACAATAACTAAAGAGAAAATGTGACTGGATGAACTCAACAGCAGAAACATCAGATTTTAACAGGCAGAAAAAAAAATAAGTAAACTTGAAAATAGGTAAAATGAGATTATCCAGTCTAAGGAGAGAAAAAATGAAGAAAAGTAAACAAGGCCTTAGAGACCTGTAAGACAATCAAGGATACTGCCTATGCATAATGGGAATCCAATAAGGAGAGAAGAGGGATAGAAAGGGACAGAAAGAATATTTGAAGAAATAATAGAAGAAAACTGTCCAAATTTATGAAAAATGTTAATACACATCCACAAAGCTTCAAAAAAAATACCCTCAAAGTGGGAAAAACTCAAGGATATCTACACTAACACACATCATAATCATAATCAAACTGTTGAAAGACAAAGACAAAGAGAGATTCTTGAAAGAAACAAAAGAGAAGTGACTCATCACATACAAAGCATCCTCAGTAAGATTAACAGCTGATTTCTTATCGTAAATCATCAAGATAAAGTGGTATAAAATATTCAAGGCACTGAAAGGAAAGGGATATCAACCAAGAAAAAATTTTTTAATTAATTAATTAATTTAAAAAAATTTTTGGCTGTGTTGGATCTTCACTGCAGCACACAGGCTTTCTCTCATTGCAGCAAATGGAAGCTACTCTTCATTGCAGTGCATGGGAAAATTTTCTCATTGTGGTGGCTTCTCTTGTTGCACAGCACAGGCTCTAGGCACGCGGGCTTCAGTAGTTGTGGCTCACAGGCTCTAGAGCACAGGCTCAGTAGTGGTGGAGCACAGGCTTAGTTCCTCCATGGCATGTGGGAGCATCCCAGACCAGGGCTCAAACCCACGTCCCCTGCATTGGCAGGTGGATTCTTAACCATTGTGCCACCAGGGAAGTCCAACCAAAAATTTTATAACCAACAAAACTGTTTTATGAAAATAAAAGAGAAATTAAGGTAATGCTAGATAAAAAAAAGCTAAGAAAATTTGTGACTAGCAGACTGTCCTACAAGAAATACCAAAGGGAGTCCTTTAAACTGTAATGAAAGAATATTATATAATAACTAAAATCTACATAAAGAAATAGAGTATTGGTAATGATAACTACATAGGCATATATAAAAGACAACATAAATATATATTTTCTTTGTTACACTTTTTTCCTCTAATCTGATTTAAAAGACAACTGCATAAAGGAATAATTATAAATCTATATTGATTGTAATGTGGTGTATAAAGACGTAATTTGTATAACAATGCAGCACAAAGAAAGAGGAGGGAATACAGCCTACACAGTAGCAAAGTTTTTGTATATTATGAATTTAAGTTGTTATTAATCCAAATTAAAGATTGTTTTAAATTAAGATATTACTGTAATCCGCATGGCAACCAGTAGGAAAATAACCCAAAAAAATAGTAAAAATATGATAAGGGAGATACCCTCATCCACCAGAGGGCACATGGTAGAAGCAAGAAGAACTACAGTCCTGCAGCCTGTGGAACAAAAACCACATTCACAGAAAGACAGACAAGATGAAAAGGCAGAGGGCTGTGTACCAGATGAAGGAACAAGATAAAACCCCAGAAAAACAACTAAATGAAGTGGAGATAGGCACCTTCCAGAAAAAGAATTCAGAATAATGATAGTGAAGAAGATCCAGGGCCTCGGAAAAACAATGGAGGCAAAGATGGAGAACATGCAAGAAATGTTTAACAAAGACCTAGAAGAATTAAAGAATAAACAAACAGAGAAGAATAATACACTAACTGAAATGAAAACTACACTAGAAGGAAATCAATAGCAGAATAACTGAGGCAGAAGAACGGATAAGTGACCTGGAAGACAGAATGGTGGAATTCACTGCTGCGGAACAGAATAAAGAAAAAAGAATGAAAAGAAATGAAGACAACCTAAGACACCTCTGGGACAACATTAAACGCAACAACATTCGCATTACAAGGGTCCCAGAAGGAGAAGAGAGAGAGAAAGGACCAGAGAAAATATTTGAAAAGATTATAGTCGAAAACTTCCCTAACATGGGAAAGCAAATAGTAATCAAATTTGCAAAAGTTAAAGACAAAGAAAAATTATTGAAAGCAGCAAGGGAAAAACGACAAATAACATACAAGGGAACTCCCATAAGGTTAACAGCTGATTTCTCAGCAGAAACTCTACAAGCCAGAAATGAGTGGCATGATATACTGAAAGTAATGAAAGGGAAGAACCTACAACCAAGATTACTCTATGCAGCAAGGATCTCATTCAGATTTGATGGAGAAATCAAAAGTTTTACAGATAAGCAAAAGCTAAGAGAATTCAGCACCACCAAACCAGCTCTACAACAAACGCTAAAGGAACTTCTCTAACTGGGAAACACAAGAGAAGAAAAGGACCTACAAAAACAAACCCAAAACAATTAAGAAAATAATCATAGGAACATACATATCGATAATTACCTTAAACATGAATGGATTAAATGCTCCAACCAAAAGACACAGGCTTGCCGAATGGATACAAAAACAATACCCATATATATGCTGTCTACAAGAGACCCACTTCACACGTAGGGACACATACAGACTGAAAGTGAGGGTAATGGAAAAAGATATTCCATGCAAATGGAAATCAAAAGAAAGCTGGAGTAGCTATACTCATATCACAAAAAATAGAGTTTAAAATAAAGAATATACAAGAGACAAGGAAGGACACTACATAATGATCAAGGGATCAATCCAAGAAGAAGATATAAAAATTATAAATACATATGCACCCAACGTAGGAGCACCTCAATACATAAGGCAACTGCTAACAGCTATAAAAGAGGAAATTGACAGTAACACAGTAATAGTGGGGGACTTTAACACCTCATTTACACCAATGGACAGATCATCCAAAACAAAAATAAATAAGGAAACAGAAGCTTTAAATGACAGAATAGACCAGATAGATTTAACTGATATTTATAGGACATTCTATCCTAAAACAGCAGGTTACAGTCTCTTCTCAAGTGCACACGGAACAATCTCCAGTATATATCACATCTTGGGTCGCAAACCAAGCCTCAGAAAATTTAAGAAAATTGAAATCATATCAAGCATCTTTTTGGACCACAACGCTAAGAGATTAGAAATGAATGACAGGGGGAAAAAAACGTAAAAAACACAAACACATGGAGGCTAAACAATACGTTACTAAATAACCAAGAGGTCACTGAAAGAATCAAAGAGGAAATCAAAAAATTCCTAGACACAAATGACAATGAAAACACGACGATCCAAAACCTATGGGATGCAGCAAAAGCAGTTCTAAGAAAGAAGATTATAGCTATACAAGCCTACCTCAAGAAACAAAAATCTCAAGTAAACAATCTAACCTTACACCTAAAGGAACTAGAGAAAGAAGAACACACAAAGCCAAAAGTTAGCAGAAGGAAAGAAATCATAAAGATCAGAACAGAAATAAATGAAATACAAACAAACAAAACAATAGCGAAGATCAATAAAACTAAAGGCTGGTTCTTTGAGAAGATAAACAAAATTAATAAACCATTAGCCAGACTCATCAAGAAAAAGAGAGAGAGGGCTCCCCTGGTGGCGCAGTGGTTGAGAGTCTGCCTGGCGATGCAGGGGACATGGGTTCGTGCCCCGGTCCAGGAAGAACCCACATGCCGCGGAGCGGCTGGGCCCGTGAGCCATGGCCACTGATCCTGCACATCGGGAGCCTGTGGGTCCAGAGCCTGTACTCCACAACGGGAGAGGCCACAACAGTGAGAGGCCCACGTACTGGAAAAAAAAAAAAAAGGAAAAAGAGCGGACTCAAATCAATAAGATTAGAAATGAAAAAGGGGAAGTTACAACAGACACCACAGAAATACAAAGCATCCTAAGAGACTACCACAAGCAACTCTATGCCAATAAAATGGACAACCTGGAAGAAATGGACAAATTCTTAGAAAGGAATAACGTTCCAAGACTGAACCAGGAAGAAACAGAAAATATGAACAGACCAATCACAAGTAATGAAATTGAAACAGTGATTTAAAATCTTCCAACAAACAAAAGTCCAGGACCAGATGGCTTCACAGTTCAATTCTATCAAACATTTAGAGAAGCACTAACACCCATCCTTCTCAAACTCTTCCAAAAAATTGCAGAGGAAGGAACACTCCCAAACTCATTCTATGAGGCCACCATCACCCTGATACCAAAACCTGACAAAGATACTACAAAAAAAGAAAATTACAGACCAATATCATTGATGAATATAGAAAATCCTCAACAAAATGTTAGCAAACAGCATCCAACAACACATTAAAAGGATCATGCACCACGATCAAGTGGGATTTATCCCAGGGATGCAAGGATTCTTCAAAATACACAAATCAATGAATGTGATACACCATATTAAGAAATTGAAGAAGAAAAACCATATGATCATCTCAACAGATGCAGAAAAAGCTTCTGACAAAATTCAACACCCATTTATGATAAAAACTCTCTAGAAAGTGGGCATAGAGGGAACCTACCTCAACATAATAAAGGCCATATATGACAAACCCACAGCAAACATCATTCTCAATGGTGAAAAACTGAGAGCATTTCTTCTAAGATCAGGAACAAGACAGGATGTCCACTCTCACCACTATTATTCAACAAAGTTTTGGAAGTCCTAGCCATGGCAATCAGAGAAGAAAAAGAAATAAAAGGAATACAAATTGGAGAAGACGAAGTAAAACTGTCACTGTTTGCAGATGACATGATACTATACATAGAGAATCCTAAAAATGCCACCAGAAAACTACTAGAGCTAATCAATGAATTTGGTAAAGTTGCAGGATACAAAATTATACACAGAAATCTCTTGCATTCCTATACACTAATGATGAAAAATATGAAAGAGAAATTAAGGAAACACTGCCATTTACCATTGCAACAAAAAGAATAAAATACCTAGGAATAAACCTGTCTTGGGAGACAAAAGACCTGTATGCAGAAAACTATAAACACTGATGAAAGAAATTAAAGATGATACCAACAGATGGAGAGATATACCATGTTCTTGGATTGGAAGAATCAATATTGTGAAAATGACTATACTACCCAAAGCAATCTACAGATTCAATGCAATCCCTATCATATTACCAATGGCATTTTTTACAGAACTAGAACAAAAAATCTTAAAATTTGTATGGAAACACAAAAGACCCCAAATAGCCAAAGCAGTCTTGAGGGAAAAAAACAGAGCTGGAGGAATCAGACTCCCTGACTTCAGACTATACTACTAAGCTACAGTAATCAAGACAGTATGGTACTGACACAAAAACAGAAACATAGATCAATGGCAGAAGATAGAAAGCCCAGAGATAAACCCACACACCTATGGTCAACTAATCTATGACAAAGGAGGCAAAGATATACAATGGAGAAGAGACAGTCTCTTCAGTAAGTGGTGCTGGGAAAACTGGACAGGTACATGTAAAAGAATGAAATTAGAACACTCCCTAACACTATACATGAAAATAAACTCAAAATAGATTTGAGACCTAAATGTAAGACCAGACACTATAAAGCTCTTAGAGGAAAACATAGGAAGAACACTCTTTGACATAAATCAAAGCAAGATCTTTTTTGATCCACCTCCTAGAGTAATGGAAATAAAACCAAAAATAAACAAATGGGACCTAATGAAACTTCAAAGCTTTTGCACAGCAAAGGAAACCATAAACAAGACAAAAAGAGAACCCTCATAATGGGAGAAAATATTTGCAAATGAATCAATGGACAAAGGATTAATCTCCAAAATATATATAAAGCTCATGCAGCTCAATATTAAGAAAACAAACAACCCAATCCAAAAATGGGCAGAAGACCTAAATAGACATTTCTCCAAAGAAGACATACAGATGGCCAAGAAGCACATGAAAAGCTGCTCAACATCACTAATTATTATTAGAAATGCAAATCAAAACTACAATGAGATATCACCTCACACCAGTTAGAATGGGCATCATCAGAAAATCTACAAACAACAAATGCTGAAGAGGGTGCGGAGAAAAGGGAACTCTCTTGCACTGTTGGTGGGGATGGAAATTGATAAAGCCACTATGGAGAACAGTATGGAGGTTCCTTAAAAAACTAAAAATAGATTTACCATATGATCCAGCAATCCCACTACAGGGCATATACCCTGAGAAAACCATAATTCAAAAAGACACATGCACCCCAATGTTCCTTGCAGCACTATTTACAATAGCCAGGTCATGGAAGCAACCTAAATGCCCATCGACAGATGAATGGATAAAGAAGTTGTGGTATATATATACAATGGACTATTACTCAGCCATAAAAAGGAATGAAATTGACTCATTTGTTGAGACGTGGATGGATCTAGAGACTGTCATACAGAGTGAAGCAAGTCAGAAAGAGAAAAACAAATATCATATATTAACGCATGTATGTGGAACCTAGAAAAATGGTACAGATGAGCCAGTTTGCAGGGCAGAAGTTGAGACACTGACATAGAGAACAGACATATGGACACCAAGGGGGGAAAACTGCGGTGGGGTGGGGATGGTGGTGTGCTGAATTGGGCGATTGGGATTGACATGTGTACACTGATGTGTGTAAAATTGATGACTAATAAGAACCTGAAGTATAAAAAAACAAACAAAGAAAACAACTAAGACTAAACTTTCATTGGGTTATTTGTATGGAAATATGTTAATATAAATGTTTCAGACATTATATGAAATTTCTAAAAATCTTATATGTTCTCGTATAATGTTATAAGTCTTAATTCTAGTTATTACTTTAAAATGTATATCTCAGAAATAACTAAAAAAGTATAAGGGAATTAATATGGTAAACTAAAATATGTATTTAACACAAAAGAAGGAATTAGTGGGAGAATAGAATGACAAAAAAGACATAAAAGATATAGAAAACAAATAGCAAAGTGGTCAATGTAAATCCTACCTATCAATAATTACATTAAAGAGTAAAAAATTCTAATCAAAACACTGAGATTGGAAAAATGGATAGAATAAGCATCATGATACTCTATGCTGTCTACAGAGACACACTTTAATCAAAGACACAAATATCCTGAAAGTAAAAGAATGGAAAAAAGATATACTCTGCAAACAGTAAACAAAAGCAGCTAGATTTGATATACTAATATCATAAATAGGACACTTTAAGTCAAAGGTGTTATAAAGACAAATGATATTATATATTGATAGAAAGGTCAATCCCTCAAGAAGATATACAATTATAAACATATATGTGCACCTTAAAACAGAGCTCCAAAATACTTGAAGCAGAAACTGACAAAACTGAAGGAATAAATAGATGACCACAATAATAGTTGGAGACTTCAATACCCTACTTTCAATAATGCATATAACAACAAGAGAGAAGATCAACAAGGAAATAGAAGGCTTGAGCAACATTATAATTAGACCAACTAGCCTTAATAGACATCCATATGCTATTTCAAGCAACAGCCAAATACACATTCTTTGCAAGTGAACATGGAACAGAATAGACCATATGTTAGGCCATAAAACAAATCTCAATAAATTTAAAAGCATTAAAATATACACAGTACAGCTTCTGATCATAATGAAATTAAACTGGAAATCAGTGAAGATTGAATTCTGGGACATTCACACATATGTGAATATTAAGCAACATGATCCCAAATAATCCATAGGTCAAAGAATAAATCACAAGGGAAATGAGAAAATACTACTTTGAGATGAATAAAAATGAACACAAAGATACCAAATTTATGGAATGCAAGTTAGGCAGTACATAGAGAAAAACTTATAGATGTAAACAGCTGAATTAAAGATAAGAAAGATATCAAATTAATAACCTAAACTTCTACCTTAATAAACCAGAAACATGAAGAGTAAATTAAAGCCAAAGTGAGCAGAACAATAAAGATTAGACTGGAGGCAAATGAAAAAGAATATAGAAGAATAGACAAAATCAACAAAACTAAAAGTAGGTTCTCTGAAAAGATCAACAAGTTTAGTTAGACCTAAGAGGAAAAGGAGAGAAGATTCAAAACACTGAAACCAGGAATGAAAGAGGGAGTATTAATTCTAATCTTACAGAAATATAAAGCATAATAAGGAAACACCATGAACAATGGTGTGCCAACAAATTAGAAAACCTAAATGAAGTGGATAAATTCCTAAAACATGGAAACTACTAAAAATGACTCAAGAAAAAATAGAAGATCTGAATAGACCTGTAACAAGTAAAGAGACTGAGTTACTAAAAAAAACTTTCCACACATGACATCCAAATGGAACAAATGGCTTCAACGGTGAATACTACCAAAAGTTTAAAAACTAATTAATGCCAATACTTCACTAAGTCTTCCAAAATATAGAAAAGGAGGAAATACTTCCCCACTCATCCTATCAGAAATACATTACTCTGATTCCAAAACCAGACACAAATCTGTAAGAAAAAAAAAACTAAAGAACAATATACCTTATTAATATGAAAGCAAAATTCTCAATAGATACTAGAAGACCATGTCCAGCAACATGTAAAAAAGAATTATACAACATGACCAAGTGGGAGTTATTCTGGGAATGAATGACTGCTTGAATATATGGAAATAACTCAATGTCATATATAATATTAATAGAATAAAAGACAAGATCACATGACCATTTCAATACATGCAGAAAAAGCATTTGAAAAAGTCAACACACCCTTTCATGATAAAAAATATCAGGAGAAAGACAAGGATCCTCCTCCTGCCATCTCTATTCAACCTTGCACTGGAGGTTCTAGCCAAGCCAATTAGCCAAGAAAATGAAAAAAAGACATTCTATTGGAAGGAAAGAAGTAAAACTATTTCTACCCACAGATAAGATGATGTTGTATATAGAAAATCCTAGAGAACAAAAAACAAAAACCCTTAGAGGTCATACACTACTTCAGTAAGATGTTAATATATAAGATCAGTATACAGAAATCAATTGTATTTTTATATACAGTTGACCCTTGGACAATGCTGGGGTTAGAAACACCAGCCCCCTCCACCCACTCACAGCTGAAAATCTGAGTACAAGTTTATAGTTGGTTCTCCATATCCACGGTTCTGCATCTGCAGATTCAACCAAGGATCATGTAGTACGGTAGTACATATTTATTGAAAAAAATTGCAGTAAGTTATTTAAAGGTCAATTGTCTACTAGAACTCCAAATCATACTTATAAAGATTTAAATTCAAGAGCATTCCAAGTGTATTCCCTGAATTGCCAACTCACAATATCATAATCTGAGAATTGGAAGAGATCCATGAATTTATAGTTGATTCCAAGTGCAAAGACCCTATACTATGTTTTAGGAGAGTTATCCAAAATATTATAACTGAATTAGGGATGAATTTGGGACTTTCTTTTTTTTTCCTTTTCCATTATGGTTTATTACAAGATATTGAACATAGTTCCCTATGCTATACAATAGGACTTTGTTGTTTAGTCTATATATAATAGTTTGCATTTGCTAGTCCCAAGCTCCTCAAATGCTTCGCACAAAAGGGGAAATTTCAAGGGAAATAATCCACTCATAATTTAAAATAATTTGTATAGGAAAAAAACATAAAATAACAGAACTTGAATATTTCTTATTACCACCTGTAAGGTGGATTCTACTGTATTGTTATGTGGTGACATAATTCGACCTGGCAGAAACTAAATACCCTGACTATATCATTATACATTTCCATGTGCTTTCACAATATTAATTGCTTGTTATGTTTCTCCTTGAAGCCAAATATCAAGTTTCATAAGCGGGACAAATAGTTTTCCATTTGAAGTGAACTTATCTATGTAAGCTAAAATAAAGTACAATGGGTTGTTTTTTTTTTGGCAAAATGATGTTAATATTACTGAATTTATAATTTGTTTTGTCATCTTGTCACAGAACAATGACTACATTCCTTTATTTCCCATTCAAAAGGAGTATAATTGTTGTTAAAAATTCATCTTTAAATACTTCACTCCATAATTAAGCACCACCAAAGAAAACCCAGTCACTTGCCAATATAAACGTTCTTCTGTTTACATGCCCAGCCCTTCAGAGTAAGTAAATTGCTCAATAAATATTTTCCTTATTTTTATGAAGGCCCTACATGTTTTTTAACCTTTTTTCATATCTCTAAGGTAGAATTAATTTGATAAAGAGACAAGATCGTAAAGATGACAATTTTTAAGGTGATACTGATATAAAGACTGACAGGTCTAACATTCTCAGAATTCGCATGTGGCATCAAAATTTTATATCACTCAGACTTTTCCTTTGAGAAGCAAAGCTGAAGATAATTAATATTGAACGTGGTAAGAAATCCTCTTTGTCCTTTTTCACTTAAATACATTCTAATTTATGAAAAGGGAAAAGAGTGGAGATTTTTCATGTTTTCATCTTACTAGGGGAGCCTTCCTACTTTCTCTAATTGCACTAAAGAACTAAAGATAAATGTTCACAAAATCAACATGACTGATTACAGAGGGAGCTTATTTAGTGCCTAGAAGCAATTTGAGTATAATAGAGTAGAGATGCCATTTCTTCAAATGAGTTCTTTAATGAGCCTTTGTCTCACAACTTAATCGTGCTTTTTACTTTATTCCCCAAGATGTTCCGGTGTCTTTCGTGCAGACCACAGGGAATATGTCTACCTGGAAAAATTCTAAAGTAACTCATCTTAAGTAATAGAAGAAAAAGCAGGTGTTATTTTGGAAGATTACTTTTGAAAAGGGCCTTTTACCTATTCACAGAATACTCAAATAATTTGTTTTCAAGAATAAGACAGAGTACATTGTTTATTGGCTCTTGCAATTTCACGCAATTTTTCAAAACTGATGCAAGCAATAGTTTATTTTCTCCTAATAAAGCTACTATAGATTGTTTACAAAGTTTAAGTATACATCAACCTCATTTTACTTTCAGGTAACTACATATTGTTAAATACAGTTAAAGAGATATTAATATTCAAATACCTAAGAAAAATAATCTTAGGTCAGGGGATATATGTCTGATACTATTAAGGTTTGGGGAAAGTACAGCAAGGAGTAAATGGCATCAGAATAAAATACTTCACTGAAAAATTGCTCCTGGCAGTTTTCAATAAAATCAATTCAGAAAATAATGCTTCCTACCAATGTCTGAAGTGCAAATGGAATCCTGCTTCATTTATTTCTATTAAGCAGTCTTTTCTCTGTGTTGCACTTAATTGAACTATAGTTCCCTTCATTAAATATGCCTCTTGAACTTTTCATTTTTGAAAAATGCTGTTCTCCCAACCACAGTAAATGTGAGAAGGAGAAATCAAATATTTTTAGGAAATACAAGATGTGTGCATGGGTTGATTTTTTTATACTTAAGAAAATAAAGAAAAATATTAAAAGATTTATATTTGTATAACTCACATGAATCACTTCCAAGTTTCCCTGTATTGCAAGCCTCATCAACGTATTATAGAATCTTGACTGATGACAGTATAAGGCTTCATTGCTTGATATGTCATTCACACCTTTACCTCAAACATCTCCTACTGGGTGGAAGGTCTCTTCACATCTTAGGCCATAATTCTTTGAAATTTTTTGTTTGTTTGTATGTCAGTTACTAGAGCAAGCTCTTTCCTTGAGGAAGCCCACAGTAACTTTGAGTGTATCTTCATTTGGTTATTGGCTCATCAGGTCTCAAACAGCGCTTTTTGTCTCTTTCTCCAACACTCTAATCAACTCAGAAAATTCTGCCAAATCCTACTCCCCATCAAGAAAAAAAAAAAGTCAAAAGAAACATTGTGAATCTCTAAGAGAGTAAGATTACAAACTAGCCACAATCCTTCATAAAAAGCCATTTTGAGTCAAACCAAGGGAATATATGCTGACAGTAATGGGCTTCTTCTCAGAATACAATCTCAGGTCTGCTATAAGATACAAATGAATGAACATTCAATATCCCCAAGTTTCTTCTGCTTAGCTTGGCTAAAGTGACTACAGGTTTAAACCATGAGATGCATATGCGCTAAACACCCACCACTGCCACAGTGAAATGTCAGTAAGGCAACTACAGAATATGACCTTGGAAAAATATTACTTTCTGATGTTCCCTCTAAGCTATTCCTAAAATACACATCAAAATGCACTGCTGAAAAATATATACTATTAATTTGGTTTGTCTCGATTAATTTACTTGGAGTTTATGAGACTTCTTAGATCTACTGCATGATGTCTTCTAAAAATTTTGACACATATCAGCAATGATTTCTTCAAATAGTGCACGTGTCTGATTTTTCTCTCCTTTCTGCAATTCCACCAGCAAAGTTTACGTTTTTCTCACTACGTCATTATATGTGATCTCTTTTATACTTTTTTTCTTCTGATTTATATTCCCATTTCTGAATTCCTTCTTCATTTGCATTGCATCTCCTCTTAGAAACCATCCTTTAATATATTAATTAATGATACTGTAGTTTTCAATTGTAAAGTTTTCAATTTTAAAAGTAGTTTACAATTCTCTCCGAAATTTTCAATCATTTCTTTTCTACCCTTGAAAGAAAGCTGAGTTATTTTAAAGTCTGCACCTTTATGATCTAGGGTACTTTGTAAATCTGTTTCTATTGTCTGCTTTTTGCTGTGTCATTGATGATGTCTTGTGCCTGCTTCCTTTTTTATGTCAGACATTATATTTGTAAAACTGTTGTAGAAATTACTCGAGGCCTAGAATCTCACCTTTCTTCAGAGAGGAATTATGCTGTTTTTGTTAGGTACTTGGACAGACTGGCAATCTGAGTTCACCTCAATTCAATTCCAAAGATTAAAATGATTCCAAGTTGAGCTGCAGTTCCTGCAAAGGTCTATCTACTTCTGGTTCACCTTTTCTTCAAAGGTATAGTTTTTCAGGTCCCAACTAAAAGTAATGGGTATTCACAAGGCCACTGATTTTGGTAGACTTGAGTTCCAAACCCTATTACACCAGCTCTGTGAGACTCTCAAAAGCAAAACTCAGCTTTTCATCTACTACCACAAAATTATCAACACCTCAAAGGGATGTGATCCCAAATGCCAGGATTTGCCAGTATTGGTTTCCTTTTCTCTTCTCCTTGAATTCTGAGCTGGTATTTCTTCATTAGTTCTCTGATGCCTTTTTAAGTAGAATTTGCTTGTTTGTTTAATCCAACTTTCAGTTATCCTCAGCAGAGGATTGTCTAAATTATCAAGGCTTTTGTTATTACAAATACTATTACCTAAAGTAGTGTCTGTAACATTTTTTAGTACTTACAAGTATTATTAATATTATTATTACTACTACTCTAATACATGCCTTTTAACTTTCTTACTGGCTTTCAAGATTTTTTTCCTTTGTTATTGCCTTGCATCAAATCTGTCTCTATACTGCTACCAGGGTGATACTGAAAATCCAATAATGCCACTTCCATGTTTAAATTCTGCGTAACTTCAGTTTTGATAGATAACATTATATAGAAATAATACAAAGGATGAACATGGAAGTAAAATAAACCTCATTTCAAATCCTTGCTCTAACAATAGTTATATAAACTTGGGAAAGTTAAGTTCTCATCTCCATTTGTCTAAACTCTAAAAGTTAGCATGATATTAACACTGAGCATATAAAGTTGTTTTGAAGATTAAGTAAGAAATAAAGTATTTAGTATAGAGAATATTAATGAGATACATAGCACTTAGTATCATGTTGCAAGAATTCAGTAGATATGAGGAGTTCTCTTATGTCTGAAGTACCTCTGACTGCACAAACATTCCATAATGTCTCTTCTCTCCATTTCTTTTCACATATTATTCCACCCTTTACTTTGGACAAAAGCCAGAAGAAAAATAGAAATAAATGGGTTTTTTCTCATCTTTTAAATTACTTGGAGAGCCAAACACTCTCTTCTCTGGCTCAAACTATTCATAGGCTTCCTACCCATGACCAATTCTTTTAGATTACAGGTGGAAAATCAGGCCAAGGAAAACATGATAATAATGGAAATACACATGATTTATCATGATAGAGGGCCATATCATTAAATAAGAGTAATAATAAAATATAAGCTATTTTCCAACAAAGAAGCAGTGGCTGCAATAATACAGAGAAAGAATTCAAGTTCAAGCCAAGAAAAAAACTTTGGGGGCATCTATCATGGAAAAAGTATGATGTATTTTAACAAAAGAGGAAAAACTAAGCATAGGATGCAAATTGTATACAGTTAAGACTCAAACTGAATGTTTAAGTGAATTGTAACTGCTTTAGAAAAAAATCAAATTGCCCTGCAAGTTCTGATAATTTTCTATCACCTTAGAGAAAAATAAAATGTGATTTCCAAACTAACAGAAAGGGCAACTCTACTAAAAACAGAACAATGGAGACAATTGGCTGACTGCAAATTGTATGTTATTTAATTAACTTGTATTATAAATGTATAAATTTTCTATAAAATGTGAATGTATTTATACCCAAAGGAGGAAATAGTAAAAACTATGTCTGAAATAATGTCATCTCTCAGAAAATTTTCATCAAATGAACAACTTCCTAACATGTCTACATGATTAACACCATCCTAAACCCTTTCTTTGGCTTTCAGATGTTTAGTGCCTCCTTCTCATCTAATCCTTCAAATCAGTCATCCTTCCTTGTTGCCCTTTAACCTGTTACCTTCCTTACCTTTCCTTTACCCTTGATTCTAATCAAGACATATTTGGAATCTCAATAAGCTTAAAATAAGAGAATAATAAGTAAAGGACACACAAAGATATAAAGGTGATCTTTAAATAAACTTAATCCTGCCATACTGAAGTAGATGAAGTAATTGAAGATTTTTAAATCTGGCAACACAATCTAAACGTCTTGAACATAATTTTCCAGAAAATAACTAGTTCAAATCTGTTGGATAGCCTGGAGAGAGGCTTTAGTCATCAGATGCTCTGAGTACCACACACTGAGTGAGATGGATACGCACTTACTTGGCTAATGAGTTCACCTTCAAACTCAGAAAACTCAATCTGAAGTAAATTACCAGGCAACTACCTCTGCAGCCATAGAAAAGAAGTAAAATATTAATAAATTGCAAACCAAAGAAATATTACGCACTACCAAATAACCATATTTCATCACTTCTAAGACCTTGTCAATTTTAGGATACTTTATTGTTGATATTTCACTAACAATTTTTTAAAACTGGCAACTCATATATGACATATCTTTGATTCCATGATACATCCTGATTTCAAAGATGTTAAATATGAAAAAAAATGTATATCTTCAAAAATTAAAATGTGGCATTCTTTATTTTATTTACTGGCCTTCGCTTTTGCCTCGTGAAACAAAGGGAAGTCCCAGTCTCAATCCTAGAATTTCTATTTTCGAAATCCACATAAGCAGAAAATGACTTTACAAATGCAGACACAGAAGCCCAAAAAGTGACTTGATCTGACATTGGAATTGTAGGCACTGGAGATACAGCAGTTACAAAAACAGAAAAGAAAAATTGCCTTTGTCTTTTGAGAGCTAACAGTCGTGTGTGTGTGTGTGTGTGTGTGTGTGTGTGTGTGTGTGTGTGTGTGTTTACTGTATTGGTTCTCAATATCCTATTTAATTCTATCAGTGAACTTACTTCTTTGTACTCCTATGGCAACTTTAGCTCTTGTAAACTGTACTGATTACTCACCTCTCTCTTGGGACCATTTTTTCTATCGTCTTTCCTTCTGTCCACTTCACACTCCACTGACTATATTTTCTGATAAAAATCTGAAAGGACTAAAAAAAAAAATCTGAAAGGACTGAACTATCAATTCTCTCAGAAAGAAAAAGAAAATTTACAAAAAGAGATGAGAAATCTCCCAGCCACATATTTTCTTGTAGAAATCAGAACAAAAGAATGATCTTGTCCATTTCATTAAATTCTAGGGATAACTCATGCCAAGATTTAGAAGCCATTACTCCATTGATTGCAACCACTAAACCTGTACTCTAGCAAAAATATATTTATTAAACAGCCACTATTTTCAGATATGACCACAACTCCTTTGGTACTACCAAGAAAGAAAAAATACCCTATTAAAATCTGAAAGGACACTGGTCTCTATTTGAATACAGCAATTGTCTTATTGCAAAGCATTTCTGAAGGACAAATTATGTACACCTTTCTTAAAATAACCTAAGACAGTCATTTTCTGTAGACAGAAACAGCTTTAGAATAAATAAATAACAAAGGTTTGCAGTGACTGGTTGGTGTGTTGGGCAGCGTGTGGTGACTTTTCTTGAATCTACGTCTCCAAAGTCCTTACATAAAACTAAAAAACTATTAGTTTTATATCAAACAATTGAGGAGTGTAGCTGATGGAGCTCATGGGGAAGAAGAGAACAGCCTAAAGAGTATCTGGGTGCACACTGCTCTCTAGAATGAAAATGGTATCAAAAACATCCTCGAACCATCATCATAGATGTAGCAAAGTGCAGTTCATTTATGTGGAACCAATAGCATATGATGTGCTCCTATGAAGGAGCACACATACAATCAATTCAGATAAAAGGTAGTAAGATAGTTCCAATGGGGAGGAGGCCTTCTTCAAAAAAAAATGTTCTCTAATAAATTTTAAAATCAAAATTATTAAATACAAGGATCTGTTTCTAAAACTTTAGTTCTTATTCATTTTTACTTTAAAGTGCCTTTTCAATACCCATAGATCTATATTTTCTTACTTTACTTTCAATTTAATATTAATCAATCATATAAGTCTTTAGGGCAACATAAAAGGAATTTAAGCATGAATAACAGCATACATGGGTAGATAGATACAGATATTATTACTAGCTGATATTAATCATGTTAAATTTTACATCAAATTGGTTTTTTATCTCTGTACAGAACAGAGCATCATACATCATGACTTACTGTTGCTTCTGGGTATAGGCACTGCAGAGTGGGTAAAAACTAGACACAGTGCCTATGGGAGATGGTAAAGAAGACATGCCATGTATATTAAATGTAATACAAAGCTCCTGACTCTGCCCAGCTGTATCTGGCTAGAGGCAAAAATGATGGTGCTCACTTCAAGTACCTACATTGTGATGCTAAATAATCAAGTAACATGACGATTATGATTTTTTAAATTTCCTTTTTATAATTACCATCATATACCATCTGCAGTGGGATAGTAACAATAGCATTAGCTATTTCAGTATGTTTTTACATTGCCTAGCACACAAAGCCGGGGTGAAAAAAATGACGGCAATAATTTGCTTTTCTCAGAAATATAGAAGTAACTGATTTAGTTTTGTAAATCAGCTTAGTTGGAACTCTTCATAGGTAATCCAAAGAAATCTAATTCATACATCCTTCATATGTAAAGTTCTTATATGACTGAATTAATTTAGAATTTTTTAAATCAAGGACAAATGTGTATATGTGGGTTATTAATTTATTTTGCCTAAAGCATTATAAATGTATCACTTTGTATATGCAAGCTTTGCGTCAAATAAGAAAAAACAAAATGTTCTATTTAATATTGGATAATTTCTTGTGTTCATACTTCTGAACCTGCTTTAGAAATATCACTGTTTTGTTAGTTCTACGTTTTGACCGCTTTTACTATTTCAACACTGTTATGATTTTTCTCTGACTTCTTGAAAAGCTCCGCATATTTGTCATTTATATCTCTGTATTGATTATAATAAGTATTAATGAGATAGCCTCCTACACCAGAGGGCAGACAGCAGAAGCAAGAAGAACTACAATCCTGCAGCCTCTGGAACTAAAACCACATTCACAGAAAGATAGACAAGATGAAAAGGCAGAGGACTATGTACCAGATGAAGGAACAAGATAAAACCCAAGAAAAACAACTAAATGAAGTGGAGAAAAGCAACATTCCAGAAAAAGAATTCAGAATAATAGAATAATAGTGAAGATGATAGTGAAGATGATCCAGGACCTCAGAAAAACAATGGAGGCAAAGATGGAGAAGATGCAAGAAATGTTTAACAAAGACCTAGAAGAATTAAAGACAAAAAAACAAAGATGAACAATACAATAACTGAAATGAAGAATACACTACAAGGCATCAATAGCAGAATAACTGAGGTGGAAGAACGGATAAGTGAACTGGAAGACAGAATGATGGAATTCACCGCTGTGGAGCAGAATAAAGAAAAAAGAATGAAAAGGAATGAAGACAGCCTAAGAGACCTCTGGGACAACATTAAACACAACAACATTCGCTTTATAGAGGTTCCACAAGGAGAAGAAAGAGAGAAAGGAGCTGAGAAAATATTTGAAGAGATTATAGTCGAAAATTTCCCTACCAGGGGAAAGGAAATAGCAACCCAAGTCCAGGAAGGACAGAGAGTCCCATACAGGATAAACACAAGGAGAAACATACGGAGACACACAGTAATCAAATTGGCAAAAATTAAAGACAAAGAAAAATTATTGAAAGCAGCAAGGGAAAAATGACAAATAACATACAAGGGAACTCCCATAAGGTTAACAGCTCATTTCTCAGCAGAAACTCTACAAGCCAGAAGGGAGTGGCATGATATACTTAAAGTGATGAAAGGGAAGAACCTACAACCAACAATCCTCTACCCGGCAAGGATCGCATTCAGACTCAATGGAGAAATCAAAAGCATTACAGACAAGCAAAAGCTAAGAAAATTCAGCACCACCAAACCAGCTCTACAACAAATGCTAAAGGAACTTCTGTAAGTGGGAAACACAAGAGAAGAAAAGGACCTACAAAAACAAACCCAAAACAATTAAGAAACTGGTCATAGGAATATACATATCGATAATTACCTTAATCACGAATGGATTAAATGCTCCAACCAAAAGACAAAGGCTTGCTGAATGGATACAGAAACAATACCCATATATATGCTGTCTACAAGACACCCACTTCAGACCTAGGGACACAAACAGACTGAAAGTGAGGGGATGGAAAGCGATATTCCATGTAAATTGAAATCAAAAGAAAGCTGGAGTAGCAATACTCATATCAGATAAACTTTAAAATAAAGAATGTTACAAGAGACAAGGAAGGACACTACATAATGATCAAGGGATCAATCCAAGAAAAACATATAAAAATTACAAACATATATGCACCCAACACAGAAGCACCTCAATACATAAGGCAACTGCTAACAGCTATAAAAGAAGAAGTCGACAGTAACACAATAAGAGTGGGGGACTTTAACACCTCACTTACACCAATGGACAGATCATCTAAAATGAAAATAAATAATGAATCAGAAGCTTTAAATGATACAACAGACCAGATAGATTTAATTGATATTTATAGGACATTCTATCCAAAAACAGCAGATTACACTTTCTTCTCAAGTGTGCATGGAACATTCTCCAGGATAGATCACATCTTAGTCACAAATCAAGGCTCGGTAAATATAAGAAAACTGAAATCATATCAAGCATCTTTTCTGACCACAAAGCTATGAGATTAGAAATCAATTACAGGGAAAAAACATAAAAAACACAAATACATGGAGGCTAAACTATACGTTACTAAATAACTAAGATATAACTGAAGAAATCAAAGAGGAAATCAAAAAATACCTAGACAGAAATAACAATGAAAACACGGTGGTCCAAAACCTATGGAATAGAGCAAAAGCAGTTCTAAGAGGGAAGTTTATAGCTATACAAGCCTACCTTAACAAACAAGAAAAATCTCAAATAAACAATCTAACGTTACACCTAAAGGAACTAGAGAAAGAAGAACAAACAAAGCCCAAAGTTAGCAGAAAGAAAGAAATCATCAATATCAGAGCAGAAATAAATGAAATAGAAACAAAGAAAACAATAGCAAAGGTCAATAAAACTAAAAGCTGGTTCTTTGAGAAGATAGACAAAATTGATTAACAATTAGCCAGACTCAACAAGGAAAAAGGGGAGAGGTCTCAAATCAATTAAATTAGAAATGAAAGAGGAGAAGTTACAACAGACACCACAGAAATACAAAGCATCCTAAGAGACTACTATAAGCAACTCTGCCAATAAAATGGAAAGCCTGTAAGAAATGGACAAATTCTGAGAAAGGTATAACCTTCTAAGACTGAACCAGCTAGAAATAGAAAATATGAACAGACCAATCACAAGTAATGAAATTGAAACAGTGATTTAAAATCTTCCAACAAACAAAAGTCCAGGACCAGATGGCTTCACAGGTGAAGTCTATCAAACATTTAGAGAAGAGCTAACACCCATCCTTCTCAAACTCTTCCAAAACTTTGCAGAGGAAGGAACACTCCCAAACTCATTCTATGAGGCCACCATCACCCTGATACCAAAACCAGACAAAGATAGTACAAAAAAAGAAAATTACAGACCAATATCACTGATGACTACAGATGCAAAAATTCTCAACAAAATACTAGCAAACAGAATCCAACAACACTTTAAAAGGATCATACACCATGATCAACTGGGATTTATCCCAGTGATGCAAGGATTCTTCAAAATATGCAACTCAATGAATGGGATATACCATATTAACAAATTGAAGAAGAAAAACCATATGATCATCTCAACAGATGCAGAAAAAGCTTTTGACAAAATTCAACACCTATTTATGACAAAAACTCCCCAGAAAGTGGGCATAGAGAGAAACTACCTCAACATAATAAAGGCCATATATGACAAATCCACAGCAAACATCATTCTCAATGGTGAAAAACTGAAAGCATTTCCTCTAAGATCAGGAACAAGACAAGGATGTCCATGCTCACCACTGTTATTCAACATAGTTTTGGAAGTCCGAGCCATGGCAATCAGAGAAGAAAAAGAAATAAGAGGAACACAAATTGGAAAATAAGGGGCTTCCCTGGTGGCACAGTGGTTGAGAGTCGGCCTGCCGATGCAGGGGATGCAAGTTTGTGCCCTGGTCCAGTAGGATCCCACGTGCCGCGGAGCGGCTGGGTCTGTGAGCCATGGCCGCTGGGCCTGTGCATCTGGAGCCTATGCTGCGCAATGGGAGAGGCGATGGCAGTGAGAGGCCCGCGTACCGCAAAAAACAACAATAACAAAAAAACGTAAAATTGTCACTGTTTGCAGATGACATGATACTATACATAGAGAAGCTTAAAATGCCACCAGGAAACTACTAGAGCTAATCAATGAATTTGGTAACGTTGCAGGATACAAAATTAATGCACAGAAATCTCTTGCATTCCTGTACACTAATGATGAAAAATCTGAAAGAGAAATTAAGGAAACACTCCGATTTACTACTGCAACAAAAAGAATAAAATACCTAGGAATAGACCTGTCTTGGGAGACAAAAGACCTGTATGCAGAAAACTATAAGACAATAATGAAAGAAATTAAAGATGATACCAACAGATGGAGAGATATACCATGTTCTTGGATTGGAAGAATCAATATTGTGAAAATGACTATACTACCCAAAGCAATCTACAGATTCAATGCAATCCCTATCATATTACCAATGGCATTTTTTACAGAACTAGAACAAAAAATCTTAAAATTTGTATGGAGACACAAAAGACCCCAAATAGCCAAAGCAGTCTTGAGGGAAAAATATGGAGCTGGAGGAATCAGACTCTCTGACTTCAGACTATACTACTATACTACAAAGCTACAGTAATCAAGACAGTATGGTACTGGCACAAAAACAGAAACACAGGTCAATGGAACAAGATAGAAAGCCCAGAAATAAACCCACACACCTATGGTCAACTAATCTATGACAAAGGAGGCAAGGATATAAATGGAGAAAAGACAGTCTTTTCAATAAATGGTGCTGGGAAAACTGGACAGCTACATGTAAAAGAATGAAATTAGAACACTCCCTAACACTATACACGAAAATAAACTGAAAATGAATTAGAGACCTAAATGTAAGACCGGGCACTATAAAACTCTTAGAGGAAAACATAGGAAGAACACTCTCTGACATAAATCACAGCAAGATCTTTTTTGATCCACCTCCTAGAGTAATGGAAATAAAACCAAAAATAAACAAATGGGACCTAATGAAACTTAAATGCTTTTGCACAGCAAAGGAAACCATAAACAAGACACATGCACCCTTATGCTCATTGCAGCACTATTTAGAATAGCTATGTCATGGAACCAACCTAAATGCCCATTAACAGACCACTGGATAAAGAAGTTGTGGTACATATATACAATGGAATATTACTCAGCCATAAAAAGGAATGAAATTGGGTCATTTGTAGAGATGTGGATGGATCCAGAGACTGTCATACAGAGTGAAGTAAGTCAGAAAAAAGAAAAACAAATATTGTATATTAACACATATGTGTGGAACCTAGAAAAATGGTACAGATGAACTGGTTTGCAGAGTGGAAATTGAGACTCAGATGTAGAGAACAAATGTATGGACACCAAGTGGGGAAAGCTGTGGGGGGTTGGGGGTGGTAGTGTGATGAATTGGGCGATTGGGATTGCCATGTATACACTGATGTGTATAAAATGGATGACTAATAAGACCTGCTGTATAAAAAATAAATAAAATAGAATTAAAAAAAAGATAAAAAAAAAGAAGTATTAATTCTGCTTATTATAGTAAATACCCATTTCAATCATGCTTTTGAATTTAAAAATATAATTATTTTAACATTTTTTATTTTTTAAATTAATCATTACTGATGGTAAAATCCACAAATCAGATTTGTAAATTTAAGTGTCCCCTTTTCTCTGAAATCTAATTTACATTTACCCTGAGTAAACCTTGATAACTTTACCCTGAATATAATTCTTCTATAGCTATATGACATCAACATCACACCTGTGTATGAGTGTATTTAAAATTTATATTCATAGACTTGGGTTTGAAGCAAAAGCGATTTCTCTACTTTCTTATTTATAAACTGAATTTAGATCTAGAGCAAAAACCAGCAGGATACTTAATTCTGAAATCTGGAAGTATTTACATGTGAATGTGGGACAAGAAAAAAAGAATCCTCATCGTTATGGTCAAAATATACAAACTTCCAGTTAGATAAGTAAGTACTAGGGATGTAATGTACAACATGATTAGGTAATTAACACTGTTGTGTGTTATATGTGAAAGTTAAGTTAGTAAATCCTAAGAGTTCTCATCACAAGGAAAAAAAATTTTTTTTTTTAATTTTTAATCTATATGTGATCATGGATGTTCACTAAGCTTATTGTGGTAATCATTTTATGACGTATGTAAATCAAATCATTATACTGCACCCCTTAAACTTATACAGTGCTGTATGTCAATTATATCTCAATAAAACTAGAAGAAAAAAGTTATTTATCTTCAGTTTATTTAATTATTTGATACAGATAAACTTTTGAGGTTGTTTCCAACTGTTTGCCTATTATAATAATGCTTCAAGGAATATTGTTTTACACAGGTCATTTTTTAAATATGTTAATGAAGTATGTCTTCATACTTCCATGAATTCTTTTGTTCCAAAATATTAAATGTATATATTTGCATATCTTAATTTTCATATATTATGCACCCAGTCATCTTACTGAATTTTTAAAATTTTTTCCAGTTTTATTGAGATATAATTGACATATGGCATTGTGTTAGTTTAAGGTATACGACATAATGATTTGACATGTGTATATATTGTGAAGTGATTGCCGCAGTAAGTTTAGTTAATATCGATAACCTCACATAATTACAGATTGTTTTCCTTGTGATGAGAACATTTAAATTCCACTCTCTTAGCAACTTTCAAATATAAAATACAGTATGGTTAACTGTAGTCACCATGCTATACATTAGATCCTCAGAATTTATTTATTTTGTGACTGGAAGTTTCTACTTTGACTACCTTCACCCATTTTCCATATCTTTTACCCACTGTCTCTGGCAACTACCAATCTGTTCTCTGTTTCTATGAGTTTGGTTTTTTCAGATGCCATATATAAGTGAGATCATACAATTCTGTCTTTCTCTGATTGACTTATTTCACTTAGCATTAGTGCCCCAAGGTCCATCCATGCTGTCTCAAATGGCAGGATTTCTGTCTTTTTAATGGCTGAATAATATTTCATTGCACATATATACCACTTTTTTTTTCATCCATTCATCCATTGATGGACACTTTGTTTCCATGTCTTGGCTATTGTAACTAATGCTGTTATGAACATTGGGGAGTATGTATCATTTCCTATTGGTGTTTTTGTTTTCTTTGGGTATATACTCAGGAGTGGAATTGCTGAATTATATGGTAGTTCTATTATAATTTTCTGAGGAACCTTCAAACTGCTTTCCGTAGTGACTGCACCAATTTTTATTTCTACCAAGAGTACACAAAGGTTCCCTTTTCTCCACATCCATGCCAGCATTTGTTATCTCTTGTCTTTTTGAGGATGGTCATTCTAATAGGCATGAGGTGATACGTCATTTTGGTCTTAATTTGCATTTCCCTGTTGATTAGTGGTATTGTCCTTTCATGTGCCTGTTGGCCATCTGTAGGTCTTCTTTGGAAAAATGTCTGCTCAGTTACTCTGTCCATTTTTTAATAGAATTTTTACAATTTATTTTTATGGCGGTATAATTGACATAACATTATGTTAGTTTCAGATGTACAACATGATGATTCAGTATTTGTATATGTTGCAAAATGATCACCAAAATAAGTCTAGTTAACAACCATCATCATACAAGATTACCAAAAAATTATTTTAATTGTAGGATTGTTTGTTTTTTTTTAACTTTGAGTTGTATGCGTTCTTTAGGTATTTTGGATATTAACCCCTTATCAGATATGTGATTTACAATTATTTCTCCTATTCTGTCAGTTGCCTTTTCATTTTGTTGGTAGTTTCCTTTGCTGTGCAAAAAGATTTTTTTAACTTTCAGAGTAGTTTTAGTTTCACAAAAGAATTGAGAGTAATTTACACAGATTTCCCATATAACCACTGACCCACTCATGTATAACCCTCCCCCAACTATCAGTTTGCCCCACCACAGTGGTACATGTGTTCCAAGTGATGAATTTACACTGATACATCATAATCAACCAAAGTCCATAGTTTACCTTTACCTTGCCTTATTGGTTCTTTCAGATTTTCTAGGCAAACAAACACATCATCTACAAAGAGACTGTTTTATTTCTTTCTACCCAATCTGCATAATTTTATTTCCTTTTCTACTCTAACTGCATTAGCAAAGACTTTCAAGTACAGTGTTGAAAGCATTGGTGAGAGGATACATCCTTGTCTTGTTTCTGATCTTGGTGTGAAAGTTTCAAGTTTCTCACTATTAAATATGATGTTTCTTGTAGATATTCTTTATTAAGTTGAGGAGGTTCCCCTCTATTCCTAGTTTACTGTCAGTTTTTTATCATAAATAGCTGTTGGATTTTGCGAAATGCTTTTCCTGCATCGAATGATATGATCATGGGATTTTTGTTTAGTTTGTTGATGAGACTGATGACATTAATTGATATTTAAATGTCAATCCAGCTTTGCATACCTGGATAAATCCCACTTGGTCATGGTATATAATTCTTTTTATACACTATTGGGTTTAATTTGCTAATATTGTATTAATCATTTTTACATCTATGTTTATGAGAGATATTGGCCTGTAGTTTTTATTCTTGCACTGTCTGGTCTAGATTTGGTATTACAATAATGCTGGCCTCATATAATGAGTTAGGAAGTATTTTCTCTGCTTCTATTCTCTGAAAGATATTGTAGAGAACTGGTATAATTTCTTCCTTAAATATTTGTAGAATTCACCAGAAAACCCATCTGCACCTGGTGCTTTCTGTTTTGGAAGGTTATTAATTATTGATTCAATTTATTTAGATGGTCTATTTCTTTTTGTGTGAGTGTTGACAGATAGTGCCTTTCCAGGAGCTGATCCATTTGCTCAAATTTGTGAGCACAGAATTGTTCATAGGATTCCTTTATGATCCTTTCAGTGTCCATGGGATCTATAGAGATGTCCTCACTTTCTATGGTGCGAGCCAAGATTATTGATTTTAGATCTTTCTTTTGTTTTCCTTTTTTTGAATTTTATTTATTTTTTTATACAGCAGGTTCTTAATAGTCATCTACTTTATACACATCAGTGTATACATGTCAATCCCAATCATGCCACCACCACTACCCCACCCCCACCATGTCCATATGTTTGTTCTCTACATCTGTGTCTCAATTTCCACCCTGCAAACCAGGTCATCGGTACCATTTTTTTAGATTCTACATATATGTGTTAATATACGATATTTGTTTTTCTCTTTCTGACTTACCTCACTCTGTATGACAGTCTCTAGATCCATCCACGTCTCTACAAATTACCCAATTTCATTCCTTTTTATGGCTGAGTAATATTCCATTGTATATATGTACCACAACTTCTTTATCCAGTGGTCTGTTAATGGGCATTTAGGTTGGTTCCATGACATAGCTATTCTAAATAGTGCTGCAATGAGCATAAGGGTGCATGTGTCTTGTTTATGGTTTCCTTTGCTGTGCAAAAGCATTTAAGTTTCATTAGGTCCCATTTGTTTACTTTTGGTTTTATTTCCATTACTCTAGGAGGTGGATCAAAAAAGATCTTGCTGTGATTTATGTCAGAGAGTGTTCTTCCTATGTTTTCCTCTAAGAATCTTATAGTGCCCGGTCTTACATTTAGGTCTCTAATTCATTTTCAGTTTATTTTCGTGTATAGTGTTAGGGAGTGTTCTAATTTCATTCTTTTACATGTAGCTGTCCAGTTTTCCAGCAAACTTATTTAAGAGACTGTCTTTTCTCCATTGTATATCCTTGCCTCCTTTATCACAGATTAGATGACCATAGGTGTGTGGGTTTATCTCTGGGCGTTCTATCTTGTTCCATTGATTTATATTTCTGTTTTTGTGCCAGTACCATACTGTCTTGATTACTGTAGCTTTGTAGTATAGTCTGAAGTCAGGGAGTCTGATTCCTCCGGCTCTGTTTTCTTCCCTCAGGACTGCTTTGGCTATTTGGGGTCTTTTGTGTCTCCATACAAATTTTAAGATTTTTTGTTCTAGTTTTGTAAAAAATGCCATTGGTAATATGATAGGGATTGCATTGAATCTGTAGATTGCTTTGAGTAATATAGTCATTTTCACAATATTGATTCTTCCAATCCAAGAATATGGTATATCTCTCCAACTGTTGGTATCTTTAATTTCTTTCATTATTGTCTTATAGTTTTCTGCATACAGGTCTTTTGTCTCCCAAGACAGGTTTATTCCTAGGTATTTTATTCTTTTTGTTGCAGTAGTAAATCGGAGTGTTTCCTTAATTTCTCTTTCAGATTTTTCATCATTAGTGTATAGGAATGCAAGAGATTTCTGTGCATTAATTTTGTATCCTGCAACTTTACAAGTTCATTGACTAGCTCTAGTAGTTTTCTGGTGGCATTTTTAGGATTCTCTATGTATAGTATCATGTCATCTGCAAACAGTGACAGTTTTACTTCTTCTTCTGCAATCTGTATTCCTTTTATTTCTTTTTCTTCTCTGATTGTCATGGCTAGGACTTCCAAAACTATGTTGAATAACAGTGGTGAGAGTGGCCATCCTTGTCTTGTTCCTGATCTTAGAGGAAATGCTCTCAGTTTTTCACCATTGAGAATTATGTTTGCTGGGGTTTGTCATACATGGCCTTTATTATGTTGAGGTAGGTTCCCTCTATGCCCACTTTCTGGGGAGTTTTTGTCATAAATAGGTGTTGAATTTTGTCAAAAGCTTTTTCTGCATCTGTTGAGATGATCATATGGTTTTTCTTCATTTGTTAATATGGTGTATTCCATTCATTGATTTGTGTATTTTGAAGAATCCTTGCATCACTGGGATAAATCCCAGTTGATCATGGTGTATGATCCTTTTAAAGTGTTGTTGGATTCTGTTTGCTAGTATTTTGTTGAGGATTTTTGCATCTATAGTCATCAGTGATATTGGTCTGTAATTTTCTTTTTTTTTGTAGTATCTTTGTCTGGTTTTGGTATCAGGGTGATGGTGGCCTCATAGAATGAGTTTGGGAGTGTTCCTTCCTCTGCAAAGTTTTGGAAGAGTTTGAGAAGGATGGGTGTTAGCTCTTCTCTAAATGTTTGATAGACTTCACCTTGAAGCCATCTGGTCCCGGACTTTTGTTTGTTGGAAGATTTTAAATCACTGTTTCAATTTCATTACTTGTGATTGGTCTGTTCATATTTTCTATTTCTAGCTGGTTCAGTCTTAGAAGATTATACCTTTCTCAGAATTTGTCCATTTCTTACAGGTTTTCCAGTTTATTGGCAGAGAGTTGCTTATAGTAGTCTCTTAGGATGCTTTGTATTTCTGTGGTGTCTGTTGTAACTTCCCTTCTTTCATTTCTAATTTAATTGATTTGAGTTCTCTCCCTCTTTTTCTTGATGAACCTGGCTAATTGTTAATCAATTTTGTTTATCTTCTCAAAAAACCAGCTTTTAGTTTTATTAGTCTTTGCTATTGTTTTCTTTGTTTCTATTTCATTTATTTCTGCTCTGATATTGATGATTTCTTTCTTTCTGCTAACTTTGGGTTTTGTTTGTTCTTCTTTCTCTAGTTCCTTTAGGTGTAACGTTAGATTATTTGAGATTTTTCTTGTTTGTTAAGGTAGGCTTGTATAGCTATAAACTTGCCTCTTAGAACTGCTTTTGCTGCATTCCATAGGTTTTGGATCATTGTGTTTTCATTGTCATTTGTCTCTAGGCATTTTTTTATTTCCTCTTTGATTTCTTCAGTGATGTCTTGGTTATATAGTAACGTATTGTTTAGCCTCCATGTGTTTGTGCTTTTTACGTTTTTCTCCCTGTAATTGATTTCTAATCTCATAGTGTTGTGGTCAGAAAAGATGCTTGATATGATTCCAATTTTCTTAAATTTACTGAGGCTTTATTTGTGACCCAAGATGTGATCTATCCTGGAGAATGTTCCGTGTGCACTTGAGAAGAAATTGTAATCTGCTTTTTTGGATGGAATGTTCTATAAATATCAATTAAATCTATCTGGACTGTTGTGTCATTTAAAGCTTGTGTTTCCTTATTAATTTTCTGTTTGGATGATCTGTCCATTGGTGTAAGTGAGGTGCTAAAGTCCCCCACTATTATTGTGTTACTGTCAATTTCCTCTTTTAGAGCTGTTTGCAGTTGCCTTATGTATTGAGGTGCATATATATTTATAATTGTTATATCTTCTTGGACTGATCCCTTAATCATTATGTAGTGTCCTTCCTTGTCTCTTGTAACATTCTTTATTTTAAAGTCTATTTTATCTGATATGAGTATTGTTACTCCAGCTTTCTTTTGATTTCCATTTGCATGGAATATCTTTTTCCATCCCCTCACTTTCAGTCTGTATGTGTCCCTAGGTCTGAAGTGGGTCTCTTGTAGACAGCATATATATGGGTCTTGTTTTTGTATCCATTCAGCAAGCCTTTCACTTTTGGTTGTTGCATTTAATCCATTCACGTTTAAGGTAATTATCGATATGTATGTTCCTATGACCAGCTTCTTAATTGTTTTGGGTTTGTTTTTGTAGTTCCTTTTCTTCTCTTGTGTTTCCCACTTACAGAAGTTCCTTTAGCATTTATTGTAGAGCTGGTTTGGTGGTGCTGAATTCTCTTATCTTTTGTTTGTCTGTAAAGCTTTTGATTTTTCCATCGAATCTGAATCAGATCCTTGCCGGGTAAGTACTCTTGGTTGTAGGTTCTTCCCTTTCATCCCTTTAAGTATATCATGCCACTCCCTTCTGGCTTGTAGAGTTTCTGCTGAGAAATGAGCTGTTAACCTTATGGGAGTTCCCTTGTATGTTATTTGTCATTTTTCTCTTGCTGCTTTCAATAATATTTTTTGTCTTTAATTTTTGCCAATTTGATTACTTTTGCCAATTAATTGCCAATTATTTGATGTGTCTCAGTGTGTTTCTCCTTGGATTTATCCTGTATGGGGCTCTCTGTGCTTCCTGGACTTGGGTGGCTATTTACTTTCCCATGTTAGGGAAGTTTTCGACTATAATCTCTTCAAATATTTTTTCAGGTTCTTTCTCTCTCTCTTCTCCTTCTGGGACCTCCATAATGCGAATGTTCTTGCATTTAATGCTGTCCCAGAGGTCTCTTAGACTGTCCTCATTTCTTTTCATTCTTTTTTCTTTACTCTGTTCTGCAGCAGTGAATTCTACCATTCTGTCTTCCAGGTCACTTATCCGTACTTCTGCCTCAGTTATTCTGCTATTGATTCCTTCTAATGTAGTTTTCATTTCAGTTATTGTATTGTTCATCTCTCTCTGTTTGTTCTTTAATTCTTCTAGGTCTTTGTTAAACATTTCTTGCATCTTCTCGATCTTTGCCTCCATTGTTTTTCTGAGACCATGGATCATCTTCACTCTCATTATTCTGAATTCTTTTTCTGGAAGGTTGCCTATCTCCACTTCATTTAGTTGTTTTTCTGGGGTTTGATCTTGTTCCTTCATCTGGTACATAGCCCTCTGTCTTTTCATCTTGTTTATCTTTCTGTGAATGAGGTTTTTGTTCCACAGGCTACAGGATTATAGTTCTTGCTTCTGCTGTCTGCCCTCTGGTAGATGAAGCTCTCTGAGAAGTTTGTGGAAGTTTCCTGATGGGAGGGACTGGTAGTGGGTAGAGCTGGCTGTTCCTCTGGGGGTCAGAGCTCAGTAAAACTTTAATCTGCTTACATCTTGATGGGTGGGGCTGGGTTCCCTCCCTGTTGACTGTTTGGCCTGAGGCAACCCAACACTGGAGCCTACCCGGGCTGTTTGCTGGGGCCAATGGCAGACTCTTGGAGGGCTCACGCCAAGGAGTATTTCCCAGAACTTCTGCTGCCAGTGTCCTTGTCCTCACATTGAGACACAGCCACCCACCGCCTCTGCGGGAGACCCTCCAACACTAGCAGGTAGGTCTCGTTCAGTCTCCTGTGGGGTCACTGCTCCTTCCCCTGGTTTCCGATGAACACATTACTTTGTGCCCTCCAAGAGTGGAGTCTCTGTTTTCCCCAGTCCTGTCGAAGTCCTGCAATCAAATCCCACTAGCCTTCAAAGTCTGATTCTCTAGGAATTCCTCCTCCTGCTGCTGGACCCCCACGTTTGGAAGCCTGACGTAGGGCTCAGAACCTTCACTCCAGTGGGTGGACTTCTGTGGTATATATGTTCTTCAGTTCATGAGTTACCCACTCAGCAGTTATGCAATTTGATTTTATTGTGATTGCACCCCTCCTACTGTCTCATTATGGCTTCTCCTTTGTCTTTGGATGTGGGGTATATTTTTTGGTGAGTTCCACTGTCTTCCTTTCGATGATTGTTCAGCAATTAGTTGTGGTTCCAGTGTTCTCACAAGAGGGAGAGCATGTCCTTCTACTCCACCATCTTGAACCAAACTCCTCTCTTCTTTTCTAATATACACATTGAATGCTATAAATTTCCCATAAACACTGTTTTTTCTGTGTCCCACAAATTTTGATGCTGTCATTTCATTTTCATTTAGTTCAAAATGTTTTATTTCTCCTGAGATTTCTTCTTTGACCCATGTATTATTTAGAAGTGTGTTTTTTCACCTCCAACTATTTTGAGCTTTTCCAGTTAACATTTTATTATTGACTTCTAGTTTAATTCCATTGTGGTCTAAGAGCAGACATTGTTAAGATTTCTATTTTTTTAAATTTGTCTAGTTATGTTTTATGACCCACAATGTGGTCTATCTCAGTGAGTGTTTCACGTGAGCTTGAGAAGAATATGTATTCTTCTGATGTTGCATGAAATAATCTATAAACTATGTCCAGTGAGTTATGGTGTTGTTGAGTTCAACTATGTCTTTACTGATTTTCTGCTTGCTGAATCTGTCCCTTTCCGATAAAGGGGTGTTGGCATCCAACTATAATAGTGGATTCATCTATTATTTCTCTTGCAGTTCTATCAACTTTTGCCTCACATAGTTTGATGCTCTGTTGTTAAGTATATACACATTAAGGGTCATTATGTCTTCTTAGAGAATTAACCCCTCCATCCTTATGTAATGACCTTCTTTGTCCCTGATAACTTTCCTTACTTTGAAATCTGTCCTGTCTGATGTTAATATAGTTACTCCTGCTTTCTTTTGGTTAGCATTAGCATGGTATATTTTTTCCATCCATCCATTAACTTTTTAAATCTATGTATGTCTTTATATTTAAAATGGGTTTCCTATAGACAATATACTGTTGGATTTTGCTTTTTGATCCACTATGACAATCTCTGTCTTTTAATTGGTGCATTTAGACCAATGTTCAAAATGTTCAAAAGATTTGGATTAATATCTACCATACCTATTACTGTTTTCTATGAGTTGACCTTGTTGTGTGTTCCTGTTTTTGTCTTCCATTCTTTTCCTGCCTTTTATGGTTTAGTCGAACATTTTTTTATTACATTTTCCTATAATTTTTTAGTTTACAGTTTACTTCTTTTGTTAGTTTTTTAAATGGTTGCCCTAGAGTTTATCATATACATTTACAGCTTATCAATAACACTATACCACTTTACAGGTTGTATCTTATAATTTTAAAAGATCCTAATTTTTCCCTCCTTCCCTGTATATATAAGCATGCATAATTGAAACACTGTTGCTATTAGTATTTAGCTATTAGAACAACTTAAAATAGAAAAACAAAAGTGTTTATTTTTGCTTAAATCTTCAGTGATCTTTCTTTCTTTATGTAGATCTGAGTTTCTGATCCATATTATTTTCCTCTCTCTGAAGAACTTTTAATATTAAGTGCAACACAGTTCTACTGGCAACAAATTTCCTAGTATTTATTAAACCAGGATTCTTCCTGTATCCTGTAAGTTTTATGGGATTAAATATATGGATAAAGCGTGCCTGCATGGTTATAATTTGTCACTTCCATACCCATCATTTTTTGAGAGCTGTACCCACCTAATGAATCTAGAATGTGATATGTGGGATTTGGAGACCAGGTAGTAATATGTTTTTGCGGGAGAAAAATGGCTACTCTGCTTTTTCAGTTGCTATAGACTTTGAATTTTTGGATAAACTGCAGGCAGAAATAGAGGGACAAAGTAAATTTCTACCTACTTGATGTTGGTGTAGTATTGTGGACCTACCAATTTCACTTTCATTCTACTGGCATTGGGGTTAATGGAAATTTCCCTAGATACCATTTGAAACAGGAAGCCTGTCTTCAGTTCTCAGCAAACAATCTCTTTGGCAGTGGCTTCTTGACCTTAAGTCTGTTTATCTTATTACAAGACAACGTTGTGCTGCCCCTTTGAAATCATCTTCTAATAAAGAAACTAAGCACTACAACCACCTCACAATGGTAAAACACAAATCAGTTTCATTTAACAGCAGTGTTGTTGAAATTGGTAAATTCCCGGGGAGAAAGGAATCTTTTGTCCCCTTCAAGATTCTTTTTCTTATTTTGATTAATACCTTACCTAAATATCCAGAATAAGGGCAGAAGCGAGGACATCCAAGAAGCGTTGTTTAAATGCCAGTCGATAAGGAACTTCTATTAATTATGTTTAGGTTACCATTCTGCCATTTTCAGGACTCAACGCAAGCAGAATTGACTGAAATGGTCCTCTAAGTCCAGTCCAAATATCTCAAATGATGAAGGATCTTGTAGGGATATGGATAAGGTGATGCTAATCTAAGGATGGATTCTGTGAACATGACTCCAAAGAGCTGATCAGGGAATTAAAAACTACCCAGCTATCAAGCAGAAGGGTGCTGACAACTGGTGGTTGCAGAACTTCAGAAAGGCAGGTTATTATCAACATGGATGAGGGGTTTCACTACGCACAGGGAACTGGGTAACCAAAGTGGAGACTGGGAACTGAGACCAGAGCATCAGAACGAGAAGGGCTCCAGCACAATCCTGATTCCAAGATCTTCAAAGAGTAATTAATCTGGGATCAAGATCATCCCAGACTGAAGGTTTAGCCTCTATTTTAGAGTTTTTTTTTTACATCGTTATTGGAGTATAATTGCTTTACAATGGTGTGTTAGTTTCTGCTTTATAATAAAGTGAATTAGTTATACATATACATATGTTCCCATATCTCTTCCCTCTTGGGAATTTAGAGGAATATGGATGTCAGCAGACAGAATATTAATGAGCACCCTCATCTTTTAACTTTTAACCACCTTTACTGAGTGACTACAAAATACACCTTCAAATTCTTGCATTGAAGTTCTATCTAGTACTTAATTTCTAATACATTGCTTTTTTTTGATATAGTAAATTTTGTTTTGCTTTCTAAAGTCCCCTCATACTTGCAGACTCTTTCATTTCAGTTTTGTAGCCGGACTTTAATTTCTTTAGTCAAAGATTTTGGCAGCTATAAATGCAAGAACAGCTCAAAGAAACCTGTCTTCCATAAAGGCCTAAGAAAAATAAAGAGAATATGATAGGAGACCTGAGGCGGTAGGGGGCAGAGCGAGTGTCTTTACAGCAGAGATGCAAGTTTCTGCCAAATAGGGAAAAGGGAGGGCTTTCAATCTCTGTATCTGAGTCTAGAGCACTACGCCAAGGCAGTGCCTGTGAGGTATCCAGCCTCAGAGAGACGCTGTTCTCCACTGGAATCCAGGAGCTGTTCTCTAACTAGTAGAACTCATGAACTCTGTTGTCAAAATCGTTTCGCACTAACAGATTTATCTCCTTCTTTACCTCTGTTCAGCATTCATATTCCCAGGGGAAGTCTGGCTGATTCAGTAGAGACCACATTCTCATCAATGGCTGAGACTGGAAGGAGGGTGTAATGGTAGACATTTCCACTAATGCTCACTGCATCTCCATGCCTGGCTCATCACTTGACATATAGCTAGTGCTCAAAAAATGATTGTTGAATTTAAATATTCTAAACGACCAATTTCTTTTGATTGAAGTCACATGTTGGTAAACAGTTAAACTGTTCTTAAGACCCTATATGTCTGTTCTTTCAAATTCTTTTCAAATTCTTCTATACATCTGTTTTTGTTAGAAACCTATGTTTGAACAATTATTATTTCTATTCCTTCTATAGTCTCTAAAGTTAGCTAGTTATGTTTTCCTCTGAAATGTCTTCTTCCCTCTCTTGGTCATGCTTGAGTGTACTTGTTAGTCCTTCATGTTGTGTACTGCTTAGGAATTCCTGTCTCACCAGAAACAGTACCTGAATGAAACTGTATCTGAGCTTGACCACAAATCAATTCCTTTCCTCTTATTCTTGCTAACTTAAATATCAATCCATGTCAAAACAATATCCAGGACTCATTCATTAATATGTAATTGTTATTTTATATGACTTTAAGCATAGAAACATCCTCTTGGTTCACTAACTCATCCCTTTGTCAGTCATGTGGCCAGATGTCAAATAAACTAACTCCATGACAGTGTATCTGCTCTTTTTTTTTTTTTAACACTTTGAAGACCAATCCAGTTCAACTAAATCATTAGCCTATTGCATGTCATCTAGATCATTATCCAACTAAAAAGTATTTTGGGGAACAGTATGTATTCTAAAGTAGCAGTGACTGGAAGCACTATGTTATATGCTGAAAAATTCTACATGAGTGGTTGGCTGTTAAACAAAAAGCTGGAACATGGGCAGAGTACAAATACAGCAAACCTATATATAAGATTCAGGCTTGATGAGCTACTGACTTCCAGACACTAATAAATTATTTTCTAAATCCAACTCCCTAATGAAAAAAAAGAGAGCTCCTTGGATAAATGGCTGATTTTGGAGACTAGAACAGAGAATATACCAAAATACAAGATGAGCATGGACTGCCTTGTGATACCAAAAAGAAAGGAATACTTACTTACTTAATTAATTAATAAGATAAAAGAAGGATGGGGCATGTCAAAGTGACACAGTTGCTAATCTCCCAATGGCTAAACCTGGAACAATTTGAGCACTGAAAGAAATAATAATATCAGATTATAACACAAAGAATAAGTACTTATGAGCCTCTAATAATAAGATAAAAGAGTAAATGAATAACTAAATAAATGAAAAGAGACAACTCTTATGGAAAATTCCAATTAATAAGTACAGAAGGTATGCAGGAAATAGAAAACCCACCATTAGAAAATCACAGAATAATTTCTGCATGCAAGAACTCCCCTTATCTGCCTAAAGATGGATCCTCCAAAAGGAACTCAAATGTCATAAATCCCTTCCCAGGAGTTTCACCAACCAGGGAAGTTTGATTCATCGCAAACTAGGAGGCTAAAAGTTGATACCACATCCAGACAAATTTGTCACAAACTATCATACCTCCCATTTATTCTTCTAAGGGCCCTTTCATCTTTCCTAAAAATCATTTACTCTCGGGCTTCCCTGGTGGCGCAGTGGTTGAGAATCTGCCTGCCAATGCAGGGGACACGGGTTCGAGCCCTGGTCTGGGAAGATTCCACATGCTGCGGAGCAACTAGGCCCGTGAGCCACAACTACTGAGCCTGCGCGTCTGGAGCTTGTGCTCCGCAACAAGAGAGGTCACGATAGTGAGAGGCCCGCGCACTGCGATGAAGAGTGGCCCCTGCTTGCCACAACTAGAGAAAGCCCTTGCACTGAAACGAAGACCCAACACAGCAAAAATAAATAAATAAATTACTAAAACTCCTACCCCCAACATCTAAAAAAAAAAAGTGTGACCAGCAAAAAAAAAAAAAAAAAAAAAATCATTTACTCTCTCTTAAGTTGCCTACATCCCTCCTCATCTGCCCTATTAAGATGGTATATAAGCTCTCAAATTTTATTTATTTGGGTATTCATATTTTTCCTGTGTGCCTCTCCTTATATAATATTGCAAAGTAATAAATTTTAATATCTTTTCTTTGTTAATCTGCCTGTTGTCAATTTATTTCATAGACACAGCTATCAAACCTAGGAAGGGAAAGGGAAAGTCTTTCCTCTCCTACACTGCACACCCCTATTAAAAGACAAAGATTTTCAGAATGGCTCTTAATAAGACCCAATCTGAGCTGTTTACAAGAAATACACCATAAATGTAAGGACACAGATAGCTTCAAAAAAAGTATGGAAAAGGAAGTACCATGAAAACATTAACCAAACACTGACGTGGCTATAATAATTTCAAACAAAATAGATTTTAAGACAAAAAGTATTAAAGAAAGTGAAATTTCATAATGGTTAAAGGGTCAACTCAACAGGAAGAAATAACAATCCTGAATTTGTAAGTACCTAATAACATGGCTTCAAAATACTCGGTATCAAAAGCTGAGGGACCCAAGAGGAGAAATTGACAAATTCTTAATCAGAGTTGGAGGTTTCAACACACCTCTGTCAGTAAGTAATAGAACAATCAAATAAAAATCAATAAGATTATAATGAATTTAAACATTATTTACCAACCCCATCTAATACGTGTTTAGAACACTACACCCAACATTCTTTTAAACAAACTTAAGTGTACATGGAACATTTAGAAAAGAAAAGGAAGAGAAGAAGGAGGAGGAGAAAAAAGAAAGGAAGAGGGAAGGAAGGGAGGGAGGGAGGAAAAGAAAAAAAAGAAAGAGCACAGAAGTCATATTATTAAAAATATTAACTTTATCACTGACAAAACTAGATTGTAGAACATAGCTTGACCTGTGGTCAAAAGCAAGCTTCTAAATAATTTGTCCCCACAGAGTACATGGGCAACGGCATGCTGTCTCCTTTAAGAAAAAGAGCTGCCTCAACAAGCTTATGGTAGGAAGTAGTAAAGAATATTGGATACTGTAGACAGGCTGCTCCAAAGTGAAAAATGAAGAGTCTATGCCATGTATGTGCAGACCAAACCCTTTTCCTAATTTCAAATTGTTCAGTGAAGTATGGACCCTACTTCCTAAAGCCTACAAACAGAAGTTCCTATTTTAGGGTAACAGATAAAAACTCATGGAAAACAAGAAGATGTTTACTAATAACTACAAGGAAGAGCTGACAATATCTCACTTGAAGCATCAGCATTTTTCAGCTCCTCCACAATTCAAAGAGGTAATCATTAGAGCTAAGAGAGGTTCTGTTAAAACCTTGCAATGCTGTAGTATGTTTGCTGGGTTAAGAAGCACAAACACCAAAACTCCCTTAAGCCGTAAATCTAAAAGAGGATTCCACCAACTCAGGAGCAGAGCAAACAGGTCGAGTGTAATCTACAAATTTTTCTTGATACCTCAACAGAAAACTTTGAGCCAGTTAAAAATCTTTCCCCTCTCAAAGGAATTTAAGTATTTATATTCAAAATAAACTATAAAAAGGAGGCATAGAGCAGATTTATGAAAATGTCTTCACATAAAATAAGAAATTTAAAGAAATGTTAGCTTTCTCTCCTTCAATAAGATACAAAAGACATGTTGTCCATGAGACAGGAGCAGAAAAACATGTATAGGAATAAAACATCTATTAAAACGGGTACAAATAGCAGTTAAACTTACATTCTAGGCATAAGGTACTTTTATAGTGATTTATGAACTCAATTCTCTCAACAGCTGCATGAAATAGATACTCCTCCTCCTAGTTTTGCAGATGTAGAAAGTGAAGAACAGACGATTTAGGTAACTTGTCCAAGACTATACAAAAGTGAGTTCACAGAACTAGGATTCAAACCCAGAGATTCTGGCTCCAGAAGCCAAACACCTAACACCAGAGCACTTGGATATGGTTCCCAATTTGGCTACTGCGAATAGTGCTGCTATGAAGGCTCGTGTCCAAGAATCTGCCTGTGTCCATTTTTCAGTTCTTTTGGGTACATACTTAGGAGTGGAATTGTTGGGTCACATGGGAATTCCGTGTTTAACTTTCTGAGGAACTGCTCTTTTCCTTTCTTTAAGAGCCACCCTTTTCCATTCCTTCCTCCTCAGGGACTAATCCAACGATCCCAGTAGAAAATATAGAAGATTTTGGATTTCTAAGAAACTATAACGTCCAAAGCAAAATTAAAACCCCCTTTAGAGTTAGATTAGAACTGAAACTCCATAAAATTAAGGAAGTACTAATACTCTCTCACTTTTGTTCAGTGTTTACTAAATGCCAAACATTGCTCTACTTACTTTCACTTATTTATGTATGTAATCTTCACAATAGTACTACAAGGTACGTATTACTATTATCCTCATTTCACAGTTAAGGAATCAAAGCAACACAGAAGATAAATAATTTGCCAAAGAATACACAGCTAGTAAATGGGAAAATTTGTATCAAAGCAGGTTTATATCCCAGGTCTAAGTATCAATATATACCCACCATGTTTTATGATTCAAGTAAAATGTAAATATTATTGAATTTCTGGAATTTGGCAGGTGAGAATTCCTCTTATTATTATAAATTGGGTTTACTTAATTTCCTCAAAGTATTATTTCAAAGTTGAATTATAATCTTACCTTTCTATTAATAATTTTTACATGCTTTTGACCTATAAGTCACAGTCTCAAGAAAATGTAGTCTTCTGTTCTGTTATAGAACAGAAGAATATATTTACAAATTAAATATTCTTTAAAATCAAACTATTCTATGTTTTCCTAAGTGTAGGGAAGGTTCATGGTTGTAACACTAATTTCCACTCTTACTGAATTCAAGCTAAACAAGGTAGAGATGATCACTCATTGTTTCTAGTATGAGAAATATTGTTTTCTGACTTTTCTAAGAATTTTTACTTGCTTTTTAGCAAAATAAATTATTGAATGAATAATTGATGACCAAACTTCTTGCGATTTAGAATCCATTTTTCAGTAGACAAAAGTTTCAGTGAGTATATTGTTAAAGGTATTTTCCATCCAAATCACTCTCAGACCCACAAGGATATGCTCAGCTTTTTTTGGGGGGTGGTGTTGGGGGGAGAGGGGGTATTTCATTATTTTCTTTTTTAATTTGAGACTGTGATTATTGAGAAATCCCAACAAATTCCCCATTTGTAGAAAAGTAGATAAGTTAGATGGAGATTCTCTTAGATGGAAATTGTTTGGATATGAAAAATTGCTGACGTTTATCACGGAATAATCATCCCCAGAAAGATGGATCCAAGAATACCATCTAGTGTTTTCCAGGCAAAGCCACTTTTGAAAACAAGCCCAACTGTGCTTATCTAAAGACAGCTTCCTGAAGAATTTGTGTTTAATCTCACATTGTTTATTGTTTCAGAAAATGATTTGCATTTTTATCAAAGTAGAGTTAAGAAACGAGCATTCATTCAATGTCTGCTTGTGAATAAAAAGTATGTATTTCAAAACGGAACAAAGATTTGCAGAAAGCAGAACTAAATGAAAACAATGTAGTTTGACTCAGAATGTCTAGATTTGTTCCTGTTTAGCTTTATTTCTGTCAGACAGAATATTTGAATGAATCTCAAATATTGTATAGATCTCTGGGAAACAAAGGATGCATTTGATCACAGAAATCATATGTTGTTTTATTCCTAATTAATTTAATCTTTTGTTAAGAATTTTATCCCCCTTTTCAGGAAGGGGATGAGATTTTACTTACAATTAACTGCTATAATATTCTGAAATAATCTTATAGCTTCTCTCTGAATAATTGATTATTCACATGAAGAATTCTTCCAACCCACATCCCACTGTTTGCTGCTGAAGAGTACTGTGGTCATGTGGAGACATGAAATTATCTCCTTTAATGGCTATAGGAATGACAGCATAGCTCACAACTGAAGGGAGTTGTGTCAAATCCTCCCTCAAACATCATGTAAATTTTCAATTATTAATAAATGTTATACATTCTTCACATTCTTTTTGACATTTAATTTATGTCAAAAAATCTTTGGAAATCTTGAACAGAAATTTTGTGTTTGTTTGCTTTATGCGCTGGGTTTCATTTCCACTAAAGTTCCATTAACAGGAGGCAAACTGCTGAATGGCTTTGGAAGTAGATTTGTGAAAGCTAACTTTTCAACTGAGAGAAATCTCCCTGGGGATATCACAAAGACACAGAAACTTTAATAGCATTTTGTTTTTCTCAGCACATCTCCAGATTTTTAACGTGTCTGAATTTAATGCACTAGAAACAAGCATATGCTGTCTTAACTAAAATCTCCTCTTGTATCTAAAAAAAATCTACCACAAAAATACTAGCTATTGATATGTTTATATATAAGGAGAAAAAAACCAAAATAATAAACAAGACACAATCACAGCACAATCTGCAAAAGCAGAAGGCTATTGCTCCTTTACGGGAAATCACATCTAATGGATATTTCTGAGCATGTATTTTTTTTCATCTTCGTTTGCCTCTGCAGATCAAATTCTACCATCATACAGCGTGCATTCAAATGAAATATAATATTTCTGAATTTATCTTTACCAGCTAATGCTTTATCCAAATGCTGTAAGATAAATGTTACAATCCATTTGTAAAAATGGATCACTCAGGGAAAAGTTACTTTAAATCATCTCATAATCTAAAATTTCAGTAACAATAATTATGAATGGTCAGTAATAATAACTCTTCCTGGAAATGATGTTAAGACTTTTTGTCTACCCAATCAACTCACTACATCAATGTATATAAATTATACATTCTCTGAAAGTTCCTATAATACAGGTTTAAAAAGTGTTAAATTTCAAGTTTTCTTTTCATTGCAGCTAGACTTTAAGTGAATTACCAAAATGGGGTATTATTTGGGCACCGATATAAATCAGCACACATAAATAACATATTTAATTTGCTATGCCATTTAATATTAGAGAAATCAAATTTAGCCTTTGAGGAAAAAAACTTGCTATTATTTTTAATTCATCCATTTTCTTGCTGCAGAAATTAAAGTTTCTGCTTTCAGACATATATTAATTGAATTCCAGCTACACAGTATGTACTATGTCAGATACTTTTAAATGACAGAAAACGTGACAATATAAAAATATTCCCCTTCTCAAGTAACTCACAATCTTTTGAGGGTGACTATATAGCCACATACAACATAAGACAGATTTGACGTACTATATTATAAGAGCCACATAAACTTTTGATGCAAGATACCAGACTGGGCAAATATGAGCTCCTGTCCTTCTCAATTTTCACTTTAAATAAAAACAGTGGTATATTCATACAATGGAATACTACACAGAAGTAAAAATGAAAACTATTGATATATACAACAGCACAGGTGAGTCTTACAGGCATTGTGTTGATTAAAAGGAGCCAGTTACAAAAAGTCATGTAACTTATGATTCCATTTATACAAAGTTCAAGAAGAGATGAAACTGGTCTATAGCAGTAGAAGTCAGAAATGTGGCTAGAACACTTCAAATGTGGAAAGGTATTTTAATTAATTTAAATTTCATTAGCCACATGTGACTAGCAGCTACTGTATTGAACAGTACAGGGAGACAAGATAAATCTGAGGATATCTAGAATATACAGAGAAAAGATAAAAATATAAAATATATGAGAGAAACAAGACTCATGAAGGATGTAGTCAGTATTTTCAGCATTTATCTAATGGGAGTTAGATAAAGTAAAAGGGAATGAATGAATAAAAGGAAGCAAAGCATAAAATTAACCAGAGTAGACAAAAAGACACTGGTCATCAGACAAAAAGGGTCCAACACTTTAATAAAAGTGATTAATAAAAATGGGTTCATATCCTTATCTGTTTTTTGTTTTGTTTTTTAATTTTCAGAGTGCCAACACTACACAAAAGTACCTAAAGCTACCAAAAAGAGAAATCAGATTAACTACAATGGAATGAAAATAAGACCACTATCATACTTCTCTGCTGTAACACTTGCTCTCAGACTACAAAGCAACAATGAATTTAAAACAACTGAGGGAAAATAAAGAACCAAGCAAAAACCTGACTTTGAGTTCCAAATTCTATATACCCAGACACATTATAAATCAATGATGGGGCACAATAAAGAAATTTACAGACAAAAAAGAATTCAAAGTTTACCTCCCATGAAGTCCTTTTGAAACAATAGTTCAAGATATATTTCAACAAACTTTTCAAGCAATTCGAAAGAAAGAGGGTAAGCAGCTAGTCTGCAAACTGTCTCATTATCATGTCTGGAGGACACTCTTGAGAGTGAAAGAAGGCAGGTGATCTGGTCCAATTGCATTGTAGACATGTAAATAAGAGACTTCTGTTAAACAAGCTAATAGTTATTATTAGGAGGAGAATCCTTATCTCAGGAATGCTTTGAGTGAGAAGTTCCTATTTAAAATTGCTTATGAACATAGAATCCATGGATTTACAAGGCATGGCTACCTCGAAAATATGAACATATATTCATAGGCAAAGAATGCATTTCTGTTGACTTATCTTTAATTTCACTGGCTTTTTCCTGAGCTGTGTCAAGTCTACTGGTGAGCCTGTCAGGGGCAGTTTTCATATCTGTTATCAAAGCTTCATTTCTAGCATTTTCATGTGTCTCTTCCTTATTGTTTGTATTTATCTGCTAAAATATCCTATATGTCTTTTCATTAGAACCTTTAACATATTAACCAGTTATTTTCAATTCCCTGTCCAATAATTCCAACATCCGGGGTATCTCTGAGTCTTCCTAGAATTAATTTTGTCTCTTGACAGTGACGGTTTTTTCCCCTTGATTGTGTGTGTGTGTGTGTGTGTGTGTGTGTGTGTTCTACTTTTTTATTGATTTCCAGATACAGTGTGCAGAATGGTGGAGATGGGTGTAAGCAGTATTTATGCCTGGGGATGAGCACATATTTTCTTCTGTTAGACCATTATTGTGGGAGGTTGAGTAAACCTACTCAGGAATTGAGCTCCGTTTGGATTTTGTTATTGCAATGGTTCACTACTCTCTTTAAAGTTCTGTTTGTTCTTAGGTTGGGAGTGGCTTGCTGGTGGGTTTTCCTCAATGTTTCTGCTCCACTTTAAGTTTTAGGGCTTTCCTGTGCACCTGCATCTTAAAGAGGATATCTCGACACTTCTCCCCCAGGAACGGTCTGCTGTTTCTGTTTCTTGGAGCTTGAGGTATTGTGGTTGTGAGCTGGGGATGGGGTTCTCTATTGTCCTGATTCAGCATCAGTTTAAGCGGCCCTTGTGTCCTGAGTCTTAAAGTTTATGTTTTCTCAGTGACCTTGCCCCGAACTCAGTGACAGGAAAACTAATGGGCGAGGCTCTTCTGAGAACAGTTTTCTACCCCTACCCTATAGATAAAGGGTTTTTGTTTGTTTTTAATTCTACCCTTCTCCCACCTGCCATGGAGACATCTCCTTGTACTGGGGCAACTGCTATTACCCCTAGTATCTTATGACACTTTTTCTTAGGTGAGAGGAGACCAGGAGAGGCTTTATGCCTTTCCCACAGTGGTGGCTGCACCTCTTCTCCAGGGCTCTGACTTACCAATGACTAAACTATCTACTACCTTCCCTGCCAGCAATGGTTTTTTTATCGGTACACAGTGAGAAGGTCTGTGGAGAAAAGCCAACAAGGGAGTGTCTGTGGCTTCCAGGGCCTCGACTCCTACTACTCATCCTTTGGAAATTCATTAAAAAATCATAGCTGAATTCTTCTTTCCCACTTGGATGGTAGTCCTGTCTTCTGCCCGTGCTCTCACACAGGTGAATGCATGCTCATTTCCCACCTCTCCTCAGGGGCACCTGACTTTCCTCAGATTCCAAGCTACTTGGTTTTCCTGCAACATGAGTCCTCTATTGGGTCAGAGAAAAGTTATGATTTTTTAGACTCATATGGCTTTTTCTTGCCATAGGCTACAGGTGTACTCTTTTAAAATTTTTACATCTTAGGAGAATTCAATGCCCTGGAATTTTTTTAGGGTGCATCATCCTCTTTAATTCTATGTCTAAGTTTCCTGATATGTCCATACAAGAAATTATACAGGTGTGTTCTTTACTATTCAGTCATTTAGGGCCCATGCCTGACCTTACAGAGGAGCCTTTGATCAAAGCACAACAGTCTATGAATATCCCAACACTCCCTTGAGCCTAACCCTCCATTGCTAAATAGATGCACCGCTACCCTTGTGCAAATTTGCACTTATCTCACTCAACAACATTTTACAAAACAGCAATGTGCCCTTCAGTCTGAATCTTCAGTCTAGAAACTCCTTTCAATGGACCAGGAAAACAACTTTTCCCCAGCTAGAAGAGAGAATCATAAGATTCAGACCACATAGTGTGCTTGTAGGGCTTTATTTTTGGTTCTACATTCAGTGAAGCAACTGCTAACATAAGCTTTCTAGTCTTTCTGAACCCCAGCCCCCCTTAGCATTCTTCTAATGTATACCATTTCCACTTTGTGCGCGAGCTTTGCTGTGCTGTACTCTCCCTATTTGAATGTCTCTTTGATATTGCTCAAGGCATTATCTGTATTTGTATTCTCAAACTTTTCTGACGATCCTCAGGGGTAGGAATGATTTCAGCCAGTACTCAGTAGCAATCTCACTCTCCTGTCTTAAATGGTATATAACGTACAACTCAGTTTTTGAGCCATACCATAAGAGAAGTTCACTGAATAGCATTATTCAATTTCTGAAAATCCCTTCAATCTGCATGTGCACTAGTTATAGACACTTCAAATATTATCTGAGAAGACAGATCATAAGTACCTAGTAAAAATGTCTGTTCCACCACCCTCGATATATCTGTAGCACTTGTTTCTGCCAAAGCCACACTCAAATTCAGATTTCTTCCTGGTGAATTTATAGACTGGACCAATAGGATTGATGTATAAATATGATTCCACTAAAACCCAAATAGTCCTGCTAGTTTCTAAGCTTCTCGTCTGTTATCTGTGAATGGGAATGCTAATAATTTATTTCTCACAGTAGTAGGACTACCTCTGGTTGCTCCAGGTCATGTAATTCTTAGGAATTTCACAGGTTGGGCTGGACCTTAAGTCTTAGCTGGTTTATCAGCCAACCCCTGTTTTTCATCTGGGTGACTCTGATCTTTAATTCATTCCGATCTTCTTTCTGTAGATAGTTGATTATTATGAGATCACACAGACTGATTTTCAACTCCAAGCCCCTCACAAGAATATGGAAATATGCTAGCAAATTTAAGAATTCTTGTCTCAGTGCAATGGATGAATACTGACTGACATTCCACGAGAGTATATATTGTGACTGGCTAGATTCCCAAATTGGAATGGCCATAATGGCATACCATCACCCTTGATCTGCACTTCCTTTATAGTCTTTACAATATCAGTTACAACTGAAGCGATCAAAAACACAACCTCACTTAATCCTTGGTACTCCAGGAACCATTTGTTTTATGCACTGGCCAGACAAGACTTTTTTAAAGGGGGTTAAGGGGGCTCAAAACTCCCATTTTGACCATTTCCTTAATCAGAACAACAATCTCTTGTTGCCTTCATGGGATTCTGTATTTACTCTATACCACCAAAGAGGTCTTCAGCCACATTTTCCAGCTGAAATTTTACCCCTAACCTTATTTCTTATGCCTTTTGGAGGCTTATCTCTCTCCCCGCCATAGGGATTCCTAGATAGTTATCTCCCATATCTAGTGACCCTAAGAAGTTTGTGCATCACCACTAGGCCACTTCATCCAAACCATTGCAAAATGCCTAAGACTCTTTATGTGACACTGCTTGGGATGTTTCAGTTTTAAGAACCTTTTTTCTTTTAATTCTTAGAAATTTACCTTTTTTTTTCTCTCTCTCTCTCAAAAACTCTTATTATCTAGATATTTGGACTTATTCTATTTTCCATATTTCTCAGCTGTTCTATCACATTTGTTTCCCTCTAGAAAAATAAGTACGTCTATACTATCTTACAATTGAATTCACTCTTCAGCTATATCCATTTCTTATTCAATCCATGTATTATTCTCTTATTTCAACTATTAACTTTTTCATACCTAGTATTTCTACTTGATTATTTTTTCATCACATCTTGTTCTTGTTCCATACTGAAATATCTTCCCCTGTTCCTGTTGGCACATTTATTATGTTTATTTCAAATTCTGACTCATTAATTTTAATACTTTTGCTAATATGTTGACCAATTTATAGTTTTTAATTTTAAAACATTATATTCCTAGAGTTTTTTTTAAAGAAAGTATATCATTATTCTGGCTTTTATTATTATTATTATTAAATTTGGCTTATCCCTGAAGGTTACCTGTTAATATGAATTGAGGAAGGGCAGCAGAAAGAGCCTTGATCAGTGCTCTGAGGTCTAGTGTAGATGAAGAGGTGAGTCGTTACCATAAGCCAGAATTAATCACTCTCATTTGGTTTCACCACACCAAGCAGCTTTTCAGGTCCATGCTCTACTTTCAAACACCAAAGAAAAGGTAGTCGCCCTAGATTGTCATTCATCAGCTCTGGAAGTTTGGAGAGAAATGGCTGAAAGAGATAAATTCAAAGCTGGTCAGTTCTCATAGGTTTTCCAACTCTTCACCCTATCAGGTTTTGCCCTGCCTTGATTTTATCCCTGAGAACACTTCCAGCGGGGGTGTGGGCCGATCGACGTCGTGGCTTTCAGAGGTTTGGATGACCATTGTCTAATTCTGCAACAAGAAGGAAGGCAAGGTGGGGAGGGCCACAAGGACACTATTTAAACTGCCCTTTCCTGATTTATGCCTTAGCAGCTAAGCCAAAAGCCCTTTGCTGCAGTCTACAGTCATCTACCTGCCTTGCCACACTCCAATTCTAAGTAGCCATCTTTTTTTTCTAGGTATTTCTCACACTTTTATGAATCCATATTGCATTTCCCTCTATAGTTTCCCTAGAGTTGATCTGCGGGAAAGAGGCAGCCATTTGTGCTAATTTTCAGTCTTGGCATAAATTGGAAACTTTCTCCTACAAGCGGGTTAATGAACAGGAAACAGAAGACATCACTGTAACAGATTCAAAGCAGAGTACAGAATAGTCTTCTGAGATGTATAAGATCAGGATTCTGGAAGGAATCTCAAGCATCTTCTAATTCTACATTGACTGCCCTGATGGAATACATTTAAGCTGTTATTTCATTTAACAATATGCTCTCAAGTGAATAGTCTAGCTAGTTTAAAGGGTTGAAAAAATTGAAAGTTTTGTAGTTTAAATTAATTTAAAATTTGATTTAATACTTGACTTAAAATGATAAATTCTAATAATTAATGAAAAATTTTTATTTAAATACAAGTAAACTTAAAACTAGATATATGGGCTTCCCTGGTGGCGCAGTGGTTGAGAGTCTGCCTGCCAATGCAGGGGACACGGGTTCAAGCCCTGGTCTGGGAAGATCCCACGTGCCACGGAGCAACTGGGCCCATGAGCCACAAATACTGAGCTCTGTGCGTCTGGAGCCTGTGCTCCGCAGCAAGAGAGGCCGCGACAGTGAGAGGCCCGTGCACCGCAATGAAGAGTAGCCCCCGCTTGCCACAACTAGAGAAAGCCCTCGCACAGAAACGAAGACCCAACACAGCCAAAAATAAATAAATGAATAAATAAATTAAAAAAAAAAAACTAGATATAGACTGCAATGTTCTAAGAAAGATAACTGAATTCCTATTTTGAGCTGGGTTCATATATATTGAAAATTTGTGTTATAGTTGCCTGAATCCACTATGCCAACAAAATATCTGACTTTCCCAGCTAGTCACTTATACCTCCCTGGAAATTTCTCAGAAGAGAAAGTTAATAGTGAGGTGATGGAGGAAATGTTGTCATGTATTCATAGATGGGAAATAGTTTTCCCTCTCTCAAGTCATACTATACCTACAGCAGATTTTGAAGTTATACCTATTTTAATAATTTTACAATATTGAGTTGCCTGAGTCAGAAAGGTCAAAGGAATTCCCAAGTAAGGCCCTCTATTCCCAATGATAACCATTTTACTCCTACCCTAAATTCCCAAATATTTAAGGCACAGAGCCAGTGGCATAACTGTGCATATTTAACATCCAGACTGGGTCATTTATATATATATATATATATATACATATATATATATATATATATATACCTTTACTTATTTTTAGCTGCATTGGGTCTTCGCTGCTGTGCGCAGGCTTTCTCTAGTTGCGGCAAGCAGGGGCTACTCTTCATTGTGGTGCCCGCGGGCTTCTCATTGTGGTGGCTCCTCTTGTTGCAGAGCACGGGCTTCAGAGCACAGGCTCAGTAGTTGTGACGTGTGGGCTTCGTTGCTCCATGGCATGTGGGATCTTCCGGACCAGGGCTCGAACCTGTGACCCCTGCATTAGCAGGCAGATTCTTAACCACTGCGCCACAGGGAAGCCCCAGACTGGATCATTCTTAACAGACTCTTCTGTAAAACACAAGTAATGGCAGTAATATCAGGAAATGAAACTATATAGGAAATGTTAATAACATTAAACATTTCAAAAGTGATAAAGACATTGTTTCAATCATCTCCTCTTTTTATTTTTTCGAATGTTTCTTTGTTGAAGTCCTTTGGGTCAATGTCATTCAGTGTTGGTATAGGAATCCAACTTCAAATTCCTTTATGAGAGTCAAAATAATTATGAATCAGTTGCCAGCTCTCGTAAATAATACAAAAAATCCCTTAGTTGTTTTTCAAGTAGTTTTTCTCTTCCTATTCTATTTCTTCATCTATATTTGTATTAGCACTTGTAAAGGAGCCTAATGTATTTATGATTGAGTGTATGTGTTTATTAGAAATTATGAAAATAGGATAATACATTCCGTATCTGTTCACTCAGAGTAAGCCTAAAGTGGAAGAGATAAAGAATGCCATTAGCCAAATAGAAACTGTCTTAAAGATATAATATCCAAGGGAATGACGATGGCAGCATAATATGAAACTCTAAATCTTTAGTGACCTGATTAGGTGATAGGGCTTGAATCCATAGTGGTATGCATCACGATAAAATAATGCAAATTACAGAAGAAAAAACAGAGAGTTACATCAGAAAATTGCTGAAATTATTTCTGTTTAAACATCTTTTTTCAGAGAGGTGTAATTTATCATGAAGTGAATGGAATAACATTTGACAAGAAGAACTGCTGGGAATAGATTAGGTTAAATTGCTGTGTTACAGTAGTTCACTTTCTTGAATTGGCTACAAGTTTCTTTGCTAAATTCAAGCCATGTGCTATTTCCTATACCGCTTAGCCTGTAAAATTTAGGTTTTGACTAAAAATGCAGTAATGAAAAGAAATTTTTAAAATTGGCATTACTTTATGTGATAAAATTATTTCTAGAAATTAATATATTATACATTCAAATTGGCTGTATTTATTCTAGTTGACCCTAATATTCTATTATTGTGCTATTTGCAGAGAATGTAAAGGTTCAATGTGAATGTAAACATAAAGAAATCCTATAAAGGACCGTCTGGCTTTGGTGATCCGTTATTAAACAGGAACATCTCTGGGGCTACTGGCCTTGAACAATCAATCACAATATAGCCGCTCCACAACCATTGAATAGCCATTAATTATGAATCATTATGTCTATACTATAGCTTGACCACCTTCTAGGTTGCCTCTTTACCAGGTGACTTGACTTAGCCAATGAATGACAGTAGAGGTGGCATGAGTCACTTCCACGCAGAATGTGGAAGAGGCTACTCATGTTTTTTCTCCCTCTCTGGTCCCTCTGCCAAAAGAGCAGCACCAATCCATAAGAAGCTGCACATCAGCCTGGATTCTGGACTCAAGATACTGAAGATATTCAGTGCCGGCAGATCTTTAATAGACATTTAATAATATGAGCCAGAAAACTTTGTTGACCTATTTCCAGTTTGCAGTTACTGCAGCATAACTAAGCCTTAGATGAATAATCAAATGTATACTTAAAAGACTAGAAAAAAATACATCAAAATGTTGGCAGTAACTATGTCCGATATTTTGAAAAGGTAGGATCATCAGGAATCTTTTCACTTTTTGTATTTCTGCATTTAACCAACAATATCTATTTAAATATTGGAATCAAAATAGCCCTTTGTAAATACTATGAAGTCAAATACGTTTAATATGTTCGTACCTTGATGTTCTAATTCCAGCCCATTATGGGCATCTAGAAATGTATTGTGAGAAACAATACATCTATTCTTCCTATACAGACAGAATGAATTACACAATTTCAACCCTCAAAACTCTGGAAATATAGACCTAACTATTGGTGTCAGAGTGGCCAAAAAAAAAAAAAAAAAAAAAAGAATGCCACAAACCCTAAGCCCTTAATTCCAATTCAGTGTGCCACAAATATTTCATAGTCTGAATCAAGATGGTTGGTGGCTGGTAACAGGTATTATGATGCTAGTAATTCCTTCTGTAAAGTAAGTTATTTGCTGGCACTTAAACTTTACCAACCGATTTTTAGGGGGTATCTTACTCCAGAGTACCATCTGAACTAACCCGACGAGCCCCATAGCAGTTGCAGCCAGGAAACACGTTCCTGGCTCAGTCCTCTGATCTCCCCAACTGCATTTCTATTCCTTAAAACTGCTTTGTTCTTCAGCCCCTAGAAATAGGAGCCTGCTTCTCACTGGTCCAGTTCTCTCAAGATCACACCAGAAACAGCCTAACTGGCTTTGATTCTTTTACTCCTAAGTTTAACAATTTTTTTTTTTTTGGTATTGAATTCCTTTGTTTTTACTAGTAAAGGTTAGAAACTCAAAAACAAAAGGACAAAAAGCATTTAATGAATTTTATAAGGATTAATGAATACCATGTCTCAAATAAGTGATACATATCTAAATATTTAACACTTTTCCATTTTGCTAATTTCTCTCTTTATTGGAGTGAGATCATCAATCATAACACTATTCTTTAAGAAACCTATCAATACCCAGACATTCTTCCCAAGAAAAACTGATTTAAGCAAAGATTTTAATATGGTTGCTTATAAAACATTATTTGCTAACTTTAATAATTAAAAGTAAGATGAACAGACTAAATTGCTATTTCCAAAGTAAAAATGTTGCAATAATTAAAAATTATGTTCTTAAAAGTAGTTTTAAGAACATAATGCTCATGAATAATGTTAAGCGAAAAATTATATTTGCAAATTATATAAAATTTGCATTTTTCTCTTATTAATCTTTTTTCAGCTTAGTCTCCAAGGCCCAGTGGCAGATCTTAGGAGGGTAAAGGAAAACTAGTTTTTCCTTCTCTACACTACCTGTATTGACACCTAAGTGATCACACCAGTTCCACGGCTTTCAGTACAATTTATATTTATGATGACACTTATATTTGTGTATTTCTAAACTTGGCTCTCCTTTGAGACATAGACACATATATCAAACTATTTTATATCTATATTTGAATATTTAGTAAACATAACAATCTTGATTCTCCTCACTTAAGCAGTTTTCCTCATCTTAAGAGGTAGCAGTCTGTATCAGTTTCCTATTGCTGCTGTATCAAAATAATCATAAACAGTGGCTTAAAACAATACGAGCTTCTTATAGTTCTGGAATGGGTTTCACTGGGCTAAAGTCAAGGTGTCAACAGGGCTACATCCTTTCTAGAAGAAAGTGAAACTGTTCCCTTGCATTTTCCAGCTTCTAGAAGCCTCCTACATGCCTTTTCTCTTGGCCTTTTCCTCCATACTCAAAGTCAGCATCATGGCAGCTTCAAATATCTCTGACTCTGACCCTCTTTCATCTTTTATGGACCCTTGTGATTACATGAGGGCCACCTAGGTAATCCAGGATGATATCTCCATCTCAAGATCCTTAACTTAATCACATGTTAAAGTCTCTCTTGCTGTGCACGGTATTATATTTACAGATTCCAGGGATTAGGACGTGGACATCTTTGAGGGTCATTATTCTGTCTGTCACATACTCCATATCACATACGCCACCATTTATTTCTTCAAGTCTAATTCTGGGCATCATATTCTCAACAATTTGTTCTTTCCACAATGTTTGTGATAATAACTTTACTGAATAAGGTTTCAATATAAAAAGGCCTACCTCTGAGCTCTCCACTTCCTTTCATTGATCTATTTTTTCTTGTTCTTATACTAAATTCTACTTTTCTCCCTATTCGTATGACTTTATATTTTAACAACTTTAGGCCAAGTTACTCCTTTTGAACTTCTTTCATAGTTGCCTTAATTACACATAGAATTTCACTCTTCCTGATAAACTTTAGAAGTTTATAGTTTCCACAAAAAGTATCCAGCTGGGATTTTTATTAAGTGGCTTTTAATTGATAAGATTAATTTGGAGAAAATTCTCTCTATATAGATCCATTAAGAGGGCTCCAAAATTTTCTCTATAGAAGTGTATGTAATATTTGTTATTTCTTAGCTACTTATATAGGTTTTGTTGATACTGTGAATGACACCCTACTATGTAATATATTTTGTGGTTGGTTACTGCAGTGAATAATGTTGATATTTATAGATTGATTTGTAGTAAATATCTTATTTAGGACTATTTCATGGCTGTTGTAGGTGACACAGGCAAATAATTTGATAGTCTTTTTATTATCCAGTTTTGGAATCCAATGTAAATTTATAAAACGAGTTGGGCAGTTTTCTCTCTTTTGCAATTTAATGGAATAACCCTTAAAATATAGAAAATATATATTGTTATGAGCTAATTGTGTTCCCCCAAAATTCATATAGCAAAGCCCTAATCTCTAATATGACTTTATTTGGAGATGGAATCTTCAAAGAGGTAATTAAGATTGAGTGAGGCACTAACATGAGAGAACTAGTGTCCCTATAAGAGAGACCCCGTGTGTGAGTGTGTGTGTGTGCATGTGTGTGCACACAGAAAAGGCCATGGGAGGACACAAAGAGAAGACTGTCCACCTGCAAGCCAAGGAGAGAAGCCTGAGGGGGAAAACAAACCTGTTAATACCTCCATCTTGCACTTCTGGCCTTCAGAATTGTGAGAAATAAATTTTGGTTGATTAAGCCACCCAGTCTGTGAAATTTTTTATGGCAGCCTGAGCAGACTAATAGAGGTATTCCCTAAATATTTGGTAGAAAATTGGGGGTATTATATATTTGCCTAAAAATCCACTTATTTCGACTGGAGTTTCAACAATTTCTAGAAATACATCTATCACACAAGAATTTCACTGGTTATCTATTTGTTCATAGCACAATTTTACTATTTTTATCTCTATTTCTATCTCTGGTAATTTCCCCTAATTCTGCATTGCTCTGTCCTCTTCCTGAAACACACTTCCCTCAGATGTCCACTTGACTCACTTCCTCACTTCAGTCAAGTGTTTACTCAAATGTACTCCCTCATGGTGGCCTTCCTAGACCATCTATTTAGAACTGCAACTGTCAGCTGGCACTCGCTCCCCTTCCCTGCACTCATCATCCTCTAATATACTGCAGAGTTTTTTTACTTTGATCTTTGTTTCTGCCCACTCTAGTTGAAGTTCTGTAAAGGTATGGAGTTTGGCCTGTTGTTTTTTTCTACTGCTACGTACCGACTACATAGAAGAGTGCCTGGCACAGTGTAAAGGCTCGGTAAATAATTGTTTGAATAAATAAATGAAAAAGTGAATCCTCCATTTTGTTTATTTGCATCTTTTCTCTTATTTTCCTTAACTAGTCAACCGGTAAGTGTGTCCATTTTATGCATCTTTCAAGGAACCAGCATTTAGGATTTTTTACTCACTTTTTAAAATTGTTCTTCCCTAATGGTTGATTTTTCATCTCTGCCTGTTTGGTTGGGAGAGGGTTCTATTTCTCCCTCCTTCCACACAAATCTAAGTTAAACACAATGACTTACTATTCCAAGCCTTTTGTTTTCATTGCCATCTATTATAGAGGAAGGAAAAATATCTTTTTCTATTATCATAGATTCTCTTACTAGAGTCCTGTGTGTTAGACTGACAAAAGAAAGATTAAAAAGAGAAAAACAAACAAGTTTATTAACATGTGCACACATACCCATGGGACCATTCCATAATGAGTAACTCAAACAGGTGGTAAGAACTTGGGCTTATTTAAGCATCTTAACAAAAGAACAATAAAATTTCAGACAAGTAGCAAGACAAAGGAAAAGGACTTTGATCTACTAGGGGAAGCAAACTGCAGGAAAGAAAATATATGTGGAAATTAATGGTAGTTACAGGCTAGTTTAGCAAGGTTTGTTACATAGAGTCTTCTGATGCTATCTCAAGGCTAATGATGGTTTGGAATTTTCTCCAGTAGAGGGAGGGAGCGGGACACCTGATAAAAAGGGGAAAGGGATACCTTTACAAATTTGTATCCTGCTTTTAGGCAAATAGGGGAGGACAGAGGTTTTTTTTTTTATATTTGCTTCTTCTCAATTGCCTTCAGCTCAAAATAATCGTACGCCAGAGGGGCATATTTTGGGATGGCATTTTCTACTATCCCTTACTAGATGAGCTTCATCTCTTAATAACCCATCATAATAAATGCTCTTAGCATCAGCCTGGACCTTAACTAATTCGTCTGAACATTTATTGCAAAAAAAAAAAAAAAAGTATAAACTATGTGGTAAAGTTTAAAATACTACCCTAGAAAACTGTTTCTGTGTTTTGATTCATGTTTTTTAGTATTTCTTTTTCTTTCTTTGGTGAACAACTATTCAAATAATAGCACCCAAGTGGGCTAACAGCTCTAATCAGGCTTGCACTTATTGCTTCTCTTTTTAAATTGATTAAATGGGGTTGAACTCATTTTACTACATTTAATTATTTAACTGTAGGTTTTCAGCCTATAGGTGTAAAAGGTCAAATGCTAAATTTGTACTTAAAGAGAGGAGTAATTGAAGTCCTTATATCAAGAAGGGATTTAATGATTGTTAATGACACAGTATTTACATGACTACTGTTGACTTCTTACCTCAAGATTTATTCCCTCAGGCTCTATTGTACTGTCATAGAGAGTTCTAGACTAAATGTTATACAGATGGAATGAAAACTTCGAATTCCAATCCATTTTAAAACTCTTCATTTGAATATCTATTATAAATCATGTATATTCACTGCCATGGTAGTAATTAGCTTAGCTTTATGCTGAGTTTTAATCTTTTTTCTTTAATCAAAATATACCTGTTTTATGGTTGTATGATGAAGAATATAAACTATGTCTATTGACAGCTAATTTTACAAGTAGGCTATTATTTTAAAACTTTTCAGTATAGAGTAAAAGAAAATATGCCTTACAGAAAAACAGCCAATAAAGCTGCCGTAAGCATAAACATGAAGAAAAGGCTTACATGCTTTTTATTTATTGTTTTTAGGATATTAGCTGTTGGATGATGGTGAAGATCCACAGAGTTTACTTTCTTCCTGTGACAGGTTACATTAACTGAATTTTCTCGTAGGGAAGGTAGGATTCGAGCAAAGTATAAAAAAGATGATTGTAGGTTCAAATAGGAGCTCTTTGGGTCATGATTAGAGCATTAAACTACTTATATTTCCTCTGATTTTGAGCCAAAGCAAAGTATTTACTTCATATAAACATATGGTTAGGCCTATGAAATATAATTGTAAATTATGACAGAAAATTTAATCTAACATGAGCCTATGCATTTTGTAAATTCATGTTGTTTTTACAGCACATAATTTTGTCGCTAGAAGTGACTATAGATTGTAATTAACTAATTCCTTAAAGATATGGAAAAGGACCAAAAAAATGACCAGAGAAAAATTGCATAGAGAGGAACCAGGAATCTTTTCTGGAGATTAAGAGTACTGAGTTTCCAGTCCAGTTTCCATCATTTAATGTTGGGTTACCCTGGGGAAGTCCCACTCATCTAAGTATCTACATTAGATTTTTTTTTAAATATACATACGATTAAGTGATTATCAAGATAAAATGAGTGGCAGAGAACTTTAATTTATTTAAATTATTTAAACGTAGTGACATATCTTATTGGTGAACTCATTTAATTTCAATCTTGTGAGGTAGGTAGTATTAACTTCCCCATTTTAAGACGAGAAACTGTGCATAGAGAAGAAACCTACCCAAGAGGCCATAACTAGTAGGAAGGAGAGTCATGATTCAAAACCAGTCTGCCAGGTTTCAAACCCAGGTTCTTAACCACTTAGATGCTACAGCCTATAGATTTGTAATAGGGAAGAACAAATCCAACTCCACATTGGATCTGTTCCTTTTACTTTAACCTTTGTATTCTACTGCTTTTTCTGCAAGTTAATCACTAAAGGGATGCTGCCTATAGCTTACAGTATACATAATGACTCATCTCCAGGAACACTGCCTCGTGTGACTGAGTGTTAGGCTAAAGTACCTTTGTTTAAACTCACAGGAAGCATCCTGATCACACCCACCTGTGAACGACTGCAGGAAAGAAGAAATTAACACATTCCCTCTGGAGTCTGGCTGGAACCAGGAAATATTTGCAACAACTTATGACCTTTTTTACTTTACCTCCTCACCTCCCCCTCTTTGCTTTATAAAAGAAACTAACATCCAAACCTGGGCAAGATGGTTTTTTGGGACTCTAGTCCACCTTTCTTCTCAGTCTGCTGGCTTTCCCAATAAAGTCGCTAATCCTTGCCCCAACAATTTGTCTCTCGATTTGATGGCCTGTAATGCAGCCAGCAGTGCGAGCTTGGAACAGATTGGGGAGGTCTATTACTAAGGGAAAGAACAAAAAAATGGGTGTATGTATTTTAACTGTGGCTTCTGTTCTATCCTTTGAACTACAGCCATTTCATCTCCAGAATTATAATAGTCTCCTTGCCTTCTGGCTTTCATTTATTTCATTTTCCGAACATTTATCTCTCATATATCACCCTCCCCCCTTATAAAACTAACCTGTCTTCTGGTGGGCAAACTACAAACCATAGTTTTCTTGAACACATTAGGGACCAGAGGTCTCAGGGTAATCAAGTAACTTGAATTCCAGACAGGCAAGCCCCTGCAAGGGGGTATGAACAGATCATTTAAGAAACCCAAAAATCTGTCATGCTCAACCTCACTGGAAATTGGAACACTGCAACTTGAAATAAACCATATTGTGGGGTCCTACGCAGAGACCCAGAGTTGGTCTAAAGATTATTTTAAGATGAAGATGTTTGAGATTCAACAAATGGAAAAAGAAACCTTCTTGGAGCTTCCCTTATCTGACTAAAAGCAGAACTTTCTGAGAAATGAGGGCGGCCATAGATTCCCTCTTGGGGCAGCTTCTACTCCAGGAGAGAGGCCAAGAGTACACTTACCATAAATCCCTTCTCCAGAGGGTTTTTACGACCCTGAAGCAGATGGAAAGACCATACACACCTGTATAGACAAACATTATCACAAACGTTCTTATCTGACACTAGTTCTCCTAAAAATCCATTGTCTTTCCTAAAGAAAGCAATTTGTTCAACCTATAAAAGTTATTTCTCCCTCACTAAATTAGGTTTATAAGCCTTTAACTTTAACCACTTAAAGGGCCAGCTACGTCTTCTGTTGGCTTCCCTGTGCATATGAATAAATCTTGTTCTTCAGTTAATCTGTCTTGTCAGTTTCATTCCACAGGCCTCAGCTCCTAAATTTCAGAAGACAAAGAAAAAAGTTTCGCCTCACCTAAAGAATGATAGCACCTTATACCCATAAGATTGGCAAACATCATAAAATTTAGTAATAACAAATATGGGTAGAGACGTGTGAAAGAGAAGCCTTCATGCCCTACTGCTGGGAGTGGAGCTCAGCTGGCAGTGCTTATAGTATTAACAAAGATTTTCCCCGTGACCAAACTTTCCTCAGGCTCCTTTGACCCTCTGCTCCCCAAGTTCCAACCTTGGGCTTCAGTCTCTGTCCTTATAGACTCCAGTTTTAGCAAGAATCCAGTTAAGTCAGTTTAGGCAGAATCTCCCACCCTTGATGTCTGATCAAATTCCTCATTCTCCATCATGCCCCTCAGGTTATTTCTCATCCCCCTGACCTGCCTTCAGTAAGAATTCTGTTAGGTCTGTTTAACAAAGAATAACTCTACCCTTTAAGTAATTTTCCATCCACCAAACCCCCAATATTTTTCTTGTCATAAACTCCCACTTTTCTTTGTATTCAGAGTTGAGCCTGTGAAAATAAAGGAAACCTCATCGAAAATGACGTTGCTCTCACATAAGAATCAGTATCACCCACTGCAATTCCAAGGCTCCATCCGGAAGAAAGATTTCCTTGTGACCCATCAACAACAAGCTGCCCACCTCCTGCAGCCAATGAAGAACCACCAGAGTCTTCCCCAATTTCCTCCTAAAACCCTAATGAAAGCTGACCTTCCCTTTATCGTCTTGATCTACGGTTCACCATATTGTGCATGTCCAGAGCTGCAATTTTTCTGCTATACCCGAATAAACTCATTTTGCTTACAAAATAACTGGCTCTTTTGCTTTTAAGCTCGACAAGCTGAATCTCCCTCCCCTACTGCAAAACCCCATTGTAGTAGACCCCTGAATAAAGTCTACCTTGCTGTCCTGAACAAGTGTCAGAATAATTTTTTATTTGACAGCATTGTAGGGGAGCAAAACTTGCCATCCCCAAATATCTCTTTGGCATGCAGATTATTTCAAGATGAAAACAACGTCCAAAAGATTCAGGGAGAAACTCTGACCCTCCCCTTAACTACCTAAAATAATTTAGATAGAGGGTCTGTTCCAGGAATAGAGCTATTGTTACTGAGCAAAGGGCTTGCTCCCTGACAAACACAGAAGCCAATCCTATGGAACTGGCTTTCAAGAAGAGAAAAGAAGCTCTACTGAGAGGTCAACAAGGAGACAGGAAGATAAACTCAACCTTGTCTCCCCAGTCTGGTCAAACTTTTATGAGTTAGGGGAGGAAGGTTGTATGCGGAAGTGCTGGCGGGGGACGGGGGCAGGTTTCGACGGGAGGGCTTTGGAGCTTGACCATTTATGATGAAGCATGGTAAAGGGGCTCCAGCACCGGATCTTCCTGGGCTCTAGACCCTTCATTTCTTCAGCATTCCAGCATTCAGGTTCCTGCTCATGTCCTGGTCCTTTGGTTCTATGGTGGGGGGAGAAACTTTGGTTCCAGATGTTGTTTGAAGTCAAAATTTTCTCCTCTGCGCATGCTTCAACTGTATGACTTGAGGTTTTGTTCTGTTATCTCTGAAAAACAACTCAGTATCTTGTTAGAAACAGTATAGGGCCAGTTTGGGGGCTGGTTCTGTGGTTACACTATCATCAGAGATATCGTCAAAGAACATGGGCTAGGTGTGATCAGGGAACCTTAAAAAGACCTAGAGATCACGGTCCACTCTGGGGCCCACTGTCTCTGCCTGGCCCAGCAAACATTTGTTTACGAAACATTTGCTTTTCCATCTCCATGTGAATTGCCTTCCTCCCTTTAGAAGTTCCAAACTACTACTCCCAACATTGTCTTTTGTCTTTGGCTCAAGATGGTATTTAAAGGGAGGTTTTCAGCCATTTTGGCAGGTTACTTAGTTTTTCTAGGTCCCTACTATGTATACATGTCATTAAACTTTTGTTTGATTTTCTCCTATTAATCTGGCTCATATCAACTTTAACTCTTATACCAATTTTAACTCTTTGAGGAGAACCTCGAAGTGCAGAAAAAAATTTCTTCTTTCCCAACTGTATAAAGAATAAAGTAGAGGGCTTCCCTGGTGGCACAGCGGTTGAGAGTCTGCCTGCTGATGCAGGGGACACGGGTTCGTGTCCCGGTCCAGGAAGATCCCACATGCTGTGGAGCGGCTGGGCCCGTGAGCCATGGCCACTGAGCCTGCGCGTCCGGAGCCTGTGCTCCGCAACGGGAGAGGCCACAACAATGCAAGGCCCACATATCGCCAAAAAAAAAAAAAAAAAAAAAAGAATAAAGTAGAAATCAAGGTCCCATATATATGCCAGAGAAAATTTCAACAGGATCAGAATAAGGTATGTGCAAAGATGTTTATAAAAGTCTTGTTTGTGAAGAAGACAGTTTATAGATGTCTATCACTAAGAGGATTACTAAGAAGATGTGGTGGTTATTTAGTCTGAAGCACTATACAAAAGCTAGACGGAATGGTAAAATGTAAATCCCCAAATTGGATAAATCTTAAACGCAAATGGTGTGTGAAAAAGAAAGAAAAATAACATTTACTAATCCTTAACTTTCTTTTATAATGCCTTAATTTCTTCTTGAATCTTTATGAAATGGCTATTTCCTTATCCCATTAACTTTTTGTTTCAAAGTTTCAAGGCATTTGCTGTTCTTATTCTAATTTCCGGAATGAAACATATTAGCTCATATATTTTCATTCATTTTTGTTTAATTCTGTTTAATAATGGAAATCATTCAATGACCTAAAATTTGCCTCTGGTCGTTGGTTTGTTACAGTTTATATGGATTTTTTTTTTTTTTTTTTTTTTGTGGTACGTGGGCCTCTCACTGTTGTGGCCTCTCCCGTTGCGGAGCACGGGTTCCGGACACGCAGGCTCAGCGGCCATGGCTCACGGCCCCAGCTGCTCCATGGCATGTAGGATCTTCCCGGACCGGGGCACGAACCCGTGTCCCCTGCATCGGCAGGTGGACTCTCAACCACTGTGCCACCAGGGGAAGCCCGAGGAGTAATTTTTTGTCTATTGCTAATTTCTAGTTTTATTGTATCATATCAGAGTATATATCTCGATAGATAGATAGATCATACCACATAGTTATCATATAAAAAGTTTACCTCTTTAAATTTATTGACTTTTTGAATATGATATGTAATCACTTTTTAAAAGCATTTTATGGGCAATTTAAGAGAGGCTAATTCTTGCAAAGAACTGAGTTTGGAATATACTTTAAAGTCAAATACACGGAATTCCCTGGTGGCACAGTGGTTAAGAATCTACCTGCCAATGCAGAGGACACAAGTTTGATCCCTGGTCTGAGAAGATCCCACATGCTGCAGAGCAACTAAGCCTGGATGCCACAACTACTGAGCCTGCGCTCTAGAGCTTGCAAGCCACAACTATTTTGAGCTCATGTGCTGCATCTACTGAAGCCCATGCACCTAGAGCCCGTGCTCCACAGCAAGAGAAGCCACCTCAATGAGAAGCCTGCGCACCGCAATGAAGAGAAGCCCCTGCTCGCTGCAACTAGAGAAAGCCCACATGCAGCAACAAAGACCCAACAGAGTCAAAAATAAATAAATAAATAAAACCTTAAAAAAAAGGTCAAATACATAGTTTAATATCACATTTCTCAAACTACTACTCTCCTTGATCCTACAAAAATAAAAAAATATTGCATTATAGTTTAATTTTATTCTTATTTCTTTCTCCTTATTTTATCCTTCAATATTCTGATTTCCTTTGCTTACTAAGATTCATGACTGATATTTTAGTTAAAAACCTCACTTTTTATTATCATGAATAATTCTTTTTGATCTAGCTTATTAATTTTAGCCTATAATTCGGGTGGCATTCTGCTTTTTTTAATTTGGTGTTCTTTTTATTTTCATATTTCCATTTTAAATTTATGATTTTATTTTGCATATTAGGAAAATAATGCATCCCTTCTGCATTTGAAAAGACAAAGAATTTGCTTAAATCTGTATATTAATTATCCAGAAGCTAAAGGAGAGGAAGTAAAGGCATTGAGTTGAAACTCTACCTCCTAAGCAATAAAACTCAGAAACTCATCTAGCTGGTGTTGACTGAAATTAAGAGGTAAACTGAGGCAAGGTTTTTTAAAAAATGAGTTAATTCAGGAATAGCAGAGGTATTGCAATTTGGGACAAGCAAACAGTAGTATGCTACAGGCAAGTCCACTAGGAGTTTGGGGCAGGCTGTATTTATGCACAGGGAATGTAAAGAGGAGAAGTTTCAGTTACAGTCAATAAAATCAAAAACAATAGGAGAACAGCCTTGAACACTTCCCAAGCAGACAAAATTAGCCCAGTCACACAAAGTTCAATTCAGCCCACTTTGTAAAACAACCTGACCTGGGTCATCTTCTGTTCACGCCTCTGGCAAAACTTCCCAAGGTTGATATGAGAAAACCTCTGATCAACCTCCCATCATCCGCGAACACTGCGACACCATCAATTTTCTGTAAATTGGGCCTTTACAAGAAATCAGTCTCATAGTCCTTAAGTTTTGTCTTCCTGAGGGCACATATGTGAGATTCTCCATTTTATATCCTCTGGGTCTATTTTAGATTGAAATTGTTTCAAGCTGGCACCTACAAATCTTAGGCTGGATACTGTTTCTTGCTGACTATTTATTAGTAAGGTGATTGATGGTTGCATTTCACAGGCAATAACATACAACTTACGAAGTCTGGACATCTACAAGTAATTTTTGTCTACAAATAACCCTTCAAAACTTATGGCAGATATAAATCTGACAACTGAATTTTTATTTTCAACATGGATCAGGATTTATGTTCTTTGTTCCTTCATTCAAAGACTTTAAAAACATTTGCAGCCTCTAGTTATATCATAGAAGTTCTCAAATTACAATATGACTTAGAATCCTACTTTTCACAATACCTGATTAACAAATTATCTTGGAAATCTTTCTTGCTAGATCTGCTAATTAAAATCCTACATACTCTGGGTCTAGGCCAGATTTTATTAACCATCATTGGAAAAGAAGTGTGCATGTGTATGTGTGTGTTTGTGTAAAGATTACACTTTCTGCATTAAGAAAATGTAGGCTTACGATTTTATAATATTTTTGCCTCTACAGTTCTACAATCTTCCCTTTGGTCTCTTTTTGGCATCACCATACCTTGAACTAGATCTGCAACAAATTATCTCTTTCCTGTCTCTGAGATTTCTTCTTTTATCCTATTTCTAGATACACAGTATGTTTTAAATATATTGCATTTTGGAGATACTTCTTAATACCTTATTTTAAAGCCACTACTTATGCAATATTTTACTTTACTGCCACGCATATTCAAACTATTATTTTTAATATTACTGTAAAAATATGTATTTCCTCAAAGCTTACCAGAACATGATAATATATCCCAAGTCTTAGGCAGGAGTATCTTGTTGGCTTCCGCTCAGATGAAACGTGATAAAACACGAGGAATTTCTGAACAACCAGGCATGTGTGTGCAGTATTCTGTGTCAATTAGACCATACTCCTCTTTTATTGTCTACAATGGATCTAGATTCATGATATTTTGTAGAGCATAGTCAATGTCCACCATTTTGGGGATGAGTATACTCAGAAATCCAGCTGTGTCAATGCAAATTTGTTCAAAATATTAGTCATGTTCTTTATCTCTGTACAGTTCCATATATTTGGAGATGTTATTACCCAAATCACTTGAATTATAACAGTGCTTGAATTATATCATGATGACCAAAAATCTTCCATTTCACTAAATTTAGGAGATGATACATAGCTTTTGATAAGTTACCTCAGTTTTTTTATTTGCCTGGAAAAGTCATTATTTTACCTTCATTTTTAAAAGATTCTTTTGCTGGACATAGAATGCTGGGTTGATAGATTGTTCCTTCCTTCTTTCCTTCCTTCTTTCTTTCCTTCTTTCCTTCCTTTCTTTCTTTCATGATTTCATTGTCTTCTAACAAGTAGACTGTTGTAATTCTAATCTTTGTTTCTCTGTTTGTGTTGTAACTATTTCCTGTTCCCCCCCCAACCATTCCTTTCAGGAGTTTAACTTGAGATTTCAGCAATTTTTCTCTTCTGTGACTATGTGTCCCATCAGCAGGGTATGAAAGTTCCATTTGCTCTACATTCTTTTTTGTTTTGTTTTGGTTTGGTTTGGTTTTTTTGCGGTACGTGGGCCTCTCACTGTTGTGGCCTCTCCCGTTGTGGAGCACAGGCTCCGGACGCGCAGGCTCAGCGGCCATGGCTCACGGGCCCAGCCGCTCCGCGGCATGTGGGATCTTCCCGGACCAGGCCCGAACCTGTGTCCCCTGCATCGGCAGGCAGACTCTCAACCACTGCACCACCAGGGAAGCCCTGCTCTACATTTTGATAATACTTGGGCTTGCCTGTGTATTTCATTTTAGTCATTCTTGTGATTATGTAGTGGTATCTCATATTGATTTTAATTTGTATTTCCATGATGACTAATAATGGTAAATGCCTTGTCATATATTTATTGCCTAGTAGAATCTCATTTTGGTAAAATACCTGTTCAAAATGTTACCATTTTCTTTTCTAGGTGTACTGTAGTTTTCTTACTGATTTGTAGAAATTCTTTTTATATACTGTTTGTAAGTTCTTTCTAAGATATATATTGCATATACATCCTCCAATCTTTTGGTTTATCTTTCCCTTTCCTAATAATATCTTTGATAAACATAACTTAAACATGATAAAATTTATCATTTTTTCTTTATGGGTAATATATTATGTGTCCGATTTAAGAAATAGTTGCATAATTCAAAGTCAGAAGTATTTACTTATGTTTAATTTAAAAAGTTTTACTGTTTAAACTTTTACATTTAGATCTGAAATACCCCTGGAGCTGATTTTTATAAAAAATACAGGGCAAGTTTATTTTTTGCCTCCATAGATATACAATTGATTCAACTTCATTTATCACTGCACTTTGCCATAAAACAGGTGCTTGTATTTGTATTGCCTTCTGGTCTCTTTATTCTGTTTGTTTATTTCTATCTTTTTGCCAATAGTATGCATCTTAGTAACTATAGCTTTTACTAGGTCTTCATGTCTGATATTGTGTCTTCTAGCTCAAAACTGCCTCAAATACTTTTAACCCTTTGCATTTTAATGCAAGTTTAAAAATCTACTTGTCAATTTCCACATGATATTACTGATAGTGTCTTTACCACAATTGCTCTGAGTGTACAGATCACTATGGAGTGAACTGACAACTTTATAATACTGAGGCTTTTCCCACATGAACATTGTATATCGCTTAATTTAACCTAATCTTCAATCTTCAGCAGTGATTTGTAGTTTTCAGTAGTGATCTCTCAAACATTTTTATTCTGCTTCTGTATATTTGATATCTCTGATGATTTTCTAATAACAGTATTTGAGAGATTCATTTTCTGTTTGCTTACTGATATTATATAAAATATATTATATATTTCTTTCAGCAAACTTGCACTTAGCAACCTTTCTAAAATCACTTAATAATTTTAATAGTTTGGAGATTCTTTTGAATCTTTCAATCACTATCAAGTTGGCTTAGAGAAAATATCACAGGAAAACAATTGAAGCAGCAAGAGCTGGGTCCTCAACATTGCAACATACATTTGTTGCCTAATGCAGGGACTTTGAAAAAGAAAGATAAAAAATTGCTTCATTATTTTATTACATCTTTAACTTTGTTGCTCTATATCTTGCTACTTGGTTCCCTGCAAAAGAAAAAGAAATTGGCCCCTTAAAAATTCATGTGTTAAAATAGAGGTCATTCATCCGGAAGCAGTGATACAGAATGAGTGCAGTAGGAATAACTATTAGGAAATGCAATGATATTACATTTATCCCTTTTAAAAGATAATTCAGATCTACTTGATACAATTAGGAGAGAAATGAAAGTAAGTAGAGGCTTAGAAATCCTATCAGTAAGATTAATGGTTTAAGCAAAGCTCAATTAAGAGCTATGTAATTAGTGCTCAGAGCAAGTGTCTGAGAATAGGCTAGTAGACGGAAAAAACCCTATGAGAAGTGCCAGGGAAAAGCCAATAGGTTGTCGAAGACAAGAAGCCAGTATTGAGAAAATCTGAATAGTTATGCTAGTGATAGAATATCTAACTGAACTATAGAATTCTTATTTCTTTTTACAGTTTTTCTCAACGCTTGTTTCTATTAATGTGGGCTAGAGGGAAGGCAGACATACACCTGGGAAAAGGATAAGAGGATCTTGGAGAAGGTGGTGGGAATGAGGGCCTTATAAATGTAGTTTGAACTACTATTTTAGAAATATAAAATACAGAATGTAAAGGTCTACAAAACACTGCAGACTGTTGAGAATATATAAGAAATATTTTAAATGTATTGCAAAACGAGGGGATACCACTATACAACTATTAGAGTGTCCAAAATCTAAAGCACTAAAACAGCAAATGCTGGCAAAGATATGGAGCAATAGTGACTCTCGTTCATCTCGTTCATCGCTGATGGAAGTGCAAAATGGTACAGCCACTTTGAAAGATGGTTTGAATTTTTTACAAAACTAAACATATGGTAACCATACAATCCAACAATTATGCCCCTTGGTATTTACCAAAAAAGAATTGAAAACTCCTGTCCATGAAGACTTTTGTCCATCTATGCACATAGATGTTTACAGCAGCTTTATGCATAACTGACAAAACGTGAAAGCACCCAAGATGTTCTTTAGTAGGTGAATGGAAAATGGTGTTACATCCAAAGAATGGAATATTATTCAGCACTAAAAAGAAATAAACTATCAAGCCATAAAAAGACATGGAGGAAACTTAAATGTTAAGTGAAAGAAACCAATCTGAAAAGACTACATAATGTATGACTCCAACTACATACATTCTAGAAAAGGTAAAACTACAGATAGAGTAAAAAGATCAGTTGTTGCCAGTGCTTTAGGGGAGGGAGTAGGAATGAGTATGTGGAGCAGTGAGGATTTTTAGAGTTGTGAAAACACTCTGCATTGTTCTATTATGATGGATACGTGTCATTATACATTTTTTCAAACCCATAGAATGCACAATACCAAGAGTGACCCTAATGTAAACCGTGGGGTCTGGGTGATTACGACATGTCAATGGAAGTTCATCAACTGTAACATATGTATACTCTGGTGCGGGATGTCGGTAATAGGAGAGGCTATGCACGTGTAGGGGCAGGGAATATATGGGAAATCTCTGTACTTTCCTCTTAATTTTGTTGTAAACCCAAAACTGCCCTAAAAACTTGTCTTTAAAAAAAATTATTGCCACCATTTTTAAAAAATCGAAACAATTCACTACATTAAATAAAACATTATTCATTAATTTATCATGTGATAATATGAACCAAAAGACTGTGTTTGTGCGTATATAAACAAATTGGGAGTGTCCTGCCTGCCTGAAGTAAGGCAGACATTATTCATATGCCACCCTATTCGGGTATCTAATCAACTTGTGGTAATTTATGCAGCATGAAAGTAAAGTTCTTTGGAGAAATTATAATGCCTTTTAACTCCAAACTACTTTTTTTTCTTTATTGATTTACATAGAGTTAAATTGCTCAGAGTCATCAAGTCACATTATGGTCACTGATCTGAGCAAGGCCACCATCTTACTTTACATAATTATTTATTACCATTTATTCCCATACTCCAATCCTATCCTCATATAATATCCATTGTAAAGTACTCAACGAATGTTTTTTTTTAAATTTATGTTCTCCCAAAATATGTATGGTTGTTTTGTGAACATGTAATCCATACCCCTATCAAGATATATTTCTATCATGCTAGAAAGTTAAATCATGCCCATTTTAAGTCAATACCACACCACACTCCCAAATCAACTACTGTTCTTATCTCCATCATTCACCTGTTTTAGAACTTTGTATAAATGGGATCATGCATTATAAACTTTTTTGCTTCTGGTTTCCGTCAGTCCGTATGATCCCTGAGGAATTCATCTGTGTTGTGAGTGTATCAGTACTTCCTCCTTTTAAATTTCCATTGTGGTAAAAACACTTACCATGAGATCTACCTTAAATTTTTAAGCGTACTGTCCAATACACTATTGTTGACTATAGGTACAGTGTTGTACCTATCTATCTAGAGCTAATTCATCGTTCTTAACTAAACCTTTATGCCAGTTGATTAGTAATCCCCTATTTTCCCCACCTTGTGGCAACCACCATTCCACTCTTTGACTCTATAAATTTAACAATTTTAGATACTGCATGTAAGTGGAATCATGCAGTATTTGGCTTTCTGTGACTGGCTTATTTCACTAAGCACAATGTCCTCCAGGCTCATCCATGTTGTCACATATTACAGAATATCACTCTTTTTAAAGGCTGCTCTTAGTTTCATTGATTTCTTTCTAATTTTTCTACTTTCTATTATGTTAATTTCTGCTCTAATCTGCTAAATCCTTCCTTCTGCTGATTTTTTTTTTTTTCCCCGATACGCGGGCCTCTCACTGTTGTGGCCTCTCCCGTTGCGGAGCACAGGCTCCGGACGCGCAGGCTCAGCGGCCATGGCTCACGGGCGCAGCCGCTCCGCGGCATGTGGGATCCTCCCAGACCGGGGCACAAACCCGTGTCCCCTGCATCGGCAGGCGGACTCTCAACCACTGCGCCACCAGGGAAGCCCCCTTCTGCTGATTTTAAGCTTAGTTTTTTCATCTTTTTCTAGCTCCTTAGAGTGTAAAGTTTGAGTGTTTATCTGAGATCTTTGTTATTTTTATAAAGTAGGCATTTGTTATTATGAACTTCCCACTTAGGACTGCTTTTTTTGCATCCCACAAGTTTTGGTATGTTGTGTTTTTGTTTGTTTCAATGTACTTCTAGTTTCATTTTTTTTAATTCTTTAACCCAGTGGTTGTTCAAGAGTGGGTTGTTTAATTTCCAAATATCTGTGAATTTTTGAGTTTTACTTTGTTATTGATTTCTAGCTTCATTCCAAGGTGGTCATAAAAAATACTTGGTGTGATTTTATCTTCTTAAATCTGTGTGACCTGACATGTGATCTACCCTGGAGAAAGGTCTGTGTGCACTTGAGAATGTGTACTCCGCAGCTATGGTTACAGTGTTCTATATGTCTTCTAGGTTCATTTGACTTGATCAAATGAACAACTGATCAATAGTGTTGTTCAAGTTCTGTTTCCTTATTAATCTTCTGTCAAGATGTTATATCCACTATTGAAAGTGAGAAATTGAAGTCACTTACTATTATTGTATTGCTGTCTATTTTCCCATCATTTCTGTCACAATGCTTGCTTTATATATTTAGGTGCTCTGGTGGTGGGTGCATATATATTTATTATTTTTATAACTTTCTGGAGAATTGACCCTTTTACCATAATATAATGTCCTTCTTTGTCTCATGTGACAGCTTTGGACTTAAAGTCTCCTTTGTCTAACATAAGTATATCTACCTCCTCCCTTTTGGTTGCCATTTGCATAGAATATCTTTTTCCATTCCTTCACTTTCAGCCTATGGGTTTCCTTAAATCTAAAGTGAGTTTCTTGGAGACAATTATCCATTCAATTACTCTATACTTTTTCGAACGGCAAGTTTAATACATTTACCTTTAAAGTAATTATTGATAGGAAAAGATTTACTTTTGTCATTTTGTTAATTATTTTCTGTTACTTTTGCATTCTTTAGTCTGTGTTTTCCTCTTGTGCAGTCTTCTTTTGTGTTTTGCTTAATTTTTTGTACTTATATGCTTTGATTCCTTTGTATTTTTCTTTGTATATCTTCTTTGGGTAATATTTTTGTGGTTACCTTGGGGCTTACATAAAATATCACATAGTTATAACAGTCTATTTTAGACTGATAGCAACTTAAGTTCAATCACATACAATAACTCTACACTTTAATCTCTCCCCCCCACACTTTTTGTTATTGTTATGACAATTTAATCTATTCACATTGTGTATTTTTAACAAATTTTTGGTTATAGCTATTTTTAATACTTTTGTCTTTTAACTTTTATACTAGAATTAAAATTGATTTATCCATCACCAGTACAGTAATATAGTACTCTGTATTTGTCTACATACTTACCTTTAGCAATGAGTTTCATATGTTTTTTATGTTATTGTGTTGCTGTTTAGTGTCCTTTAATTACAATTTTGTAGAACATTTCTTGTAAGGCAAATCTAGTGGTAACTAACTCACTCACCTTTTGTTCATCTGGGAAAGTTTTTTTCATCTTTTTATTGGACAGTCGTTCCAGATATAGTATTTGTGGTTGGCAGGGGTTTTTTTCCTTCAGCTCTTCGAATATATTACTCACTCTCCTTTGGCCTAAAAGGTTTTGCTGAAAAGTCTACTCACAGTTTTATGGGAGTTCCCTTGTATGTGGCAAGATGCTTTTCTTTTGCTACTTTCAAAATTCTTAGTTTTTGACTTTTGACAATTTAATTATAGTGTGTCTCAGTGTGGATTTCTTTGGGCTCCTCTTCTCTAGTGTCCTTTGGGTTTCTTTAATCTGGATGTCCATTTTCCCTCAGATTTGGGGAGTTTTTGACCATTATGTCCTTGAATAAGCTTCTAGGTCTTTTCTCTCTTTCTTTTCCTCCTTAGATTTTCATAACATTAATTTGTCCACTTGATAGTATTCCATAGCACCTTAAGCTTTCTTCACTTTTTCATTCTTTTTTCTTTATGCTCCTCTGACTAATTTCCAATGAACTGTCTTCAAGTACTCTGATTTTTCTTTTACTTAAAATAGTTACTGTAGAACTCCTCTAGTAAATTTTTCAGTTCATTTATTGTACTCTTCAGCTCCGTGACTTTTTTTGTTACTTTTTTATATTTTTTGTCTTTGTTGAAATTCTCATTTTGATAATGCATTGTTCTCTTGTCTCGGTAAGCACCTTTACGACAGCTATCTTGAATTCTCTAGCCAGTAAATCACATAGCTCCATTTCATCAGGGTCAGTCTCTGGAGATTTATTCTGTTCCTTTGTTTAGAACATCTTTGCCTGATTCTTTATTTTGCTTGAATTTCTGTGTAGGTGTCTATGCATTAGACAAAGTAGGCACCTCTCCTAGTCTTCACAAACTGGTCTCATACAGGAGATGACTCCCACCAATTAGCCCAGCCCAAAGATTCTGGGAACCTCTATCAACTCTTTCCCATCCCAGGGAGAAGCACGAAGCTGTGGTTTTTGTCTGCTGACTCTGTGTGTAACCATGTAGGGAGCTTTGGCATCAGCCAGCCCAGTCACCATCTCTATTCTCCCACAGGCAGCTAGACTACACTGGACCCATCAGAGCTCCAAGACAAGACTGACAAGACAGACACCATTTCTTTGGGCAGCTCCAAAGAAGTTGCAGCATTAGATGCACAGATCAACTCTTTCCCTCCCCAGTGGGAAGCTAAGAGTTGGGATTTTTTTTTTTTTTTTTTTTTGCAGTACGCAGGCCTCTCACTGCTGTGGCCTCTCCCGTTGCGGAGCACAGGCTCCGGATGCGCAGGCTCAGGGGTCATGGCCCATGGGCCCAGCCGCTCCGCGGCATGTGGGATCTTCCCAGACCAGGGCACGAACCCGTGTCCCCTGCATCGGCAGGTGGACTCCCAACCACTGTGCCACCAGGGAAGCCCAAGAGTTGGAATTTTTTATTCTCTCATTCTACACTGAGAAGAGGCAGAGGATCTATGGTGTCTAACAGTCCAAACTGCTGTCTCTGTCCTCCCCTAGGGGGGTAGATTATGCTGGATTCATCAAAATGTCAAAACTGGCAAGACAAAAGCCAGTCCTCTGGGAAGCTCCCTGAGAAAAGTTGAAGTTTTCAACACATGAACAAACACCTTCCCTCACCTGGGAGAACCTGGGAGCTAAAGGACCTCTTCCTGATCCTATTGTGCTTTTCTAGGGGCAGGGACTCAAGCAAGAGGTTGTCCTGAATCTCCCTACTGGCCTCAGGAAGTCTGATTTTGCATTAGTCTGGAATGCAAGAGCCTTTCATTTACTTCCTGTATTTCTCACCACAGGAATTTGTCCATGAGTTACTGTTTGTGGGGGGAAGGAAGGTCCAGGGCTTCCTACTCCACTCTCTTGCTCATGTCACTCCATCACATGCAGCACTTCCTCCTTTCTATTTATGAGTTATATTCTACTATAAGATCACATTTCACTGTATCATCATTTTCATTCAATCCAATTTGTTTATTCCTTTTCTTGCTGATACCAGGGCTCTTTCCAGGTTTTGGATATCATAAGTAAAGCTCTTATGAAAATTTTTATATAAATCTTTTTATGACAATGTAATTTCACATCTTTTGCATAAGTATTTACAAGTGGAGTTGCTGGGTTATAGGGAAGGTATATATTTAATGTTATAAAAAATCACCAAAATATTAGGGTATTATGATATTTTACATGCCCAACAGGAAAATATAAAAATTACCCTTACTCTTTATTATTGGCAACATTTGACATTATCAGTCTTTTTAATTTTAGGTATTCTAGACAGTGTGAAGTAGTATCACATTGTTTCAATGTAACTTTAGAACATATGGACTACCCTTATAATAACTGGTTTAATGTATTTGTTTACTAATTCTAGCAAATCTATTAATTCTGACTTAAATGATCATCTCATATGAGTTTTGTTTTTCTGTTGTTTTGTTTTGTTTTGCTTGTTTGCTTGTTTGTCTTTATGTCAGGCAATCTTTGAAGGGATACCAGACATTATGAATTTTATCTTGGTTGCTGGATATTTTTTTTTCTTATAGTCTTAAGCTAGTTTATACAATGCAGCTTATGTTGTGTAGAACCATGAGATTCTCTTGGGTGCTCCTTTTATGATTTATTAGTGGGTCTGGAACTGTGCTCAGTCTAGGGTTATTTATTCCTCACTACTGAGACAAGACCTTCCTGAGTACTCTATCCATGCGATGAGCTTGCCAGTCTAACTGGTATGAACAAGTGCTATTCCCAGCTCTATGTGAGTATAGGGATAGATCCTTCTAATTATTTCAGATAGTTCTTTTGCCCAGTTTGATCTTTTCTCTCATGCAGGCACTGATATTATTCAGGTGAATAGCTGAAGTGGATCTGGGGTTCTCTCTCTGTGAGCAGCTCCTTCCTTAACTAGGATTCGGGATTTCAGTTTTTTTTTTTTTTCTCCTACCTTATAGTGACCACAGAGTAGCAATGAGCAATGAGAGTTTTTTTTTTTTTTTTAACTCTCTCCACTCTACCTCTTAGCACCCTTCCTCTCTGGACTGCTATTTCTTCCCCCAAACAATGACTCTTATACTCTTTCTAGATCTAGATTTGTGTGTGTGTTGTGTTGTATTTTATTTTAAAGTTAGTTTAAGAAAGCTAGTTACCCTCCACTCTCTCACTTTGGGACACATACAAGGTTGGCTTCAGGGAGGGGAGACATTAGCACATACTAACCCATCATCATGCCATTAAACAAAATCTGACAAACTGATTTTAATGACAAAAATATATCCATTCCAACGATGCTACGATTATCATTGTATAAAATTCTTATTGTCCACAGAACAATAACCAACCCAGGCTACACATGTAAAATATTGCTTTGATTCTAATTTTTTAATTTGTTTTTCTAATTTTAACAGAAGTTTGATAACTAAAGACACATTTATTTTTGAACAAAATATGCAGCATAATCCAGAATGGTGTGATATTTTTGAGAATTATTGCTGCCATGTTAAAAGGAAATGCCCTTTTAAAGTGCTAGTAGAAAAGTTAATTTTCTACAATATAGACTAAACAAAGACACAGGGAACTCATCTTCCATAGACATGAGAGCATTTTAAAGTTTCTTTCATATCAATAGAAAGCCTAAAGATTACTTTTTAAGATCATTCCTTAATTGCACTATTGTTTCCAATTTAAATATGTATTTAGTGGGGGAAAGCACTATTAAAATAAGGGAGCTTGGGCTTCCCTGGTGGCGCAGTGGTCTAGAGTCTGCCTGCCGATGCAGGGGACACAGGTTCGTGCCCCGGTCCGGGAAGATCCCACATGCCGCAGAGTGGCTGGGCTCGTGAGCCATGGCCACTGAGCCTGCGCGTCCGGAGCCTGTGCTCCGCGACGGGAGAGGCCACAGCAGTGAGAGGCCCACGTACCGCAAAAAAAAAAAAAAGTAATAAGGGAGCTTAAAGATATTTCTCCAAATACCTACTTCAAATTCCTATGAAATATTATGTTTTATACATCTTTCTAAGTACATTTATTCCATTTTTTGAGAAAATATTGTATCTTTCAATGTTTTCAGAACCACTTAGATTTATTTAGTGCCTTTTCTCTAAAGAATTCAAGTATCCTTCCTCTTACAGATTTAACTCAAAAAAAAATTCCCAACTAATAATTGGATGCAATGAGATATATTCTATTTTATTTTTCTTTTTATATATTATTTAGACTTTTGAATTTTTCATCCAGCATAATTCTGCCTGGCTGCCTCTGGTTATAAATCAGATCCCTTCAGGTATAGCATTGCTTTGATGAGGCCTTGAGAGTACTCGTAGTTATATTACTTACTGAATTGCATTCCTGTGTCCTGACAGAACAAAACACTGCGAAGTGCACCATAATTTACCATAAAGAAATAACTCTAGCAATAAACACTGTTTAGTGGTGGCAAAGACGAGAATAACAGGGCAAACCAAATAAACATCATAATAACACAGCACATTAGATGACATTTTTATAGCAATGTATAAAAATGACTTTGAAGAATCCTGATAGGGACTTACAGCAAAAGTTTCTTCTATGAGCATAAAACCATCTTGTTATCGTGAAAATCTACAGCTGTTCTCAGGAAAGGTGCTTTTAGAGGAACAATATAATTCTGTTCTAACATGGATGTAAATATTTTGATTAAAACACATTTATAGAATAAGTAGGTCATAATCAATGTAATGAAGTCGATTAATGGGTGATGAATTAAATCCTTAATTAAATTTACTTGCAGAACAATTTTATTCAGTCCTTATACTGATTTACATGATTGAATGCATGGATTTAACGGAATGAAATTCAAGTGTAATTTAATCATCGGTAACTAAAGATAAGTAGGAAAAATAAATATCTAATACAAATTTTGTCAGTGAAAACAAAGGACAAAATAACTCTTGTAGAATAACCCCACTTGATGAGAAATATATATATATATACACATGCTGGAAAAAGTTAATATACTTAAATGCCTCTGTAAGCTAGAGAGATCGTGAGGAAACTGCAGAGGACTAAAATAAAATGAAAATAGGCACTAGGAAGCAAAGTGATTGTATCAAATCCAGCTTTCATTCTGAAGACTTCTGCCAAATTTTGAGAGACTTCGGAGTTTCTCCTTCCCTTTGGACTGCATGGGTTAGAAAAAAACAAAAGATTCTAATGTGTCATGAGAGTCTAATATGACATGCCTGGTGAATTTAGAACCCCAAAGTCATATACTTTTTAAATTTTCTTTCAAGATAATTTATTCTTTTTTTATTGAAGTATAATTTAGTTTACAATGTTGTGCTAGCTTCAGGTATACAGCAAAGTGATTCTGATTTTATATATATATATATATATATGTGTGTACATATATGTATATATATATTCTTTTACAGATTCTGAATATAGCTCCCTGTGCTATACAGTAGGTCCTTTTTGTTTATCTATTTTATATTTATTAGTGTGTATCTGTTAATCCCCAACTCCTAATTTATCCCTCCCCTCCCCTTTTCCCTTTCATAATTATAAGTTTGGTAACCATAAGTTTCTCTGTGATTCTGTTTCTATTTTGTAAATAGGTTTATTTGTATCATTTTTTTAGGCTCCCCATGTAAGTGATATCATATGGTATTTGTCTTTCTATTTCTGACTTACTTCACTTAATAGGATAATATCTAGGTCCATGCATGTTGCTGCAAATGGCAGTATTTCATTTATTTATGGCTGAGTAATATTTTATTTTATATATATATATGTGTGTGTGTGTGTGTGTGTGTGTGTGTATATGTGTGTGTGTGTGTGTGTGTGTGTGTGTGTGTGTGTGTGTGTATCTCACATCTTCTTTATCCATTCATCTGTTGATGGATACTTAGGTTGCTTCCATGTCTTGGCTATTGTAAATAGTACTGCTATGAACACTGGGGTTCATGTATCTTTTCAAATTAGAGTTTTCATCTTTTCCGGATATATGCCCAGGAGTGGGATTGCTGGATCATTATGATAACTCTATTTTTAGTTTTTTAAGGAACCTCATACTGTTGTGGCTACATTGTGGCTACACCAATTTACATTCCCACCAACAGTGTAGAAGGGTTCTTCAGCAAGTAGTGTGGGGAAAGTTGGACACCTGCATGTAAATCAATGAAGTTAGAACACTCCCTCACACCATACACAAAAATAAGGTCAAAATGGCTTAAAGACTTAAACAGAAGACATTACACCATAAAACTCCTAGAAGAGAACATAGGCAAAACATTCTAACATAAATCATAGCAATTCTTTCTCAGATCAGTTTCCCAAGGCAAAAGAAACAAAAGCAAAAATAAACAAATGGGACCTAATCAAACTTATAGCAAAGGAAACCATAAACGAAATGACAGACAACCTACAGACTGGGAGAAAATAGTTGCAAATGATGTAACCTACAAGGGATTAATTTCCAAAATATACAAATAGCACATACAGCTCAATATAAAAAAAACAAACAACCCAATCAGAAAATGAGCAGAAGACCTAAATAGACATTTCTCCAAAGAAGAGATACAGATGGTCAACAGGCACATGAAGAGATGCTCAACACTGCCGACATTCAGAGAAATGCACATCAAAACTACAGTGAAGTATCACCTCACACCAGTCAGAATGACCATCATCAAAAAGTCTACAAATAATAAATGCTGAAGAGGATGTGGAGAAAAGGGCTGTGCTTTTAGTTTTAGAAACATGAATGAAAGATAAATCCTTTATGCAGAAGAGACAGTAAAAATACATATCTATTTTAAACTTGGAACTAGAAAGAAAAAGAATTCTATTAGAATTTTTAATCATAAACTGGATATCACATGGATTTTTGCTTGAATTTATGCTACTCGTGTGTTCACAAGTAAAACGTCAAGTAGACAATTTAATTTAAAGTATGCTTATGTTTGTAGTGCTCCCTGAGGACTGACAGAAGAAAATATAATCATCAAGAGAAGTAACATCAGCCCAGGAATCAAAAATTTCCTATTATATAAAGTTCCAGGGGAAATGAGCAGTTTATGGTCAAAATCAAAAAAGAAACGATGCATCAAAGTAAGAATGAGAAAAAAATATACATGACAGAATATATATTAAAAAATGTAAATATCATAATTACCAGACTATATTACATGCATAAGGAAAGGAATGAAAATAGAACAGGAGCCTATAGAAAACAACTAAATTGGGGAAAGAACAACTGAATTTTTATAAAGAAGACTTGAAATTTAATATTTAAAACATAGATAATATAAAAATTATAAATCACATATAACTTAATGAACCAGAAGACAGATGTAGAGAAATGATTTATAGTAGCAATGATTAAAGAAAACCTCAGATTAAAATTTAAAGGATAGACATCCAGCATGTTTATCTGTTACTGTCTCTCCCACTAGAATATAGCCTCCAGGATGGCAGAAAAACTCCATCTCTTTGGCGCATTAATATACTGCCAGCACTTAGCAGTACATACATAGCACATATAGATACTCAAAAACATTTGTCTGATGAATTAATAAATTAAAAAATGTAGGAGAGGGGAAGATGGCGGAAGAGTCAGATGTGGAGATCACCTTCCTCCCCACCAGAAATACATCTACACGTGGAACAACTCCTACAGAACACCTACTGAACGCTGGCAGAAGACCTCAGACCTCCCAAAAGGCAAGAAACTCCCCACGTACCTGGGTAAGGCAAAAGAAAAAAGAATAAACAGAGACAAAAGAATAGGGACGGAACCTGCACCAGTGGGAGGGAGCCGTGAAGGAGGAATGGTTTCCACACACTAGGAGCCCCTTCGCGGGCGGAGACGGGGGTGGTGGAGGAGGAAAGCTTCAGAGCCGCGAAGGAGAGCACAGCAACAGGGGTGCGGGGGGCAAAGTGGAGAGATTCCCGCACAGAGGATCAGGGCCGACCGGCACTCACCAGCCCGATAGGCTTGTCTGCTCACCCGCCAGGGCGGGCGGGGCTGCGAGCTGAGGCTCCGGCTTCACTCAGAGCGGAGCGCAGGGAGAGGACTGGCGGCATGAACACAGCCTGAAGGGGGTTAGTGCACCACGGCTAGCGGGGAGGGAGTCTGGGGAAAAGTCTGGACCTGCCGAAGAGGCAAGAGACTTTCTCTTCCCTCTTTGTTTCCTGGTGTGCGAGGAGAGGGGATTAAGAGCGCTGCTTAAAGGAGCTCCAGAGACGGGCATGAGCCGCGGCTAAAAGCGCGAACCCCAGAGACGGGCATGAGATGCTAAGGCTGCTGCTGTCACCACTAAGAAGCCTGTGTGCGAGCACAGGTCACTATCCACACCTCCCTTCCAGGGAGCCTGTGCAGCCCGCCACTGCCAGGGTCCCGTGATCCAGGGACAACTTCCCCGGGAGAACGCACGGCGCGCCTCAGGCTGGTGCAACATCATGCCAGCCTCTGCCGCTGCAGGCTCGCCCCGCACTCCGTGCCCCTCCCTCCCCCCAGGCTGAGTGAGCCAGAGTCCCCGAATCAGCGGCTCCTTTAACCCCGTCCTGTCTGAGCGAAGAACAGTCGCCGCGACGTACACACAGAGGCGGGTCCAAATCCAAAGCTGAGCCCAGGGAGCTCTGAGAACAAAGAAGAGAAAGGGAAATCTCTCCCAGCAGCCTCAAGAGCAGCAGATTAAATCTCCACAACCAACTTGATGTACCTGCATCTGTGGAATACATGAAGAGACAACAAATCACCCCAAACTGAGGAGGTAGACGTTGAGAACAAGATTTATTATTTTTTCCCCTTTTCCTCTTTTTGTGAGTGTGTATGTGTATGCTTCTGTTTGAGATTTTGTCTGTATAGCTTTGCTTCCACCATTTGTCCTAGGGTTCTATCCGCCTGTTTTTTTTGTTTTGTTTTGTTTTGTTTCTTTTAAAAAAAGTTTTTTTCTTAATAATTATTTTTTATTTTAATAACTATTTTACTTTATCTTATTTTATTTTATCTTCTTCCTTTTGGTCTTTCCTTCGTTCCCTCCTTCCTTCCTTCCTTCCTCCCTCCCTCCCTCATTTCTTCCTTCCTTCCTTCCTTCCTTCCTTCCTTTCTTTCTTTCTTTCTATCTTTCTATCTTTCTTTCTTTCTACTTTTTCTCCCTTTTATTTAGAGCCATGTGGATGAAAGCTCTTGGTGCTGCAGCCAGGAGTCAGTGCTGTGCCTCTGAGGTGGGAGAGCCAACTTCAGGACACTGGTCCACAAGAGACCTCTCGGCTCCACATAATATCAAATGGCGAAAATCTCCCAAAGATCCCCACCTCAACACCAGCACCCAGCTTCACTCAATGACCAGCAAGCTACAGTGCTGGACACCCTATGCCAAACAACTAGCAAGACAGGAACACAACCTCACCCAGTAGCAGAGAGGCTGCCTAAAATCATAAGTCAACAGATACCCCAAAACACACCACCAGATGTGGACCTTCCCACCAGAAAGACAAGATCCAGCCTCATCCACCAGAACACAGGCACTAGTCCGCTCCACCAGGAAGCCTACACAACCCACTGAACCAACTTTAGCCACTGGGGACAGACACCAAAATGGGAACTACAAACCTGCAGCCTGCAAAAAGGAGAGCCCAAACACAGCAAGATAAGCAAAATGAGAAGACAGAAAAACACACAGCAGATGAAGGAGCAAGATAAAAACGAACCAGACCTAACAAATGAAGAGGAAATAGGCACTCTACCTGAAAAAGAATTCAGAATAATGATAGGAAAGATGATCCAAGGTCTTGGAACTAGAATAGAGAAGATGCAAGAAACATTTAACAAGGACCAAGAAGAACTAAAGATGAAACAAGCAACAATGAACAACACAATGAATGAAATTAAAAATACTCTAGATGGGATCAATAGCAGAATAACTGAGGCAGAAGAATGGATAAGTGACCTGGAAGATAAAATAGTGGAAATAACTACTGCAGAGCAGAATAAAGAAAAAAGAATGAAAAGAACTGAGGACAGTCTCAGAGACCTCTGGGACAACATTAAACGCACCAACACTCGAATTATAGGGGTTCCAGAAGAAGAAGAGAATAAGACAGGGACTAAGAAAATATTTGAAGAGATTATAGTTGAAAACTTCCCTAATATGGGAAAGGAAATAGTTAATCAAGTCCAGGAAGCACAGAGAGTCCCATACAGCATAAATCCAAGGAGAAACACGCCAAAACACATATTAATCAAACTGTCAAAAATTAAATACAAAGAAAACATATTAAAAGCAGCAAGGGAAAAACAACAAATAACACACAAGGGAATCCCCATAAGGTTAACAGCTGATCTTTCAGCAGAAGCTCTGCAAGCCAGAAGGGACTGCCAGGACATATTTAAAGTGATGGAGGAGAAAAACCTGCAACCAAGATTACTCTACCCAGCAAGGATCTCATTCAGATTTGATGGAGAAATTAAAACCTTTACAGACAAGGAAAACCTGAGAGAGTTCAGCACCACCAAACCAGCTTTACAACAAATGCTAAAGGATCTTCTCTAGGCAAGAAACACAAGAGAAGGAAAAGACCTACAATAATGAACCAAAAACAATTAAGAAAATGGGAAAAGGAACATACATATCGATAATTACCTTAAATGTAAATGGACTAAATGCTCCCACCAAAAGAAACAGATTGGCTGAATGGATACAAAAACAAGACCCATATATATGCTGTCTACAAGAGACCCACTTCAGACCTAGAGACACATACAGACTGAAAGTAAGGGGATGGAAAAAGATATTCCATGCAAATGGAAACCAAAAGAAAGCTGGAGTAGCAATTCTCATATCAGACAAAATAGACTTTAAAATAAAGACTATTAGAAGAGACAAAGAAGGACACTACATAATGATCAAGGGATCAATCCAAGAAAAAGATATAACAATTGTTAAATATTTATGCACCCAACATAAGAGCACCTCAATACATAAGGCAAATACTAACAGCCATAAAAGGGGAAATCGGCAGTAACACATTCATAATAGGAGACTTTAACACCCCACTTTCACCAATGGACAGATCATCCAAAATGAAAATAAATAAGGAAACACAAGCTTTAAAAGATATATTAAACAAGATGGACTTAATTGATATTTATAGGACATTCCATGCAAAAACAACAGAATACACATTTTTCTCAAGTGCTCATGGAACATTCTCCAGGATAGATCATATCTTGGGTCACAAATCAAGCCTTGGTAAATTTAAGAAAATTGAAATTGTATCAAGTATCTTTTCCGACCACAACGCTACGAGACTAGATATCAATAATAGGAAAAGATCTGTAAAAAATACAAACACACGGAGGCTAAACAATACACTACTTGATAACGAAGTAATCACTGAAGAAATCAAAGAGGAAATCAAAAAATACCGAGAAACAAATGACAATGAAAACACAATGACCCAAACCCTATGGGATGCAGCAAAAGCAGTTCTAAGAGGGAAGTTTATAGCAATACAATCCTACCTTAAGTAACAGGAAACATCTCAAATAAACAACCTAACCTTGCACCTAAAACAATTAGAGAAAGAAGAACAAAAAAACTCCAAAGTTAGCAAAAGGAAAGAAATCATAAAAATCAGATCAGAAATAAATGAAAAAGAAATGAAGGAAACGACAGCAAAGATGAATATAACTAAAAGCGGGTTCTTTGAGAAGATAAACAAAATGAATAAACCATTAGCCAGACTCATCAAGAAAAAAAGGAAGAAGACTCAAATCAATAGAATTAGAAACGAAAAAGGAGAAGTAACAACTGACACTGCAGAAATACAATAGATCATGAGAGATTACTACAAGCAACTCTATGCCAATAAAATGGACAACCTGGAAGAAATGGACAAATTCTTAGAAATCTACAACCTGCCAAGACTGAATCAGGAGAAACAGAAAATATGAACAGACCAATCACAAGCACTGAAATTGAAACTGTGATTAAAAATCTTCCAACAAACAAAAGCCCAGGACCATATGGCTGCACAGGTGAATTCTATCAAAGATTTAGAGAAGAGCTAACACCTATCCTTCTCAAACTCTTCCAAAATATAGCAGAGGGACGAACACTCCCAAACTCATTCTAGGAGGCCACCATCACCCTGATACCAAAACCAGACAAAGATGTCACACAGAAAGAAAACTAAAGGCCAATATCACTGATGAACACAGATGCAAAAATCTTCAGCAAAATACTAGCAAACAGAATCCAACAGCACATTAAAAGGATCATACACCCTGATCAAGTGGGGTTTATTCCAGGAATGCAAGGATTCTTCAATATATGCAAATCAATCAATGTGATACACCATATTAACAAATTGAAGAAGAAAAACCATATGATCATCTCAATCGATGCAGAAAAAGCTTTTGACAAAATTCAACACCCATTTATGATAAAAACTCTCCAGAAAGTGGGCATAGAGGGAACCTACCTCAACATAATAAAGGCCATATATGACCAACCCACAGCAAACATCATCCTCAATAGTGAAAAACTGAAAGCATTTCCTCTAAGATCAGGAAGAAGACAAGGATGCCACTCTCACCACTATTATTCAAAAACATAGTTCTGGAAGTCCTAGCCACGTCAATCAGAGAAGAAAAAGAAATAAAAGGAATACAAATTGGAAAAGAAGAAGTAAAACTCTCCCTGTTTGCAGAAGACATGATACTATACATAGAGAATCCTAAAAATGCCAGAAAACTACTAGAGCTAATCAATGAATATGGTAAAGTTGCAGGATACAAAATTAATGCACAGAAATCTCTTGCATTCCTATATACTAATGATGAAAAATCTGCAAGAGAAATTATGGAAACACTCCCATTTACCACTGCAACAAAAACAATAAAATACCTAGGAATAAACCTACCTAGGGAGAAAAAGACCTGTATGCAGAAAACTGTAAGACACTGATGAAAGAAATTAAAGATGATACCAACAGATGGAGAGATACACCACGTTCTGGGCTGGAAAAATCAATACTATGAAAGTGATTATATTACCCAAAGCAATCTACAGATTCAATGCAATCTCTATCAAATTACCAATGGCATTTTTTACAGAACTAGAACAAATCATCTTAAAACTTGTATGGAGACACAAAAGACCCCGAATAGCCAAAGCAGTCTTGAGGGAAAAAAACGGAGCTGGAGGAATAAGACTCCCTGACTTCAGACTATACTACAAAGCTACAGTAATAAAGACAGTATGGTACTGGCACAAAAACAGAAACATAGATCAATGGAACAAGATAGAGAGCCCAGAGATAAACCCATGCACCTATGGTCAACTAATCTATGACAAACGAGGCAAAGATATAAAATGGAGAAGAGATAGTCTCTTAAATAAGTGGTGCTGGGAAAACTGGACAGCTACATATAAAAGAATGAAACTAGAACACTCCCTAACACCATACACAAAAATAAACTCAAAATGGATTTGAGACCTAAATGTAAGATGAGACACTATAAAACTCTTAGAGGAAAACATAGGAAAAACACTCTTTGACATAAATCACAGCAAGATCTTTCTTGATCCACCTCCTGGAGTAATGGAAATTAAAAAAAAAATAAACAAATGGGACCTGATGAAACTTTAAAGCTTTTGCACAGCAAAGGAATCCATAAACAAGATGAAAAGACAACCCTCAGAATGGGAGAAAATATTTGCAAATGAATCAACAGACAAAGGATTAATCTCCAAAATATATAAACAGCTCATGCAGCTCAATATTAAAGAAACAAACAACCCAATCCAAAAATGGGCCAAAGACCTAAATAAACATTTCTCCAAAGAAGACATACAGATGGCCAAGAAGCACATGACAAGCTGCTCAACATCACTAATTATTAGATAAATGCAAATCAAAACTACAATGATGGGGCTTCCCTGGTGGGGCAGTGGTTGAGAGTCCTCCTGCCGACGCAGGGGACACGGGTTCATGCCCCAGTCCAGGAAGATCCCACATACCACGGAGCGGCTAGGCCCTTTAGCCATGGCCGCTAAGCCTGCACATTTGGAGCCTGTGCTCCACAACGGGAGAGGCCACAACAGTGAGAGTCCTGTGTACCGCAAAAAAAAAAAAAAAAAAAGTACAATGAGGTATCACCTCACACCAGTTAGAATGGGCACCACCAGAAAATGTACAAACAACAAATGCTGAAGAGGGTGTGGAGAAAAGGGAACCCTCTTGCACTGTTGGTGGGAATGTAAATTGATACAGCCACTATGGAGAACAGTATGGAGGTTCCTTAAAAAACTAAAAATACAATTACCATGTGATCCAGCAATCCCACTACTGGGCATATACCCAGAGAAAACCATAATCCAAAAAGACACATGCACCCCAATGTTCACTGCAGCACTATTTACAATAGCCAGGTCATGGAAGCAATCTAAATGTCCATCAACAGAGGAATGGATAAAGAAGATGTGGTACATATATACAATGGAACATTAATCAGCCATAAAAAGGAACAAAATTGAGTCACTTGTTGAGACACGGACAGATCTAGAGATTGTCATACAGAGTGAAGTAAGTCAGAAAGAGAAAAACAAATATCGTATATTAATGCATGTATGTGGAACCTAGAAAAGTGGTATGGATGAGCTGGTTTCCAGGGCCGAAGTTGAGACACAGATGTAGAGAACAGACGTGTGTACACCAAGGGGGGAAAACCGCGGTGGGGTGGGGATGGTGGTGTGCTGAATTGGGCTATTGGGATTGACATGTATACACTGATGTGTATAAAACTGATGACTAATAAGAACCTGCAGTATAAAAAAACAAACAAACAAAAAAACAACTAGTACTAAACTTTCCTTGGGTTATTTGTATGGAAATATGTTAATATAAATATTTCAGACATTACATGAAATTTCTAAAAATCTTATATGTTCTGGTAGAATGTTATAATTCAAAATTCTAGTTATTAGTTTAAAATGTATATCTCAGAAATAACTAAATTTCCTTGTCAATTGCATTATTATTATGAACTTTTATCAAATATTTAAACATGGTCATTTTTAAGTCTTTTGTCATTTAGAGACAGTTCTGGGTATACTCTGATGCTTTTACAAATATGTTCCTATAAAAGGGTTTCATCTTCAAGAAATTCATGGAAAAGACTCTGACAAGTACAGGTTTCTGGCAACTGACTATACTGCTGAACTGAATGAATAAGCATTTTCAGAACTCTAATGGAGAACTGATGAACTCATAAAAGTGCTAACAAAAGATCAAGATGAAAAAAAAATTAATTACACGGGACTGAGTGAACTGATGAGGGTGATTATAATATTTGTGACTTCTGTTTGAATAAAAAAAAAAGGATCATACTCCATGATCAAGTGGGGGTTATCACAGGAATGCAAGGATTCTTCAATATATGCAAATTGATCAAGTGGGGTTTATCACAGGAATGCAAGGATTCTTCAATATACACAAATCAATCAATGTGATATACCATATTAACAGAGTGAAGGAGAAAAACCATGTGATCATCTCAATAGATGCAGTAAAAGCTTTTGACAAAATTTATCACCAATTTATGATAAAAACCTTCCAGAAAGTAGGCAGAAAGGGAACTTACCTCAACATAATAAAGGCCATATATGACAAAACCACAGCCAACATCGTTTTAAATGGTGAAAAACTGAAACCATTTCCACTAAGATCAGGAACAAGACAATGTGCCCCACTCTTACCACTATTATTCAACATAGTTTTGGAAGTTTTAGCCACAGCAATCAGAGAAGAAAAAGAAATAAAAGGAATCCAAATCGGAAAAGAGGAAATAAAACTGTCACTGTTTGTACATGACATGATACTATACATAGAAAATCCTAAAGATGCTACCAGAAAACTACTAGAGCTAATCAATGAATTTGGTAAAGTAGCTGGATACAAAGTTAATGCACAGAAATCTCTTGCATTCCTATACACTAATGATGAAAAATCTGAAAGAGAAGTTAAGGAAACACTCCCATTTACCACTGCAACAAAAAGAATAAAATATTCTAGGAATAAACCTACCTAAGGAGACAAAAGACCTGTATGCACAAAAGTATAAGACTCTGATGAAAGAAATTAAAGATGATACAAACAGATGGAGAGATATACCATGTTCTCGGATTGGAAGAATCAACATCTTACAAATGACTATACCACCCAAAGCAATCTACAGATTCAATGCAATCCCTATCAAACTACCAATGGCATTTTTCACAGAACTAGAACAAAAAATTTCAATTTGTATGGAAACACAAAAGACCCCGAATAGCCAAAACAACCTTGAGAAAGAAAAACGGAGCTGGAGGATTCAGGCTCCCTGACTTAAGACTATACTACAAAGCTACAGTAATGAAGACATTAAGATACTGGCACAAAAACAGAAAGATAGATCAATGGAACAGGATAGAAAACCCAGAGATAAACCCACGCATATATAGTCACCTTATCTTTGATAAAGGAGGCAAGAACATACAATGGAGAAAAGACAGCCTCTTCCATAAGTGGTGCTGGGAAAACTGGACAGCTACATATAAAAGAATGAAATTAGAACACTCCCTAACACCGTACACAAAAATATACTCAAAATTGATTAAAGACCTAAATGTAAGGCCAGACACTATAAGACTCTTAGAGGAAAACGTAGGCAGAACACTCTCTAACAGAAATCACAGCAAGATTCTTTTGACCCACCTCCTAGAGAAATGAAAATAAAAATAAACAAATGGGACCTAATGAAACTTAAAAGCTTTTGCACAGGAGAAGAAACCATAGACAAGACAAAAAGACAACCCTCAGAATTGGAGAAAATATTTGCAAACGAAGCAACTGACAAAGGATTAATCTCCAAAATATACAAGCAGCTCAGGCAGATCAATATCAAAAAAACAAACCACCCAATCCAACAATGGGCAGAAGACCTAAATAGACATTTCTCCAAAGAAGATATGCCAACAAACACATGAAAGGATGCTCAACATCACTAATCATTAGAGAAATGCAAATCAAAACTACAATGAGGTATCACCTCACACTGGTCAGAATGGCCATCATCAAAATGTCTACAAAGAATAAATGCTGGAGAGGGTGTGGAGAAAAGGGAACCCTCTTGCACTGTTGGTGGGAATGTAAATTGGTACAGCCACTATGGAGAACAGTATGGAGGTTCCTTAAAAAACTAAAATTAGAACTACCATACAACCCAGCAATCCCACTACTGGGCATATACCCTGAGAAAACCATAATTCAGAGAGAGTCATGTACCACAATATTCATTGCAGCTCTATTTACAATAGCCAGCAAATGGAAACAACCTAAGTGTCCATCGACAGATGAATGGATAAAGAAGAGGTGGCACATATATACAATGGAATATTACTTAGTCATAAAAGGAAATGAAATTGATATATTTGTAGTGAGGTGGATGGACCTAGAGACTGTCACAGAGAGTGAAGTAAGTCAGAAAGAGAAAAACAAATATTGTATGCCAACACATATATATGGAATCTAAAAAAAAAAAAAGTTCTGAATCACCTAGGGGCAGGACAGGAATAAAGACACAGATGTATAGAATGGACTTGAGGACATGGGGAGGGGGAAGGGTAAGCTGGGATGAAGTGAGAGAGTGGCATGTACGTATATACCCTAAAAAATGTAAAATAGATAGCTAGTGGGAAGCAGCCACATAGCACAGGGAGATCAGCTTGGTGCTTTGTGTCCACCTAGAGGGGTGGGGAAGGGCGGGTCGGAGGGAAACGCAAGAGGGAGGAGATATGGGGATATGTATATGTATAGCTGATTCACTTTGTTATAAAGCAGAAACTAACACACCATTGTAAAGCAATTATACTCCAATAAAGATGTAAAAGAAAAATTGAAGTAAAGGATGATATTATTTTCTCAATAAAATTTTATGAAACAAATATCCAAAATAAGAGACAAAAAGATTAAATTGCAAAACAGATGAGTAAAATGGAGCTGAATAAAGCAAAGAATAAAAGTAAAAAAACTGAAATGCCATAGATAAGAACATCATTATAGAAGCAGAAACACATCAGAACATTTAATCCAAAATATGAAATCAATCAATTTACTAGAACTATCAGAATGCACTGAAATAGGACAAAGATGGAAACTATAAGAGAAAATATGAAAAGTGTAGAGGACAAAAATGGTTATTTGACATCACTGAAAAAGAGACCATACAAATGGAATAGAAGCAACAAATAGATGTTAAATATCTATATATAGATATATAGATATTCCTTAGATGAAGGCTATAATATTCACATCTAAACAGACTTAAAACTTTCCACAAACAAAATTAATGAATATAGATAAAAACCTAATGTACTCCCATGAAAAAATAAAAAATTGAGCATTAAATCTGAAAAAAGAATCAAGCAAGCATTCACATAGAAAAACAAAAGAAAAATGCATTCAAACAGCCTCAGACTGCTCTCTGCCTTATTATTTGAAAAAAACACTGTGAATAAAGTCTATACCTCACTGAGGACTGAAAATGTTATAAGCTAGCTATTAAACAACACAACAAAAGTGAATGTTTCACATATGAAGGCAAGGGGACAATCTCAGACACTCTCATGAAGTAAACATATATTTTTAAATAAAAGTACTTAGAGACGTATTCTAGGTAGTCATTAGAGGTACTGGAATAAAGAACTCAGGAGTAGAGAAACTGAAGTGGAGGAAAGTGGCGTGCTAGTGAAACCATTTCAATATACAACTAAGCCTCGACTGTTGTCATAAATGTCATTACAAAAAAGGGAAAAAAAAGAATGCAAGTTTTATAAATAGTTATGGAAAGGTAAAATACTTCTGTAAAAATATTATTTAATAATCTGGAACTATTTCACAATGTGCATGATGAAGATGATACTTTATTTGTAAATTTCTCTTATAAATTAAATGTGAACCTTACAGTTAGGGCCAACGGGTATATGAAAAGATGCCCAGCATCACCAATCACTGGGTAAACACAAATCAAAACCACAATGAATTATCACCTCATACCTGTTAGAATGGCTATTATAACAAGAGTCGGTAAGCATGTGGAGAGAAGGGAGCTCTTGTGCACCCTTGGTGGGAATGTAAATTGGTACAGCCAATATGGAAAACAGTATAGAAGTTCTTCAAAAAAATTAAAAATAGAACTACCATATGATCTGCCAATCCCACTTCTGGGTCTATATCCAAAGGAAATTAGGGGCTTCCCTGGTGGTGCAGTGGTTAAGATTCCACCTGCTAATGTAGGGGACATGGGTTTGAGCCCTGGTCTGGGAAGATCCCACATGCCGCGGAGCAACTAAGCCCATGCACCACAACTACTGAGCCTGTGTTCTAGGGCCTGTGAGCCACAACTACTGAGTCTGTGTGCCACAACTACTGAAGCCCACGTGCCTAGAGCCCGTGCTCTGCAGCAAGAGAAGCCACTGCAATGAGAAGCTCATGCACTGCAACAAAGAGTAGCACCCCCTCGCTGCCACTAGAGAAAAGCCCACGCACAGCAACAAAGACCCAATGCAGCCAAAAAATAAATAAAATAAAATAAAGTTTTAAAAAACACAAAGGAAATGAAATCAAAGAGATATCACAGCATTGTTCACAATAGGCAAGACAGGGAAACAAACTAAGTGTCCATCAATGAATTAATGAATTTTTAAAATGTGAGATATATATACATATATAGATACACACACACACACACACACACACACAATGGAATATTATTCGGCCATAGAAAGAAGGCAATCCTGGCATTTGTGACAACATGGATTAACTTTGAGGGCATTACGCTAAGTGAAATAAGACAGAGAAAGACAAGTACTCTATGATACCACTTATATATGGAAACTAAAAAAGCTAAACTCATCGAAATAGAGAGTAAAATGATGGTTGCCAGGGGGCTAGCAGGTGAGGGAAATGGGGTTGGTCAAGGGACACAAACTTCCATTTATAAGATGAGTAAGTTCTGGGGATCTAATTACAGCAGATCTATGCAATGGTGACTAGAGTTAACAACACTGTACTATATAATTGAAAGTTGTTAAGAGAGTAGATCTTAAATATTCTTACCACACACACACAGAGATACTAATGATGTGAGGTGATGGAGGTATTAACTAACCTTATGTGGCAACCATTTCACGATATGTACATGTATCAAAGCATCATGCTATATCCTGTTGTATACCATAAATGTACACAAGGTCATATGTCAATTGCACCTCAGTAATAGACACTACAGTTAAAAATGAAAAAAAACCCACATTAAAAAGCAAATCTCCAAAGAAAAGAGCCACATGACCATTTGTTTAAGAGATTTCTAAAACTCTGATATTATCATCTCAACTTGGAGTATAAGAAAAGAACAAAATATCACCTGTATATCGGGAATTTTCAACAGAACATTTGTAATTTTTTTTCTCCTTTTATAGAAAGAGAGGTAAGAGTCCAAATGATTATGCTTAGTTTACATACTGAGGGTATCTTATTTTCAAATATATCATGAATTAGTGAATGTGTACTTATCAAGAAGATTGGGACAGAAGAATATTTCACTTGGTAAAAATAGTTGAGCCAATTAGACCATCCACTTCTTCACCTGGTAATTCTAAGGAAATAATCCGAAAACCCAGTGTCTGATATCACAGACATGGTAGAAATAGACCAGTTAAAAAAAATTAACCTGCTCTGACAAGAGCCAAGGTAAAGTCCCCAACATAAGGAGGCTGGAGGTATATGTCTTCAGACACTGTTAGGAAAGTGAACCCAGTGATTTCCCCATAAGGAGTACCTAAGACTTGACTCCAGCTTAACCAGGGCCCAAGACACGTCAACAGGACAACAACGTTTGCCAGCCCCACTCAAGGAGAAGTGCCAGACTGTGAACTGGGGGGTCAGGGGAGGGAGACTGGGGGAATGGATGACCCATGGGACTAGAATTAACTTTTTATTCTGTCTCATTTTCAGCAATGAACACATGTGATGCTTCTATTCAGAAAAAAAGTGATAGTTTTCAAAAATGGTTGTTGTAGATTATATATAACATGGGCCATATTCATGATCTAAGTGCTGAAGCAGGTTAAAAGTGGTATAAATTCTACTTACAACTATGAGGAACAAATGAGTTTGGAAGGAAAAAAAGCAACAAAATGATATGGACAGTAAGATTATAAATGACTGTTTTTTTCCTAATGTTTAAACCATCTAGAATATAGTTCTATTTTAAAATCATTTTAAAGTATTTTAATAATAATTTGTATCCAATCATTGTGCAAAAAATATAGACAAATGACCTTTGTGATTTATGTGTCAAATATCGTCACACTTTCCAGACTTTAAACAGATTATAGGATGACCAATGAATCTTATTAAATGCATATTACAATTATTTTTAAAAATTTGGTGCATTGAAAAATAATTTTGAAAACTGGAGACTTAAAATGGAGGTAATTTCCAAGTGAACATTCTTTCTGGTCTCACCGTTTAAGAAAGCGGAGTAGGAACCATTGACTGATTGACCGTTGGCATTATCAGCATTTTACATGTGACAAATATTCATGCAACTGAACCAAATTTTACCTCTAATCAAGAATGGCAGAGTCACGCAGAGACTAGTTATATTCCCACTAAAGCAATCAAGGAAAAATTTCTTTCAGATGTGGTAAAAACCCACACAGAGACTTTTATGAAAATTTGGTGTTCCTTGCCGGGAGGAAAATCCACAAGGCCAAAGAACCTTATCTCCTGCAACTATTATTCTTCAGAGTATTTCAAGAGCTCATTGTCAGAGAAATTGAACTTGACCCTGCTTTTGATTTGGAGTAATTTCTTATCACAGAACTGTCACTTCCCAGCATTCCAACCTCAGGCACATGATGAGCTATGGCCTGACAGGAGCTATAATCAGAGGTAAAGCAACTGGTGATAAAGTATGAAGTGCCTTGAGTTTTGATATAAATCAACAGAGAAATCCCTTCTCTATCCAGTTAAATCACTTATAACTTTATTGTCTTACAGGAAATACAGCCTGTGTCAAAAGAAAGGCGAAGTCAGAATCTGCTGCTAGAATTCCTATAATGTCTATTTTCTCAACAGTGCTTTAGCAAACTTTCGGTCCTGAGATTTGAAAAGAGCGTCGTTACTAATTCAGAGTACGTTGTGTTGACCCTACCCTGGGCCTGAGGGTAGAATCCCATTGTGTTAAGAGCTCACTGTCGCCCCCTTTTCCAGAAATTGCCCTCAACTGGGAGGAACTGCCTTATCCTCCCCCTTCTCCTCAGCCACAGCCCCCAGTTACTGACGGAATGATTCTGGGGTTCAGAAGGACAAGCACCTCACCTTTTGCGCAGTTGATACTCCAGAGCCCCACTCCCCGAGCCCCGACCCACACACCCTGCCCCCATGTCTTGGTTGGCCAAAAAGTTCGTTCGGCTCTTCCGGAAGCTCTTAAAACCCGAACGAACTTTTGGGCCAACCCAATATTAGCCCAAGGCCAGATTTTATGCTACTGGGTTCTTTCTCCCTCCCTTCCTGCCTCTTCCCCTTTTCCTGCTTCACATCCTTCCTTAAAGGCTCTCCCCAAAATGCATTTCCTCCATAAATTACAGTCATCCAAATTCCTGTTTTAGGCTCGCCTTTAAGAGACAGTGTAAGTTCAACAAACAAATGTTGGCTTCTCAGGCATACGTGACAATGCTTAAGTTTTTTGAAAGCATGACCTTAATTTTGGGACAACAAGATTCGACTCCTATACTTGGACCTCATTTTTGCATCCAACAACTCTGAAATTAGCAGCGGAAGACAGGATACCCTGTCTGCCCTCCAAAGGTCTCTATCCTTCACAAAATTGAAATGCAGAATGCCTTCTGATGCCCCAGGGTTTGCTGCAGTACCTTGCCCTGCCTCATCTTTATGTGACTTCTAAATCAATCATTTTACATATGTGTGAGAAGTTGTTTTGATTTGCTTGAATTCCTGCTAAAGAGAATTTTAATTTACATTTCAATCACCGGGAAAAAAAATTTTTGAGCAGGTCCTGGGGATAGAGCAATGAACACAACAAACAAAATCCTTATTTTTATGATGCTTAAATTCTAATTGTGGAACGCCAAAAATTAAAAAAAGAAAATAAATAAAAAGCATACTTTCTAGTAAAGAAGCAATTTCCCAAAATAATATATTCAACTTTGTCTCTCAATTTTAAACAATCTTTCCCTCCATACATTGCACTCTAGGCCAAGAAGCTTAATAGTCATTGAAATGTTTTAATGAAATATAGATTGACCAAAATGGTATAATTCCTATGATGTAATTCCTCAGTGGTGGTAAGTTGAAGAAACTATCGTTTGAAAGTTGATACTAGGTTTACCCAATAATTTCATTGCCCAATTATTTGCATATTGATGGGGCTTTGGGAATATCACGGCATCCAGTACAGCCTTTTTTCACAATATACATCAAGATTGTGTTTCCAATTAGACCACTGGAGTAATAGACACATTCACTGGGGAGATGAGGCCAGGTCAAAACAAGGAATCACATACAGCTCTAGCTGCAGAAGAGATTTGAACGCTACCAGATGCTGAGATGCTTGAGGATGGTACCATGTGTCCCCAACAGAGAAGATACTAAGTAAATGTTTGTGGAATGAAAGAATAAATAAATAAATACATAGATCCATATAGTGAAAATTAGCATTTTATATTTCTTCTTGCTCCTTACTGGCTCTGAGGAAATATGTCATGTAATCTTAGACAATAATTTCCTCAGAGATAAAAAAAATGACTTTAAGCCAGAAGGCATTTCAGAAATCACTTTGTGACTTTACTACAGACATTAATGATTATTGGGTGATGTTTCAGATTAATAGGTCATACTCATCGTAGCTGTAAAAATAAGTACTATTGTGTGAAGTAGCTAATGTCTAAAACGTAATGGACAGTTTCTAATATAAACATTTCAGGGACATTTTAGAAGTAATATTTCCTTCCTCACATCTTTCAATACAGACATAGAACAAAAAAAAAATCAGTTAATCTATCTATTAATCTATATCTATTAATAGATAGATTAATCTATATCTATTAATCTATCTATCTATCTATACTCCTTTTCATTGCTGAACCCCAAATTGACTCTGAACAAGTAGTCCCATTGATTCTCTAGCTAGTTTCCTTTCTTGACTGTTTAAGAATCACCTACAGTTTGCTTTTGAACCCTTTGCAAGATATTCCTGAAATTCTTTTTCAGTCCAACTTGTTTTGCCCTGCCATTTTATAATTTGTAGATAGTTAGTTGTCTTTAGATAAACCAATGTTTACGTTTCAATGTTATCTTCTTCCCTGTAGTAGCTGCTTTGACTTTGCCCATTACTGGTACTATGAAAATTAAGTAATATATCAATACTTTATATACTTAGTATACTTAAGCTTATCAATTAACATAATTATTTTAGCTATAATTAAAATATAAAATTTGTTCTCATCAAATATGCAGATTTCACAGAGCTGGAAGGCAAAGTACTATAATAAAAGCTAGATTAAATATCATTCGCTAGGAGGGGTTGGATCTCAAACTCGAAAGATGAATTCAAAGCCTTGTATTTATATTCAAAAAATTCATTGCATAAGTACAGAGGGGAAGATATGAAACATAGGCAAAATTTACTTGGAAAAAAAATAATAAATTGGAGATTTAACTGCAAACTCAGTGGGATCAATATTGAGATGGGACAACTTAAAAATTAAATCCAGTTTTAGCTGGGCTGATAACGTCACATGAAATTACAGTTCTGCTGTAATCTCGTATTTCTCAATGTCTATTCAGGAATATTTCTCATCTAAATACTACTTTTTTTTTTAAATCATTAGCAATGTTTTACAATGTTAATGCTTGATCAACTTGACTCACTGAAGTATGTGCTGGAACAATTGGAGCTACTTAAGAGTGAGATAAAGTGCTCCACTAAGGATATCCAAAGAGGAGAGAGAATGAGAGGGCAAGTAGAAAATGTAGAGTCAATGAGGTGAAAAGGCAGACCTGAACAAAAAGCAATAAAACACTCTTCAATCAAATACAGATGAAATGCTCTCCATTTTCTGTGGGAACATCATATGCTTACAACTGAAGACCAATATCAAATCAATGAACTAAGTACATGTATCCATAAGTCACAAATAACTAAATGGGCACCTACATTTATCTTCTCTCTCACTGCCTGGATTAGATTTACCATTGCAAGTATATGCATTGTTATTGTTTGCATAACTGCCCAGGATAACATGAAATGCTAAGTGGTTAACATACAAGTAGGTCCTAATGACACATTTCAACAGTGTATCATGATTGTGGGTGAAATGGTATCAAATGTATTTTATTTCTTTTTAGAAAGTTTGACTTCTATAATGTGCATTTCAGCACATGTGTTATTCATGGCATTTTTTAAACCGCATAGAACTCCTTCTCCGTCTCCAGAGTCATATGCCACTTCCCAAAAAAATAATTCTCCAATCTTCTGAAGAATACATCTGAAGGTATATTCTGTGTTTGGTGTGTATTTGAGAGATAAGAGAGAAAATGCATTATTTTTTACATTTTATCTGTTTGTGTACTGATTTAAAATACTGTTATTATTATTAAAATGTGTATTTTGCAATAATTATATCATGATTCTACTAAAATCTACCTGGCAACTTAGTTACCTGTGATCACCTATGAGTGTTTTATGTTTTCTCTAAATGCAATGAACCTCACACAGTTGTAATAATTAAATGTAATTCCTTTCCTTATATTCCTGATAATTCTCCAAGTCATCTCAGCTCAAGCCACTCCCTAATTAAGAAGAGATGAAAAAAGTAGCAGGTATTTTGGCAAGTTGATTTTTAACACTCAATTACATTGTTTCCCTCAAAAAAAAGCAAGCTATAGAAAATCCTTCTCAGATTCTTACTTTATTCTAGTAGTAGGACTAGTTCAGAGACAAGGTACAATATCAAATTCAAATGCAATAATACTACAATAATAAGGCTCACTTTTAAAGCATCGCTGAACATTAGAATATAATTTAATGGCTGAGTGGCTAAAAGAATTTAATCTCCTTCCTTCCGCATGGCACAAGAATTGCTGCTACTCCCAGCAGCATCAGGTCCAGCAGTTGGGGGGGGAATCTAGCTTGAGGAGTATAACAGGTTTGTCAAGTCTAGAGGGAAGCATGTGATGTAAATGTATTACATGTACATGAAACCACCATTTCCCTTCCTAGGAATGTTTTGTCTTGACATTGCCATCTTTTCTTTTCCTCCAAAAGGAAAGATAACAAAATTGCAAAGAGCTATCTTCATTAAATTCACATCATCCCCAAGTTCTATAAATATGCAGCTAGACATAACCAAGTTTTACACACACATATAAATTGAATCAAAGGGGAAGAAATAGGAAAGATTGAGACTATAATTCAGCGATTTAATGTTATCCTTGGATCAATCCAGACTGATTTTTTTCCTCGCAGAATGATTTCAAGAAATTTCTCTATGCTATTATGATCTCAAAAGGAGAATAATGAGAAATGAGGCAATGAATATGAGAATATGATATGGTGGCTATCATCAGGACGTTATTGATTACACCATCCATTAAAACATACAGAGGCCTTTTAAGAGTATCCATGAGAAAAATTCCTCTATGATTTTAGTACCAGAGAAAATTCTTATTTTTATCTTACAGGAACAATGATTCAGCCCTTATGTTTCTCTGTTTGTTCTAGCTACTGGAAAGTCCAAGCCAAAGTTTTAAACCCCTCTTACAAGTGACAATGACTTTCTGTTATGCTTTTGTCCCCTAATCTTTCATTTAGCTCTACATTATTATCTTATTACTTCTTCCCTCATACCTCATGTCTGCCTGAAAGTCGACCCAAATTCTCTCTTTTTAAAAACTGTATGGAACAAAGTGCAACATAAATAAATAGTACATTGGGATTCTTATTATATTTTAAAGGAAATCATTATAATTCTTTAAAAGATTCCTGTTCCTACTTTCAACGGAATGACTTGTGGTTTTGTTTTCTTGGTTTTTTTTTGCGGTGCGCGGGCCTCTCATTGTTGTGGCCTCTCCCGTTGCGGAGCACAGGCTCCGGACGCGCAGGCTCAGCGGCCATGGCTCACGGGCCTAGCCGCTCCGCGGCATGTGGGATCTTCCCGGACCGGAGCACGAACCCGCGTCCCTTGCATCGGCAGGCGGACTCTCAACCACTGCACCACCAGGAAAGCCCTGCCTTGTGGTTTTATACGCAAAGTTCATTAAGCAATACAAAAGAAAATATCTTCCAAGACAATGTCACAGACAGTGAGGGCTGGTTCTACATAACTCTTTCTTGTTTGACTCTTTGATCAATAGTTGAATATACCCTTGCCTTCTGAGTACCACACTTGCCTAAGTTTCTTCCTACCATACTAATTGTGAATTCCCAGGCTCCCCTCTCGTTCCTGAGATCATAATTTTGGAATGCTTAGCCTTTGGTCTCTTCTTTGTCTACTCTCCCTTTCTTGGACTCACATCCAGTCTTATAGCTTTAAGTACCATCAATATGTTGGCAGTCCCAAATGTGTGTTTCTAGCCTAGACCACTCTTCCAAATTCAAGACATATATCCAACTGACTGCTCAAAATCTCCCCTTGGATATCTAATAGCATATCAAGTTCAAAATGTATTTCTAAAACCAAACTCAGGATTTTCCTCCCTAAACATGCTCCACCTGTAGCCTTCCTCACTTCAATTGTTGGCAACTTGATCCGTCCAGTAGTTCAGGTCAAAGCCCTGGAATTATCTCTGACTCCCCTCTTTCTCTCCCACTTGGCATCTAATGCATCAAGAAATTCTATTGGGGGCTCCCCTGGTGGCGCAGTGGTTGGGAGTCCGCCTGCCGATGCAGGGGACACGGGTTCGCGCCCCGGTCCGGGAAGATCCCACATGCCGCGGAGCGGCTGGGCCCGTGAGCCTTGGCCGCTGAGCCTGCGCGTCCGGAGCCTGTGCTCCGCAATGGGAGGGGCTATTCTATTATCTTCTAATGTTTCGCTATATACCTTCTTTGTTAGGGTCATTAACAGTGCAGTTCTGATCAGAATAACCTAATTGCTGTTGATAAATACCCTTAAAACTGGCAAACACATCAGGATAAATTCAGTACCTAAACACTCCTCTCTCTTTATCTGTGAACATAAATCTATGACTCACTATTAAAAGTATTTTGCCTCTCTCCTCTCAAAGTTATAAGAGTTCTGAGTCTTTACAGAATAAAAGAATAAAAAGGCTTAGGCATTTCCCTAATGATTCTTATTATACATTTTTAATACACAACTTTTTAACATTATAACTTATTATAACATACAACATAAGTAAACTTAACCATCACCATTTCCTCACCTTGAAGGGCAGCAGACACAGGGGAACCTAACCCAAGAGGACTTTAGTTACTTTATTAGATGTTCTGGGACAAACTGCAATTCACAACTTTGAGGAGAACGTCATGGCCACCCCAACCTGGGCAAATTTCCTTCTACTGTATTTTTTTTTAGGACACTACTCTGAGGAACAAGAACAAGAGGACACAGGTTAGTTTATGGGACTTACTGAATACTCCTCTTACATTAGAGTACAATGATATATAATGGGGAAAAAATTAAAACCTGAACTATGTTCTCACTCGAATCCACTGATACTTCACTTTCTGCATGAAATAGAAGCCATCATTTTATTTTTGAGTAGTTATCTGTTTTAAAGCCATGAATAAATATGATTAAAATAGTCAGACATCTCAAGATTGAAATACGAATCGTGGACCCAAATCAAGAGCCTTTCATTTTCTGTGTTAATGAAGGGGAACACAGTGAATAATATACGCACATAAATCCATTCAGACACATACTGATGAGTCGTAACACATCCTTCAGTATGTTTCATACCTATTCTTTCCATTCTGCTTGACTCTCACTGCTCCCTGCCGTTCAAGTCCCCACCACGTCATACAGTCTTGCTACAAAGCTTCCTCTCTCTCCTTGCACACTTCAGGGTTTCCTCCTCTTTAATTCCTTTTCAGACAACATTCTCAAGCATCATTTTTATCTGGAAACACCTATGATTGCTAAAACACTCCCCCTGGCTTTCAGAGCCTCCAAGGATTTACTCCCAACAAACATATTCAAACTTACTTCCCACTGGCCCATTAGCATTGACAGGAAAATCCAACTTTAACCAGTCCTGTACCTTTAGTAACAATGCCCTTGTCAGCAACCATGAGGACAGTGACAAGCCCCCAAGTACCATGGCTAGCGTCCCCTCACTCCCAGGGAATGTCCTCCTTGCCTGGCCCCCACTGCATCCCACTCATCCAAATTTGACCTTCAGGACCTGACTCAACTGCATGGAAAATTTACTTCCTTTAGTTTTATTTAGTTTATGATCATTTTTCTTGTTTACTTTTGCCAGAAGACCTGTGGCCTTGGAAGACAAAGCTTACCATCTTTAATCTTTAAAAGCTTGTCTATTATGGTAAAGTGATAAGGGACAGTTAGTGACTGTATTGGAGTATGTATTATAAGTTCTTAAAACTTTTTTTTCCTGATGCCTCAACATCCCCACAGGTTGTGTGCAGCACAACATCCCCACAGACAGGTTGTGTGCAGCACCCCTCTCAGGGTACTAGGTGTCCCAGTATGATGAGTGTCGCCCCCCGCCGCAAGTTCCCCTTCTTTCCCTCCCCATCCCCCCACTGTGACCTAGTGACATTCAAATGCACCTATAATACTGCACCCTGACCCCCAGTGAAGGCACCTTCCACGGGCCCTCCCTCTCCCTCAGCTCCCCACCTGCCCTTGGTTGAGTTTACCCTTTGGAGTTTCTCCCATACGGTCTTTTGTGTGGTATGTCTTGCCTCCCAATTTAGGACCTGTGTGTATAATACATCTCTCTCACTTTCCTATGTCTTTCCACCTCTCCATGGTGTTATTTCATGTCCATACCAGAATGACCATCACAAGAACCTCATTTTTAATTCTTACAATGCAGCATATGTAAATCATACCCCGATAGAAATGTATACATGTTAAAGTTCGTTCCTTTAGTCACTAATTTTGCCAACTACAGTTTTCATTTGTCTACACATGTTGATGCTGACAATAAATTTGCCAATATGGAGTCCTCCATGCAGGTAATAGAACATTAGTGATGACTTCATACCATCAGCATCACACAGTGGTACATTAGCTGCCAGACTGTTAAATTATTGCTGCTCTCAATAAGCTTACTTCTAGAAAGAATACTACAATATAGATGCTCGTTAAAATTTTGTTGAATAATTGCTTCCGTGTATGCAGGCATGAGTGAAAAAATTACAAAACATGTTACAGGTCACAGGAATGCTGTATTTAGAGAATAAGTGACTTTTTACTGAAAAATGTTTTTAATTTATATATTTAATTTAAAATATATTTAATTTATGAAAAGCATATACCCATGACTCAATGTCTATTTTGTATTTTTGACACTTAAATATTAGGTACTGTGTACCAGATGCTATTTGAAGAACATAAAAATGATAATGTAATCCTCATAATAACCTCATGTCCATTTTATGGATGAGAAAGCAGAGGCACAACAAAGTCTCATAATCAGTTAAGGGCTGAGCTAGGATTCAAACCCAGACAGTCTGGCTCCAAACTCTGTGCTCTTAGTGACTATGCAATGTTGCCACTCTGAGATTTTATTTTTAAAATAAAATATGCAATATCACCCAAGGTTTAATACACCCTCTTTACAAAATGTAAGTAATGCATGTTTCTGACCATCCATGCCATGGGGTTTTGAAAGTCTTACGACTCAAATAGAAAATTTTATTGAGTGTTCTACAAGTGAAAATGTTCTGAGAGCTTATTCGGCAGCCTGGCCCTGTTACAGAATTTGAGAATTCTCTTAATTCCCATCAACATGAGACAATGCAACAAAGAGAAACCACTTTCAGCTTACACGATTAAGCAAGTGCTACCAAAAAGTCCTCTGAGCCTTATTTGTATTCATATCACACAACCGGTGTGCATATCGGGCATCTGCAAAACAATTGTACCCAAGAAGACACATTTCACCTGATGGTACCAAATAGAGATATCTTAAGTTAGTGCTTCAAACCAGGAAATGTTCCATACTTTTATGACAAATACAGAAAAAAATAATTATTTAAAGCCACTTCTATCCAATTTACGAGCATGATGTTTGTTAATTAAACGTGACCTTGGATTTGCACAGAAAATGTGCAATACTCAGAGATGGCCATTTGCTGTCTCTGTCCATGCTCTGTGACCAGCGTATGTAGTTCACGGTCAGAGACTCCTGCGGTTCCCATCCACATTCCTGACTGGCTTATGTAGCAAAACTATCTGTTATGTCTAGCAACCATCTCCATCCCATCCCACTCTTCCTTGTTAACCCAACTCCAATTTTGTTGAGATGGCAACATTCTCAGGGCAGGGGTACAGCTCCAGGGAATGAATCATGATTGCTCCCAGCCCTGCATGGTTCTACCTCCCCTCCCCGGATGCTTGTCAGAGAGTGGTTTGCACACAGGCATGCTATCCACTTCTGAGCCGTGAGATGAAGTCTGTTGGGACCTTCTGGTACAAAATTTCTCCCCTGGAGAAAAGAAAGATGCAGAGCCCTGACACCACTGAGTATTAAATCAGCCCTGGAAGTACCTGTCTCCGGACTTCTTTTTATGTGAAATTATAAGAATCTACTACCAAAATGACATTTAATACGTTCTTCTATCACTTGCAGTCCAAAGTACCTTAATTTACAGACATTACTCGATTTGCTTTCCAACCTGCAAGGCCATTGTCCTAAGTATGCGCATCTACTGTACCTTAACCTTTACATTAACAGAATTTCTCCTCACAGATACCTGATTCTTTTCGGTTTCTTTCATATGTAAATTATATTGATTTAAATGAAAATATAATAATTAGAAGATAAAATATATGTCTGGAAAATTTTTGATGTCTAAATTGCAATGGTGACCGCCATCACTGATTAAGATGGATTAAACTGTCCCTGACAGCAAGAAATCTAGCCAATGTTCTGATTACGCACATTCAGTTTGCGCAAATATTCAGAAAAAAGGTCGTATTTTTGTCAAGCACTTGCATGAATCCCTGTGAGCACACAATTTTCCTTCTCTGAATTCTGAAGCATGCTTACCACCTGCAGTTACTGAGGAAACTGACAAATAGCTTCTGACAAATAGGCAACTATCCTATAGCAACTTGACACTGGGAAACATATACTGCGCCAAATAGCATTTTATATTGAAGAAAATACACTAAATTTTCACATTAGGTCAAGTTTATATCATATTCAGAGAAAAGCGTCCCTCTTCCTTTTTCTTTTATAATACCCTTGTAACAACCTCAATCAGAAATCCAAGGGGAAATTAAATGATATGCAGTGACAATCTTAAATTAGAAAATTGTTCCCTAGCTGGACCTCTTCTTGAGTTTGCTAGGACTGTGTACTTCAATTTGAAGAGACAACAATGGTCACAGAAGACGTGCAGGATACTATAATGGGTCCACGTTTTGGAAACAAACATCAGGAAGGAGAAGCAAGGTTATTCAAACATGAAATAAATATTGTCAGAATGTATTTCAGTGAGGAAACTACTGTATATTAAAGTCGTGGGATAACACACTTTGGATTCCAAATAGATGAAAGTGTTGCCTAAAATCCACAAAGCATGATTTTTAAAAACAATATTGAAAGGAAGATTGGTTCCTGAAGGAGAAAACCACTTTGCAACCAACAGACGCATTGTGCTGGATGGCAGGAACCAGGCAGCAGTGACCAGAGACTCAAACAGAACTTAACTGGAGCAAACATTACCAGGTGGGACGAAAGCCACCCTTTGTCATGTCAGTATACAACTGCAGAAACTCAAAATATAACTCTCCAACAGAGACTTAATAAAAACTGAAAGACTAAGATTGAGCCCTTAGGTCTTGTATACCATTTATGTTACTGTCAGGGTAAGTCCCACACATAGATACGAAAAACATTAAACATTCATGAACATCTTTCTGTCAACTGCCCACTTCCTCAAGACTTCATTTCTATCTTGAACAGATGGCAAGCTATCAGTGTGTTCTTTATGACCAGAACATAAACACTGTCTGATTAAATCATTCTGAAGCCAATTAAAAACTCAACATTTACTCTGAGTAAAACATATCTACAATAAGAGAGCAAACATGGGGAAATTCAATCCATTTATTGCCCCATCTCCTGAGAAGAATGTGACATAGTGCAATGTATTAATAGAAGAAATAATTTATCTCAGTTTAGCTATCTGTTTCCACCTGAGCTCTCTAATGAAATTGGCCAGAGATGTTAGAATTCCTTTCTCAAATATGCATTGGAATTCCCCAATGATAAAGCCAACACACACATACACACAGGCTAATTTAAAATCTTGATTCCCACTACAGAAAGTAAATAAATAAAGCAGATGCTACTCCAGCAAGAGTCTGGGTTCGGCTTCTCTTGTAGCCACTTGTAGCTCAAATATTGAAAACTCCAGGCACTATCAGGCACCTGAAAACTATCAGGCACTATAACACATTGACTACCTTACATTACTTCATTGACTCTTCATAATAACCTATGAGGAAGGAGCTAATTATTATACCATTTGACAGATTAAGAAACCGTATCTTCGTGTGATTAAGCAGCTTGCCCAAGATCACACAGTTAGTATGTGAAAGAGCTGTGCTTTGTACCCATGAGTTTTGATTCCAGAAGACATGCTTCAAACTCTATGCCCTCTCTAAGAGAGTAAGTTTTTCTAAGCCCTTCTAGAGAATTAAAATTAATAGATGAAGCTCTTTAAATCTAAGTATTGCTAGAACAAATTATTTTCATGCATGGCATACAAACAACTGAAATATTCATCATAAATCATTCTTATTTCTTCATTAAAGCATTATGAGAACATCTTTCTAATTTCTCCAAATTACTATGTATACTTAAAAGAAATAAAATGACTTTATAAATATTATATAATTCAGATTAGATAAAAAGATGGATTTTAAATATTCATACTTTAGATTTTTCATATATACTATAAAATATGAATTTTAAATAGTACAAATGTTACATTAAAATGTAAATGAGTATCTAATATATCTGATACTCATCACCAGAAGAGCATATATTACTGATACTTGACATGACCTAACTATAAACAATTCTAGGCGCTTAAGAAAGAATTTATAGGCATGGCCCCAACTGGGACACATCACTTCAGTGTTAAAACTGGGGAAGGCACAGGGAAACTGAGGTAAGTTGGTCCCCCTAATTCTGAAAGAGTATCACGTACCAAAGAAAGCCACGGTCCAGGAAAGACACAAATATCTCAGAAAAGATCCTTATGTGATTTAATGCTAGAAAAATGTATATGGAATTATATACTTTCTTGTGAAATTGGGCAATTATAATTTCTTCTGCTTAATCAGGCCCAAATTTTCCCTACAGCTGGAGAATAACTTTAAAAAAGAGTTTGAATGGTCAAATATGACAAAATTCCTCTGCTTAGCTTTGCTAGATCTGAGAGATAAAGCATCACCCAAAATTATCTTTACATGCAGCTGTAACTGACATATCCAATATTTACTACTTTAACACATATTTAATGTACATTCTGATTGGAGGATGTGTTCCAGAAATTCATGACATTCATGATGTTTGGCTAAAATTGTCTCACGATGGTCCAACTGAGGAAATGTCCTACCGTGCGTAGCCAAAAAGGCTATGTTTATATTTTATTACTGATATTTAATAGATGGTAGCAAAGATATTTCAATTAAGTTAAAATTGAATTTAAGATTGAATTTCACTATTTCATGGCCATGACAAATAAAACTAGGTTTAGACCCAGTCCCTTCATAAATTTGTCCCAGTGACAACAAATTAAACTAGGCAAATAAATTAACTGATTTAATTAAATTCATCACAACTAGAAGAAGAATAATTAAAAGTACAAAAAGAAATTGCATTTTTAAAATACAGCATAGATCTTAGAAAATGATATCAAGTGAGAGACATTGTCCCAACATATTACATACAGCATAATACCTTTCTAGAAAGTTAAAAACAAAAATGAAAAACAGAAACAACAACAACAAAAAAACATGCTTTTGAAGGGATACATATAAATTCAATGAAACCATATAAAAAGGAAAGAAAGAGTTACCAAAGAAATGGGAAAGAAGTAGGGACCATATGTTTAGTTTGGGTTTGGTGTTCATAGTGCTTATTACATTATTTTACATAAAAATAAATAAATATATGAATGAGTGAAAGCAAGCCATACCTAGAAAATGAAGAGAGAGTGTCATGTAATAAGGGTTATAATATTCCCAATTCTGAGCACTTAAAGCTTCTTAAAATAATATGTAAGCTTATCACCCTATTTAAATCCTCACTATTGGAGTCAGGGAGAACAGGTAGAAGATCCAGGGTAATCTTCCTATCCCCAGGGTTTTCTTCTCCATTTCAACCTACATAACTCTGATACATTCTCTCAGAACTTCAAAAGCTTCCCATGTATCATCCACAGAATAACAACCAGGTCAAGAGCTCCTATAATGCTGACCGGGTCTTCCTTCTCCATCGCTCATTGCTTCCTTCATTGACTACCTCCTTCCTGTTCATGCTAGTCCCTGGTCCTGGGTGCTTCCCTGTCATTCAGCATCTCCTCCTTCCTAAGTCCTACTTCCCTTATAAGGCCTGGCGCAAGGACCACCACATCCACAAATTGGCTGGTCTGAAATCTGTCTCCACTCTGTGCCCCAGAGCACAGTATATGTATCTTTATAATCGAATTTATCTATAGCATTCAATTTAATATTGCTAATTTAGCAAAATTTTATTGATTATTTACCACTATTAATGAGGCAATACACAAGTTTGGAAAAAATATAACCAGAGCATATACAATACCCTCAAAGATTTTATAATCTAGAATTATTTATATTCCTGCCTTACTTGATAATAAACAAGGCAGTATCAATAGATATCACCTTTGAATGTTTCCAAGCACTTAGGAAAGAATCACCGTCCTAGGCAATGCTTGTCCTCTATTTCAGAAAAGAGGAGCTGAGTTTGCTGCTCTTCACTGAAAGCTGCTTTCCCAGCTGGCCAGAGATATTCCTGCATTTGTAGCTCTGTTTTTACGTGTATTGCCAGAAATTCAAAATGTTAAAGGTCTTTGCACCTGTAATTTTTGTCTTCAACCATAGTTTTAAAAAAATGACTGTACCAGCTAAAAATACATATGTCCTAACTCCACTGCAGCTATAGGTGACCATGTGACATAGTTCTTAGCAACGAAACAGAAACAGAAATGTGCTGAGAGGAGCTTTCACAAACAGACTATTTTTCTAATCAAAAAAAAAGTGGACACCTACTTTCTTCTCCTTGTACTTCCCCTCTTTAAGTTACATACCCATTACATACATAATATACATTACATACCCATTATATATTATATACCCATCAGAGAGAGAGAAAAATGATGCCCAGAGTTGGTACAGCCAATCTGTGACCATAAGAATAAAAGTCACCCTAGGGTTGGAGGTTGAGAAACTAGAAGCAGCCTTGGTCCCCAGTCACTTCCTTGACCAGCTATGTTGGCTCTGGACTGCTTAGCTCGAGACTTCTGGTCACATGAGAATGAAAGGCTCTATCTGGTTTGGCCATTGTGGTGTTTTCTTACCTCATCCTAAAGCAGTTCTAACTGACATAACATCCCTGCTTACAAACAATAAGTAGGCTGAATTCACTTCCTGTTTAAAGAATGAATAATAAATGCAAAGAAGGTGTGAGGACCAGAAAATTTTTCTTTAACGTAAAAGAACATAGCTTTAAGAATGGATTCCTTTAAAAGATACTTCAGGAAATGTGATTTTAGAAACACTGTCTCTTTTCACAATACAATTCAAAGTATAGACCTTTGAAATAAGTGCTGAGAGATGAGAGGGTAAGACAAAGTACTGATATGAAAAAGGAATTTGGCTAGGAGATGAGTTGAAATGAAAAGGACACAAATTAAAAGTAAAATGGCAAAAGTAACATCTTCATGAGATTAGAATCACTCAAGATTAGATTCACTGAAGAACAAAGCCAACACTGGTGAAAATTGAATAGTGTGTAGAACAAATTTGAACAGCTGTCTCCAATATATAAGAAACTAACAGATTAAAATCATGAGAGAAGAAAAAGTAGATGTAGTTAATGGGAAAATTATGTGCCACAACACTTTTGTTCTTCAAGAAGAAGCCATTTGAACAAAAACTTAATAAATCTGAGTTATAATAGGACTACCTATTATAATATAATTATACATATTTAATATAACAGTACAATATATTCCTATACAAAAGAATGGCTTGAGTCTAAAAATGAAAAAGTCTCAGTGATTAACAAGCAATATTAATAAAAATGAAAACCTGAATTGATACTGTTGAACTTCATGATTTCAAGGCTAAAGAAAATACATTATTTCTTAACTTAGCAGAAAAGTTGTCTACAAAAGAAAAAAAAAATCAGACTCTTCCCCATCAAAAAATAGCAGGAAGCAATGAGCCAACATCTGTAGAGTTCTAGGTGGTAACAATTATAACCCAATATATCCCTAGGTGGTAAAACTTATAGAGTTCTAGGTGGTAAAAATTATAACCCAATATATCCCTACATAAAATATTTCTTGTATGTGAAGATCAAAGAAGTATATTATCAGATATGCAAGAATTCAAATGTATGTCAACTATATTTTTGAATATGAAAAATTTAAATTTTAAATTCTAACCACCCAGAGGATTAATCAAAAGTGAAGGACTCCATAATGAAGACACTAAAAATACCTATCCTAAGAAAATACCAAATATATGCAGAAAATTATCAGTATATACATGTTCATCACAGTATTATTTATAATAGGTAAAAAATGGAAACATCTGCATGACTAGATATGCAAAATTGGTTAAACGGATTATAGTACCACAAATGACAGACTAAGACGCAGCCTTTTTAAACAACATACTCAAAAAATAGTGAAAAATATGAGCAATCATTGCAATATATTGATAAATGCAATAATTATGAAATGTATGTGCAGAATGATAATAATTGTTTCAATAATATGTGCAGCTGGTTAGAAAAATATTAAAAGTAGAACAAAATTCTCACTCTGGTTTAAGATATGCAGATTTTTCTTCTTGAATTTTTTGTGTATTTTCTCTAATAAATGAAAAACAAATCATATTTTTAATCACCTATCCCTTTCTTGCTTTTGGGTGAATTTATAGCAGTTTAGTTCTAGTGTCTTCCTTGTGGCTTTGGAAGCTTCCATCACTTTCAGTCATGTTTGGAGTTGAGATAAGAATTAATAACATCATATCACTTATTAGGTAAAATGACTATGTTCTGATCTGTTTTACTGCAACTGACAATTCATAAATCAAATTTGTCATTTTGCCTATGATGAGAAAATACTGGGCAATATATGTTCTAATAACTTTCTTTAAAAACTGTGAAACTCCAGAATCTGAGCATATGTTTTCAATATGCAGACCTATTCAGCAGTACTTTTTGTTTTCAGTATGAAGCCATAAATATTTTGGAACTATAAGTTTGCCTCCAGCCTTTCCATTTATCCTATCACTCTGTCTTTCCATTTTTGCTAAATTTCACTTAGCTGATTGATACTTTTACATACTTAATATAGGTTGGTATTTAAAGAACATATAGTAGAATCATAGATCTTTATTTAGTAAGCATTGCACTTTTCTATAGTAAACAAAGCTATAGGTTTAATTGAAGAGGAAAATGTCATTTTATTTTCTTTCAGCTATTTTCTAGAGTGAGAAAGATTTTCATGGTAAAGCTTAGCACAGTATTAGCCTTTGGCAGTAAACTAGGGAGATGAGGCTGTCAGTTCAAAGAAACACATGAACTTGAAAAAACGGATTGTTGATGTTATTATCTGGAGGTTAGTTTATGGGCTCCTGGGTTCTTAACTCCCCCCAGACACACAGAAATTCACAGGGAGAGCCTCAAGCAGACCCAGGTAGCACTGATTCTCCGCCTCACCTTTGTTTCCCCATTTGCCATGGGGTCTGCACAGAAGTTGGTGAGAATTTCTCAACTAAACCCAAGATGAAGCATCCAGAGTGTGACATTCTAATTCCCGCTCTGCCCCTGGCTTACCAGTGATCTCAGATAAGGCACTTATCTGGTCTCTGCCTAAAGCCACCTGCAAAGTGAGAATAATATTTTGATCCCAACTCTCTAGGATGCTGTGATGGTTAACTGATAAATTATTTTGAAGCTAAGAAGAAACAAAGATATGCTTAGAGTTCTCAGTTTATTCAAATAAACTCCTTAAAATCCTAGCTGTCAAGACTTCCTCAGGCCCAATTACCCTGCAAATAAGAGGAGGAAATAATTTGAGGAAGAAGGTTTTCAATCAGCAGAACCACATGTTAATTTTCAGATCAACAAATCCCTACTGGAACTTAACATAAAAAAGATTATTTTATCTTATCCATGGGTAAGCTTTCTTTCATTCTTTTATCAGATTTAACAACTCTTTTATTTTTATAAAATTTACCATGCTAATATTTGCATTACTTTGTGATTTTTCTGGTATCAACTTTTTGGCTGTAGTCACTTAAGCTTGAACGAGGCAGCAAATCAACTTCATGTATCTCTATAACCTTCTCTCAGCATCCTTCTTTTCTTTCGAAGTAGCCACCCCATCAGTGGTTATACTGATGCAGCTTTTTAATCAATGGTTGTCCTTTTAAACAGGCCATATAATATGGAGAATGTATCTTCTCCAACATATTTTTCCTTTAGTTTCTTATAAAAGTATAGGCTTCCATAAATTACATGATTGAAATAAGACAGCAAATACTATATGCTGAAAAAGAATTAAATTACATAAACACAAAATCCAAATGCTGTATTTTTATTGACAGGCAGCACAGCATTGTGGGGAGGTCCTCAATTTCTTCCTCTGAAATTGGGGATAATAAGGATAGTTATTACAAAGACTAAAAGATCTAATCCTTTAAAATGATTACAACAGTGTCTGGCACATAATAAGTCATCAATAAACATTATCAATTACTATTATTCTATTACAAAAATATACAAATCCTAATCATACTGAAGTTCTGAATATCTAATAAATGAAATCTAATGTTACAGGTATTTTCAAATTCTACAGAGAACTACTGATGCAATAATATTTCTAAAATTCTTGTTTTAAAGATGGGATACTTAAAATTATGTACAAAATCAACGAATAATTTGATTATTTTTTTCAATGTTCTTTTTATGCAGACGTCATGATATAATGGAGATATAATGACCTGACCTCAAACACAGTGTTCTTGCTTATTGGGAGTTTATATCTGAGTTTGCCTACCACTGAGCCTAGCATATAGTGAACACTCAATACGTGCTACCTTTTATTATTTGCATTACTCCTAATATTTAAACAGATATCATAAACTGACTTGTAATATTAGCTAAGTGCTAAATACATATTCTAGATAAGTGGGTGAGATGACCTCTAGATAGCTGTTCAAGGAAGACTTTGTGGCAGAATTAAATCTGAGCTCCACCTAGGCAGAAAGGATTTTGTGCATGTTGTTGTGCTATTCCATACTATGCTGTATTATACTGTATACTATATGTGTACATCTGACATACATACTACAGTGAAGTAATCCATACAGCAATTATCTCAAGTCCTTCTCCCACACTTACTACTACATATGTTTTAAATTAAGAAAAAAATATATAAAAACTAAAGACATGGGACTTCTCTGGTGGTGCAGTGGTTAAGAATCTGCCTGCCAATGCAGGGGACACGGGTGCGATCCCTGGTCTGGGAAGATTCCACATACCGTGGAGCAACTAAGCCTATATGCCACAACTACTAAGCCTGTGCTCTAAAGCCTGCTAGCCACAACTACTGAGCCCATGCGCCACAACTACTGAGCCTGCGCTCTAGGGCCTGCGAACCACAACTACTGAAAAAAAACAAAAACTAAAGACATAATGATATACTCAAATTCTCAGCAATGAGAAAAAGACCAAAAACCAGCAAGCTAATAAATAGATTTTCTGTGAGTCCTACTAGAGAAAAAAGACAAAAATCTAGCATGCAGCCAAATGCCAACAAAGAGAAGACAACTCAACTGGCAAGAGAAACTACGTACTTTCTGTCACCCACTCTGTGTTCTCTTGTCTTGGTCTTCTGCGCTTTGACTTAAGAAAATGGAAAGAGCTACTCAGAAATGCTGACTGGTCACTCCCAAACCCAAATCTTCATTCCTGCCATCCCTGGATATCATCTTCTTGAACCCTGAACTTGTCTTATTCCATCTCAACACTGCCCAAGTGAAAACAAATTTCAACCCTGTTCCAGACACTACCTACTACAGTTGGTACCATCCCTACCATAATATTTAAACGGTTAATATTTTTGTATACTTACTACTTTTAAAGCTTTGAAGAAGCATATAAATAAGAGCCATAATGTGGTTTTAAGAAAGCGCCATGGGAAGAATATGCCCTCTCAGAGGAAGCATCATCAGGTCCTCGACGGCAGCAGAACACAGACCAGAGGGGACTGTGGACCTATAATGCGGCGCCCAGGTATTTTTTTGGAGTGGGAGGGGAATGAGTTCCAAAGAAATATATGAAATAGCTTTCACCCTCAACCACCTTTCTATCAGGGACAAAATACTTTCACAAATTTAACAGAGCACAACAAGATAAATGATGCGTGCTACACTTCTGAATTTCTAGAAGGCACGGCAGCCTTGTTTGGCTCTGGATCCCCTGTGTATAGCAATGGTTCTTCAACTGGTTCTTCAGTAAATGTTTGCGGAATGAATGAGTAAACAAGTCAGTAGAAGTGAGTGAGAGAAACGTTTCCTTTCAGCTATTCATTTCATTAAGGCTTCTTGAATCTCTACACTTAAAGCTCAGGGGCAGATCCTTTAGGGATGCAGAGATGGATTCCTTAAAAAAAAAAAAATGAACTCTACCTTCAGAACTTTATACCTGGTGATCCTAACCTCTAAATGAAGTAAAACTTTGCAGGGCCACAAAATTTTTATTTTGTGAAAAAAGAGGGACAAAAACCAAGTACATCATTCAAGAGAGTAAGACTAACATGTCTCAGGTAAGATGGGGAAAGAGTCTAACAGAATTGAAACATATTACATAGGAGTCCTATAAAGTGCCAGGCACATTAAATGCTAATACAATGAAATAAAATGAGATGGAAACTAACTGCAAAAATACTCCCCAAAAATAAAGGTAAATATAGTATGCTTTTTAAAAAAAAGATGAAGGGTCAACTCTGTAGAGGACAAACATTTTTATCTACATAAAATTAGAACTTTCTGTTTCAGAATGGCAGATTTATGTTTCTCTCTTCCTTTTGAGGACTTGTTAAAATAACAATAAGAGCATAACAAAGTTACAATCCATCAACAACAAAGAGAAAAGGTGGGAACCAGCAGTGAATGGGGTCTATCCAAAACGTTCCATAATAATGAAAGCATACCATGTGGGAGGAAGAAGGAACCAGAACTCTCTGTCAGGCTTTCTATTAAGTTATCCTTTGATGAGGACAAAAATTAATCCCATTGTTTCAAGTACCACTGATAGGCTGGTATCTCTCAAATCTATATCGCAATACCTGTTTTATGATATTTTCAATTCCTGAAAAGCAAACAACTCTTACTCCATCATCCCTCAAACCTCCTTCCTGCTCTATTTCATCTTAGTAAATGGAACATCACCCAACCACTAAGTTGCTCAAGCCAGAAGCTGAGTCTTTGCTGATACTTCCCATTTCCTCTGTCCCTAAGCAAGTTCTGCCGAGTTTGACACCAGCAGTTATCCTAAACCAGTCAGTCCCCTTTTACTTGCTTCACAGATACCACCAAAGTCCAAGCCAATCTCATCTTCTACCCGGATACTCCCACAATAGCCTTTTAATCTCCCTACCTCCACTCTTGGCTTTTGTTCCGATTTCCTGCCATGCATTCTCCATTGAGAAGCCAGAGTGAGCTCTTAAAAATGTAAATCACAACTTGTTATGTCCCTGCTAGAATCCACCCAAAGGACTCCTTTCTCACTCAGAATAAAATCCAAACCCATCACCAAGGCTGGAGGACCCCAGGTGACTTGGCCCTGCCAGCGTCCCTCACTTCAGCTCACGTATACTCTCTCCCTTTTCCTCATTCTGCTGTAAACACTCTTTTCTTGAATTCATTAGTGATTTCTGAAGACTGCCCCAACCTCAGGACATTTATAATTGTTGTTCCCTCTGCCTGACATACCTTCCCCTGGATCTTTACACAGAGAGCCAGCATTTTTTCTTTCAGATCTCAGCTTCTTTAGACAGGCCTTCTCTGACCTCCTAGTCACTCTCTCACACGTGGATAAGTTCCCACAGTTAGAATTTTCTCCATATTACTGCTATGTCAATTTATTATATTTAATTTTTGTCTAGCCATATTCTTTCCACTCTAAGATGAAAGCTCCATGGAACACAGTGGTCAGTTTTATTTACTACCATATCCATAGTGCCTAGAACAGTGCCTGAGTCACAATATGTGCTCAGAAGTCTTTGCTAAATAATTGATCAAAACTGTCTGGAGGGCTTCCCTGGTGGCGCAGTGGTTGAGAGTCTGCCTGCCAATGCAGGGGACACGAGTTCGTGCCCCCGTCCGGGAAGATCCCACATGCTGTGGAGCGGCTGGGCCCATGAGCCACAACTACTGAGCCTGCGCATCTGAAGCTTGTGCTCCGCAACAAGAGAGGCCGCGGCAGTGAGAGGCCCGCGGCAGTGAGAGGCCCGCGGCAGTGAAAGGCCTGCGGCAGTGAGAGGCCCGCGCACCGCGATGAAGAGTGGCCCCCGCTTGCCGCAACTAGAGAAAGCCCACGCACAGAAAAGAAGACCCAGCACAGCCAAAAATAAATAAATAAATGAAATTAAAAAAAAAAAAAAACCGTCTGGAAATGAAAGAAAAAGTCCAATATCAACCAAAATAATACCAACTCCAGAAAAGAGAAAAAAAAAAAACTTACAGAAGTATTTTAATTATTAACTCAGATTAATTTGAGAATGATATGGAACAATTAGAAAACAAGAGTTGGTAGACATGAGAAAGATTATTTCTAAAATATTAGTTTAGTAGAAGGATTGGAAAATAAAGGAATCTCTCAAATGTGGTATTAAAAAACATGATATGGAAAATATAAAAGACCCAGAAGATTTCTCCAGGTGGTATAGTATCCAACCATTGGGAATTCCAAAAAGAGAAGCAGGGAAAATGGAGAGGAGAGAAGCTTACTAGGCAGCTCAGGCTGGCATAATAGAATATCATAGACTGGGTGGTGGCTTAAACAACAGAAATGTATTTTCTCACTGTTCTGGAGGTCCAAAGTCCACGATCAAGGAACTGGGAGTGTGGGTTTCTCATGAGACATCTCTTCCTGGCTTACAGACGGCTGCCTTCTTGTTGTGTTCCCACGTGGCCTTCCTCTGTGGGCAAATAGAGAGATCTCTGGTGTCTCTTTCTCTCCTTATAAGAACACCAGACTTATCAGGTTAAAATTCCACCTTCATGACTTCAGTTAACCTTAATTATCTCTTTAAAGGCCCTATCCTCACATTGGAGATTAGGGCTTCAACACATAAATTTGTGGGAAAGTGGGGGACATAATTCAGTCCATAACAGAAAGTAAATAATTTTTTAATCCATACAAGAAATTTTTCAAAAGCTAAACAAAACATAAATCTTAAAATTGAAAGAATTTAGTGAATACTAGGAAGTTAATTTTAAGTTTCACACCTTGTAGTGAAATTTAAGAACAGGATAAAGAGAATATGCTCATCCATAAGGCATTAAGCAGAGAGAAAAAACAAGGTGCCTACAAAGAAACAAGAATTATACTTGCATTAAACTTATAATAAGCATCACTGGGTGTTATAAGACAATGGAGATGAACAACCATTTTCAACCTAAAATTCTCTCACCAGCTTAAATTATTAACTATGCAGGCAAAATAAAGTTTCATTTTCGGGCATACAAGGACACTTAAATTTTACATTCCACACACCTTAATTGAGGATACCATCCTGCAAAATGAGGAGTAAACCAAACAGCATCAGGAACAGTAGGATCAGAAACAGTGAAGTCTAAGCAAAGCAAAAAAAAAAGATAAACAGGGTTTCCCTGGGTGAAATAAATCAGCTCAAAGAGGAATGCAAAAAGAGGAGATTCTAGAAAGGAAAACAGTTCATTTAATTTTATTTTTGTTTGCACTATTATAACTTCATGGATCTTATTCTCTGCAGAATGAAATACTGTGCCTTAAATGCATGTTGTCTCTTACATAGTTTTTTATTTCGTTAATTTTTCTCTGGAGTTTCTAATTATTATGCTTTTGAAATTTTCACTAAGGTGAAGCACTACATTAAGTCTAAACATACAAGAGACTGGGAGAAACATATGTGCAACATGTAGAACAAAGAATTTATACACAAAGAACAAAAATCATTTTATATATAAATGCAAGCAACTCAATAGAAAAACTGAGCAAAGACTATGAGGCAACACATGGAAGAGCAAATGCCACTTGAAAAACACTTGAAAAGTTGCTCCTTTTCATTTATAGCCCAAGAAATGCAAATCAAACTAGCTATGTGGTATCATTTTCATCCATAATATTAGCAAAAATTAAAATTTCGATTACATCCAGAACTGGACAGCAAATGGGTAAATATTCACTCACATGCAATACTGATGCAAGTCTGAACTGTTATGAGCATTTGGGAAAGTAATCCAGCAGTGTCTATCAATAACTAAATGCACATATCCTCTGACTCAAAATTCCCCTTTTGAAATCAATTCAACAGTATAAAAGCATTAGTATACAAGAATATAGCACTTTAGTATCTACTGAAGTATAGTTTACAGTAACAAAAAAATTCTGAATAGAGATATAGTTAAATAAAATTTAGCACATCCATAAAATAGAGTATTAGGCAGCTACTTTTAAAAATGGTTAGATCAGTGGTTTGGAAGGAGATTTATTGTAGATTATTAAATTTTAAAAAAGCAAATTTGTAGAAAGCAAATTTCAAAATGTATATGAAGTTACATCTTATTTTTGAAAGAAATAGAAGGCCATATATGTTGCATATGTGTGTGTGCATATATATATTAATAAATATTATTAGCAGAAATAAAAATATGAACATATACACATAAGACCATTAGCAATAATAGCCTCAGGGGAGTGGGAGGTGGGAGGAGTGTAGCAAAGAAAAAAATTTTCTTTATACACCTCCATATTGTTTACTAATTACAAGAAACATGTAATTCTTTTCTTAATTTAAATTCCAAACAAAATCAGGAAAAGTCCAGTGAAATTAAAAAAAAAAAAAAAAAAAAAGGGCTTCCCTGGTGGCGCAGTGGTTGAGCGTCTGCCTGCCAATGCAGGAGACGCGGGTTCATGCCCTGGTCTGGATCCCACATGCCGCGGAGCAGCTGGGCCCGTGAGCTATGGCCGCTGAGCCTGCGCGTCCGGAGCCTGTGCTCCACAGCGGGAGAGGCCACAACAGTGAGAGGCCCACGTACCGCAAAAAAAAAAAAGAGACAAAGGACAAAAAGGAAGAATCAATTACGGACTTAAACACTACCCAAAAAACAGGGGAAAAAATCTCCACATGAGTCGTTTGTTCTTTAGAAGAACTCACGGACAACATGAAATCAATGAAACAAGACACCCAAGATGAAAGGATAAGACAACAGAATAAAGTGAAAAATGAGATTGCAAAGAGAAAAAGACAAATTGGAGATCAAAACATCACTATTACAAAAATAATAAATAAATTTGAAACAGCATAAACAGAACATATGGGGCCAAATACGGAAATAGAGGCCAAATGAGCACAGAGAACAAAGACAAAGAGATTACGAAGCTCTTAGGAGAGAGTTAATAGGTATATCAGACAGAAAATGATGACCCAGCAGAAGAAAATCAATTGTTCTTCATTTTAGGGAAATCTTGTATTCTATGCTATAAATGGAAGAAGGGAAAACAGTTCATTTATATATTAAAGAAAATGTCCATGAGATGCAAGGAAAAAAAATGGATCTGCTGATCAAAGAAGCCTACAGCGTTTTGGGAAATAAAAATAAATATTAAACAGAAGCATCAAAACTGAGACATACACTGAAAATTTTTCTGGAAAAGCAAAAGGGAAAAAGGAAGGAAGGAGAGAGGAAAGAAAGGAACAGAGGAAGATGGGAGGGATGAAAAAAGGCGGGGGCAGGGTGCATAGAGGTGGAGGAGTAGTAAACAAGGCAGGAATACGGCTAGTACAGCTAAGGAGAAAGTTTGATTGTCAGAACATGAGAGTGAGTGGTTTCCACTATTGTCACCCTCTCTACTACCACTCTTTCAAAACCTGGCCTGAGGGCAGGGAGTTGTAAAGCTTATCACGTTTGCCCAAGTTTAGTTAGGTGAAATATAGGCATTTGTATTTTAACTGTGAATAAAGCTTTAAATCATTAAAAAAGAAAGTTAATGGGTTGTAGCAACATGGATGAAACTAAAGACTATCATACTAAGTGAAGTAAGAAAGAGAATGACAAATACCATATATCACTTGTATGTGGAATCTAAAATATGGCAAAATGAACCCATCTACAAAATAGACTCACGGACATAGAGAACAGACTTGTGGTTGCCAAGGGTTGTGGGGGCGGGTAGGGAAGGACTGGGAGTGTGGGATTAGCAGATGTAAACTATTATATATAGGATGGATAAACAACAAGGTCCTACTACATAGTACAGGGAACTATATTCAATATCCTGTGATAAACAATGAAGGAAAAGAATATAAGAAAAAGAATGTCTCTGTGTATAACTGAGTCACTGTGCTGCACAGCAGAGATTGGCACAGTACTGTACATGAACTACAACTTTAAAAATTAAATTAAAAAATTGTAAATCAACTATACTTCAATAAAAATTTTTTAAAAAGCTTCAAAAAAAATTTAATGGGAAAATAGCAGATAACAAGGGGTTAGTGAAGAAAGTATTTCAGAGATACAAGTCTGAAATCACATCACGTAGGCAGCTAACACTAATCCTTCTCAAAAAACAATGTTAAAATTTTTCTTTAACCTATTCTGCTCTTTCTTATCCATCTACTTTTTGAGACCAAAACCAGAAATTTGATCCAAAGTTGCAAAGGCGTGACAACTGTGATCAAGGAAGCACATTAAAAGTTTCCAAGTATAAAGACTTTCTATCCTCTGATCCTTAGAATTTGAGAAGACCCTGAAAATTAAATATCCTCTCAAAACAAATGAAAGCAAAGAAACAATCTTGCCAGATCCTAATTCTCTATTGAATTCCTGCATCACTTGACTTACCTGGATTTCTCATTCCTCATTTATATTCAGCCTCACATATCAAATGATGGCATAATTGAACATAAATGCTATACAACTTATACCTGTGGAGCACTGTTGCCAAGCTTAACCTGGCTAACCCTGGAGCTGGGGACCAAACAGGGAGTTAAAATCATGGGCCCAGAACTTCTCTTGAAAGCCTCAGGAAGCAAGGTATTATATTTGGAAGTACCGTTAAGTGATGGAGAAGGCTGTCTAAACCTAAGTGGTAAATTAGCCCTGTTAGAGGACTTAGGGCAAGAAGAAGGCAAAGAAGTTTCCATGACAAGTTTAGTGTATACTGCCATATGCTGTTTCAATTGTTTTTCTGTAATATGGTTTGCTGGGGTTAAGACAGTTTTCAAAGTTCTGTGGATTTATAGATTCAGAAAAGTGTAAGTAGATAGACACATACATACATACATTTTTTTAATGGAATGCTGTCAACAAGAGACTGGGCACAACTGAATCCAATTTTATCTTAGACACAGTTCTCTGGTTTGAATAATATAATTAAACATATTTCAGTGACATGAAAAGATATTAAACATCATCCACACACATTGAAAATCAACACCTTTCTAACAAATAAGATGCATTGAAAGTAGAACTTAAAGAGAAATATCAAGCAAGAAATAATGGAAACCCATTGATCTGAGCAAACTTTAATTTTCTAGATCAGAGTGCACCTACTTAAGTGCACTGAAAGTAATTCCAGGTCACATCTTGATCCTATAAAAATCTGTCATCTGTGATATTGGATTTTGCATCTGACCCTCAAAGGTCAGTAGAATAACAGGAGAGCTGCATTTCCAGTTTATCTGTAAATCATTTTGTATTCAAGGAGGTACTGCGTTACTGCTAGGAAAACCGCCTAGAAACCAGATGGAAAATGTCTGTGAATTGAGTACTTTCCCAATGGACAGGGATCTACACAGTGATGACATATTTCAAAACTTTTGGGGGAAAAAATATATATATACGTCAAAGTTAGTTAAGATTAAGATACTTTGCAGAGACCTTCAAGATGGCGTAGGAGTAAGACGTGGAGATCATCTTCCTCTCCACAAATACATGAGAAATACATCTACATGTGGAACAATTCCTACAGAACACCTACTGAACACTGGCAGAAGACCTCAGACCTCCCAAAAGGCAAGAAAATCTCCACGTACGTGGGAAGGACAAAAGAAAAAAAAAGAGAAGAATAGGGATGGGACCTGGAACACTGGGAGGGAGCTGTGAAGGAGGAAAGGTTTCCACACACTAGGAAGCCCCTTTGCGGGCGGAGACTGCGGGTGGCGGGGTGGAGGGAAGCTTCGGAGCCACAGAGGAGAGCGCAGCAACAGGGGTGCGGAGGACAAAGCAGAGAGATTCCCGCACAGAGGATCGGTGCCGACCGGCACTCACCAGCCCAAGAGGCTTGTCTGCTTACCCACCGGGGTGGGCGGGGCTGGGAGCTGAGGCTTGGGCTTCGGAGGTCGGACCCCAGGGAGAGGACTGGGGTTGGCGGCGTGAGCACAGCCTGAACGGGCTAGTGCACCACAGCTAGCCGGGAGGGATACGGGAAAAAGTCTGGACCTGCCTAAGAGGGAAGACACTATTGTTTCAGGGTGTGCGAGGAGAGGGGATTCAGAGCGCTGCTTAAAGGAGCTCCAGAGACGGGCGCGAGCCGCGGCTATCAGCACGGACCCCAGAGACGGGCATGGGACGCTAAGGCTGCTGTTGCAGCAACCAAGAAGCCTGTGTGCGAGCACAGGTCACTCTCCACACCTCCCCTCCCGGGAGCCTGTGCAGCCCGCCACCACCAGGGTCCCGTGATCCAGGGACAACTTCCCCGGGAGAACGCACGGCACGCCTCAGGCTGGTGCAACGTCACACCAGCCTCTGCCGCTGCAGGCTCGCCCCGCGTCCGTTCCCCTCTCTCCCCTCCGCCTGAGTGCGCCAGAGCCCCCTAATCAGCTACTACTTTAACCCCGTCCTGTCTGAGCGGGGAAGAGATGCCCTCAGGTGACCTACACGCAGAGGCGGGTCCAAATCCAAAGCTGAGCCCCGGGAGCTGTGCGAACAAAGAAGAGAAAGGGAAATCTCGCCCAGCAGCCTCAGGAGCAGAGGATTAAATCCCCAAAATCAACTTTATGTACCCTGCATCTGTGGAATACCTGAAGAGACAATGAATCATCCCAAAATTAAGTTGGTGGACTGGTGAGCAACTGTACACTTGGGGTTTGCTTTCTGCATCTAATTTGTTTCTCTTAGTTTAGTATTTAGAGTTTATTGTCATTGGTAGATTTGTTTACTGATTTGCTTTTTGTTTATATATATATATATTTTTCCTTTTTCTCTTTTTCTGAGTGTGTATGTGTATGTTTCTTTGTGTAATTTTGTCTGTATAGCTTTGCTTTTACAATTTGTCCTGGGTTCTGTCTGTCAGGTGTTTTGGGTTTTTTTGTAGTATACTTTTTAGCACTTGTTATCATTGGTGGATTTGTTTATTGGTTTGGTTGCTCTCTTCTTTGTTTCTTTCTTTAATTTTTCATGACTTTTTAATGTTTTTATTTTTAATAATATTTTTCAATTATTTTATTTTAATATTCTTTTCTTTCTTTCATTTTTTTCCCTAACTTTTCTTCTGAGCTGTGTGGCTGACAGGGTCCTGGTGCTACGGGCAGGTTTTAGGCCTGTGCCTCTGAGGTAGGACAGGCAAGTTCAAGACACTGGTCCTCCACAGACATCCCAGGTCCACGCAATGTCAAACAGCAAAAGCTTTCCCAGAGATTTCCATCTCAACCTTAACACACAGCTCCACTCAACGACCAGCAAGCTACAGTGCTGGACATCCTATGCCAAACAACTAGCAAGACAGGAACATATCCCCACCCATTAGCAGAGAGGCTTCCTAAAATCATAAGGTCACAGACACTCCAAAACACACACTGGGTGTGGTTCTGCCCACCAGAAAGACAAGATCTAGCCTCATCCACCAGAACACAGGCACCAGTCCCCTCCACCAGGAAGCCTACACAACCCACTGAACCAACCTTACCCACTGGGGGCAGACACCAAAAACAATGGGAACTACGAACGTGCAGCCTGTGAAAAGGAGACCCCAAACATAGTAAGTTAAGCAAAATGACAAGACAGAGAAACACACAACAGATGAAGGAGCAAGGTAAACACCCACCAAACAAACAAATGAAGAGGAAAGAGGCAGTCTACCTGAGAAAGACTTCAGAGTAATGATAGTAAAGATAATCCAAAATCTTAGAAATAGAATGGAGAAAATACAAGAAATGTTTAACAAGGACCTAGGAGAACTAAAGAGCAAACAAACAATGATGAACAACACCATAAATGAAATTAAAAATTCTCTAGAAGGAATCAATAGCAGAATAACTAAGGCAGAAGAATGGATAAGTGACCTGGAGGACAAAATAGTGGAAATAACTACCACAGAGCAGAATAAAGAAAAAAGAATGAAAAGAATTGAGGACAGTCTCAGAGACGTCTAGGACAACATCAAACACACCAACATTCGAATTATGGGGGTCCAACAAGAAGAAAAGAAAAAGAAAGGAACTGAAAAAATATTTGAAGAGACGATAGATAAAAACTTCATTAATATGGGAAAGGAAATAGTCGATCAAGTCCAAGAAGTGCAGAGAGTCCCATATAGGGTAAATCCAAGGAGAAACATGCCAAGAAACATATTAATCAAACTATCAAAATTTAAATACAAAGAAAAAAATATTAAAAGCAGCAAGGGAAAAAAACCCAAATAACATACAAGGGAATCCCCATAAGGTTAAAAGCTGATCTTTCAGCAAAACTCTGGAAGCCAGAAGGCACAGGCAGGACATATTTAAAGTGATGAAACAGAAAAACCTACAACCAAGAGTACTCTACACAGCAAGGATCTCATTCAGGATCGGTGGAGAAATTAAAACCTTTACAGACAAGCAAAAGCTAAGAGAATTCAGCATCACCAAACCAGCTTTACAACAAACGCTAAAGGATCTACTCTAGGCAGGGAACACAGGAGAAGTAAAAGACCACAATACCAAACCCAAAACAATTAAGAAAATGGTAATAGGAACATACATATCTATAATTACCTTAAATGTAAATGGATTAAATGCTCCAACCAGAAGACATAGACTGGCTGAATGGATACAAAAACAACACCTGTATATATGCTATCTACAAGAGACCCACTTCAGACCTTGGGACACATACAGACTGAAAGTGAGTGGATGGAAAAACATATTCCATTCAAATGGAAATCAAAAGAAAGCTGGAGTAGCAGTTCGCATATCAGACAAAATAGACTTTAAAACAACGACTATTACAAGAGACAAAGAAGGACACTACATAATGATCAAGGAATCAATCCAAGAAGAAGATATAACAATTGTAAATATTTATGCACCCAACATAGGAGCACCTCACTACATAAGGCAAATACTAACAGCCATAAAAGGGGAAATCGACAGTAACACAATCATAGTAGGGGACTTTAACACCCCACTTTCACCAATGGACAGATCATACAAAACGAAAACAAATAAGGAAACACAAACTTTAAATGTTACATTAAACAAAATGTACTTAACTGATATTTATAGGACATTCCATCCCAAAACAGCAGATTACACTTTCTCCTCAAGTGCTCACTGAACACTCTCCAGGATAGATCATATCTTGGGTCACAAATCAGGCCTTGGTAAATTTAAGAACACTGAAACCATATAAAGTATCTTTTCTGACCACAATGCTATGAGACTAGATATCAATTACAGGAAAAAATCTGTAAAAAATACAAACATTTGGAGGGTAAACAATACACTACTAAATAACCAAGAGATAACTGAAGAATTCAAAGAGGAAATCAAAAAATACCTAGAAACAAATGACAATGAAAACACAATGACCCAAACCCTATGGGATGCAGCAAAAGCAGTTCTAACAGGGAAGTTTATAGCAATACAATCCTGCCTCAAGAAACAAGAAACACCTCAAATAAACAACCTAACCTTTCACCTAAAGCAATTAGAGAAAGAAGAACAAAAAACAACCAAGGTCAGCAGAAGGAAAGAAATCATAAAGATCAGATCAGAAATAAATGAAAAAGAAATGAAGAAAACGATAGCAAAGATCAATAAAACTAAAAGTGGGTTCTTTGAGAAGATAAACAAAATTGATAAACCATTAGCCAGACTCATCAAGAAAAAAAGGGAGAAGACGCAAATCAATAGAATTAGAAATAAAAAAGGAGAAGTAACAACTGACACTGCAGAAATACAAAATATCATGAGAGATTACTACAAGCAACTCTATGCCAATAAAATGGACAACCTGGAAGAAATGGACAAATTCTTAGAAATGCACAACCTTCTGAGAATGAACCAAGATGAAATAGAAAATATAAACAGACCAATCACAAATCACAAGCACTGAAATTGAAACTGTGATTAAAACTCTTCCAACAAACAAAAGCCCAGGACCAGATGGCTTCACAGGTGAAATCTATCAAACATTTAGAGAAGAACTAACACCTATCCTTCTCAAACTCTTCCAAAATATAGCAGAAGGAGAAACACTCCCAACCTCATTCTACGAGGCCACAATCACACTGATACCAATACCAGACAAAGATGTCACAAAGGAAGAAACCTACAGGCCAATATCACTGATGAACATGATGCAAAAATCCTCAACAAAATACTAGCAAACAGAATCCAACAGCACATTAAAAGGATCATACACCATGATCAAGTGGGGTTTATTCCAGGAATGCAAGGATTCTTCAATATACGCAAATCAATCAATGTGATACACCATAGTAACAAACTGAAGTATAAAAACGATATGATCATCTCAATAGATGCAGAAAAAGCTTTTGACAAAATTCAACACACATTTATGATAAAATCCTCCAGAAAGTGGGCATAGAGGGAACTTACCTCAACATAATAAAGGTTATATATGACAAACCCACAGCCAACATCATTCTCAATGGTGAAAAACTGAAACCATTTCCACTAAGATCAGGAACAAGACAAGGTTGCCCACTCTCACCACTCTTATTCAACATAGTTTTGGAAGTTTTAGCCACAGCAATCAGAGAAGAAAAAGAAATAAAAGGAATACAAATTGGAAAAGAAGAAGTAAAACTGTCACTGTTTGCAGATGACATGATACTACACATAGAGAATCCTAAAGAAGCTACCAAAAACTACTAGAGCTAATCAATGAATTTGGTAAAGTAGCAGGATACAACATTAATGCACAGAAATCTCTTGCATTCCTAAACACTAATGATGAAAAATCTGAAAGGGAAATTAAGGAAACACTTCCATTTACCGCTGCAACTAAAAGAATAATATACCTAGGAATAAACCTACCTAAGGAGACAAAAGACCTGTATGCAGAACATTATAAGACACTGATGAAAGAAATTAAAGATGATACAGTTGGAGAGATATACCATGTTCTTGGATTAGAACAATCAATATTGTGCAAATGACTCTACTGTCCAAAGCAATCTACAGATTCAATGCAATCCCTATCAAACTACCAATGGCATTTTTCACAGAACTAGAACAAAAAATTTCACAATTTGTATGGAAACACAAAAGACCCTGAATAGCCCAAGCAATCTTGAGAAAGGAAAATGGAGCTGGAGGAATCAGGCTCCCAGACTTCAGACTATACCACAAAGGTACAGTAATCAAGACAGTGTGGTACTGGCACAAAAACAGAAATATGGATCAATGGAACAGGACAGAAAGCCCAGAGATAAACCCGCACACATATGGTCACCTTATGCTTGATAAAGGAGGCAAGAATATACAATGGAGAAAAGACAGCCTCTTCAAGAAGTGGTGCTGGGAATATTGGACAGCTACATGTAAAAGAATGACATTAGAACACACCTTAACACCACAGACAGAATTAAACTCAAAATGGATTAAAGACCTAAATGTAAGGCCAGACTCTTATAAAACTCTTAGAGGAAAACGTAGGCAGAACACTCTATGACATAAATCACAGCAAGATCCTTTTTGACCCACCTCCTAGAGAAATGGAAATAAAAACAAAAATAAACAAATGAGACCCAATGAAACTTAAAAGCTTTTGCACAGCAAAGGAAACCATAAACAAGACGGAAAGACAACCCTCAGAACTGGAGAAAATATTTGCAAACTAAGCAACTGACAAAAGATTAATCTCCAAAATATACAAGCAGCTTATGCAGCTCAATATGAAAAAACCAAACCACCCAACAAATGAGCAGAAGACCTAAGTAGACATTTTTTCAAAGAAGATATACAGATTGCCAACGAATACATGAAAGGATATTCAACATCACTGATCATTAGAGAAATGCAAATCAAACCTACAATGAAGTATCACCTCACACTGGTCAGAATGGCCATCACGAAAACGTCTACAAACAATAAACGTTGGAGAGGTGTGGAGAAAAGCGAACTCTCTTGCACTGTCAGTGGGAATGTAAATTGATACAGCCACTATGGAGAACAGTATGGAGGTTCCTTAAAAAACTAAAAATAGAACTACTATATGACCCAGCAATCCCACTACTGGGCTTATACCCAGAGAAAACTGTAATTCAAAAAGAGTTATGTACCACAATGTTCATTCAGCTCTATTTACCATAGCCAAGACATGGAAGCAACCTAAGTGTCCATCAACAGATGAATGGATAAAGAAGATGTGGCACCTATATACAATGGAATATTACTCAGCCATAAAAAGAAATGAAATTGAGTTATTTGTAGTGAGGTGGATGGACCTAGAGTGTGTCATACTGAGTGAAGTAAGTCATAAAGAGAAAAATACCCTATGCTAACACATATATATGAAATCTAAAAAAAAAATGGTTCTGAAGAACCTAGGGGCAGGGCAAGAATAAAGACACAGACATAGAAAACGGACTTGTGGACACGAGGAGGGGGAAGGGTAAGCTGTGACAAAGTGAGAGAGTGGCATGGAAATATATCCACTCCCAGATGTAAAACAGATAGCTAGTGGGAAGCAGCTGCATAGCACAGGGAGATCAGCTTGGTGCTTTGTGACCACCTAGAGGGGTGGGATATGGAGGGTGGGAGGGAGATGCAAGAGGGAGGGGATATGGGGATATATGTATACATATAGCTGATTCATTTTGTTATACAGCTGAAACAAGCACACCATTGTAAACCAATTATACTCCAATAATGATGTTAAAAAAATAAATAAATAAAAGGGACAATTGTAACTTTATAGTGCAGAAATGTGGCAGACACCACCTTAATCAAGTGATCACAGTTAGCATCACCAGTAGTGAGACACAGCAGCATTCTGTGCTCCCTGGCATGGCTCACTGAAAAGGACACAGCGCTTCCTGGGTGGTCCTGCCAAAAATGGCACAATCTCAATCTAATAAAATATCAAAGAAACAAAAATGAAGGGCCATTCTACAAAATAATTTGCCAGTACAATATGAAAGTGTAGAAAAAGACGTAGAAAAATGACATTAGTTTGAATACCGGGAAATTTTTAATAATGTCTGTAGATTATAGCATTGTGTAAATAGTAATTTCCTGGTTTCAATCATTGTACCATGGTTATATGATTTGTTAACATTGAGGGAAGCTGGGTGAAGGATATACAGGGACTCTCTGTACTATTTTTTTGTAAGACTGAAGTTATTTCAAAATAAAACATTTGAGAAAAATGTAATAAATCACATCATGCTGTTCCTTTATCCAAAGCCCTGCAGTGGCTTCCCATTTCCCTCAGACATAATAACTAGATGAGTTCATTACTCATTATTTTCTCTGCTCCAGCCACACTGTCCTCTCTGCTGTTCCTTAAACCAGGCATGCCCCCGTCTTAGAGGGTTTCACTGGTATTTCTCCTACCTGGAATGTACTTCCCCAAGATACCCACGTGGCTAATTCCCTCATCTCCTTCAAATCTTGTGTCTAATCTCATCTTCACAATGATACCTGACCATGCTATTTGGTACTGCAGTGTGCAACCTCCACTCCACCTCCAGAATTTCTGATTGCCTATCTTGCTCTACTTTGTCTTGTTATTTTTCCATGGTATTTTCCACCTTCCACCATAACATTATCTCGATTATGCACTAGTATGTAAGCTCCTCAGAGGCAGAAAGCATTGTCTGATAGGTTCCCTGTTGTATCCTAAGCACCTAGAACAGTGCCTGGGACAGAGAGAAGCTCTGTAGTTAGTAACTGTTAAAGCAACAAATTCTTAATACTATAATGGAGTTTTGCTTAATTTAGATTTTTGTTTTTCCTTTTATCTTATATTGTTGCTTATATTCTTCTTATCTTGGTATCTTCATTCCAAATATCTCTAATTTATAGGTTCTATCTTCATTTTCTGTTCTGACAGATTCATCATCATAACACATCAATAATACAAAAATATCTGGAAAAATATTCACACCATGTATTACAGACTAAGTTAATATATTAAATATATAAAGAACTATTAAACTAATAACCAAAAGACAGACATTGGAATAGGAAAATGTGCAAAAGATATGAATAGATAACACACGAAAGAATTCCAGTTGCCTTATAAAAACAGTAATAAACTTACAAATAAAGAAATTCAAAGAAAACAACTTAAAGCTCTTGGCTATAAAACTAGGAAGGGGGCTTCCCTGGTGGCGCAGTGGTTGAGAGTCCACCTGCCAATGCAGGGGACATGGGTTCAAGCCCTGGTCCGGAAAGATCCCACATGCCATGGAGCAACTAAGCCCGTGTGCCACAACTACTGAGCCTGCGCTCTAGAGCCCGTGTGCCACACTACTGAAGCCCGCGCACCTAGAGCCCGTGCTCTGCAACATGAGACGCCACCACAATGAGAAGCCTGCGCACCACAACGAAGAGTAGCCCCCGCTCTCCATAGCTAGAGAGAGCCTGCACGAGGCAATGAAGACCCAACACAGAGAGATATAAATAAATAAATAGACATAGATAGATAGATAGATAAAAAGGCTATGTAATAGTGTCTGGGGCCATTTTTGGTTGTCACACTGGAAGAGGTACTACTGGCATCTAGTGGTGGAGACCAGGGAAGCTATTCAACATCCAGTAAGGCACAGGAAAGAGCTACACAGTAAAGAACCATCTGTCAATAATGCTGAGGTTCAGAAACCTTGGTCTAGATAGCTTATTGTAGATAAGGCTCTAACTGAAGAATGTGTGCACTGCAGTTGGCTGGAGAATGGAAGTGAGCCCTATAGTCTCTTTATCCCCACAGAACTAACCGCGTACAAAAATAAAGAAGCTCTGCAATAGGCAGAACAATGGTTCCCTCACAGATGTTCACCTCCTAAACACTAGAACCTGTAAATGTATTTCCTTACAGGGCAAAAAGTGAACTCAAAGCTGAGAACCTTTGCCAGCTGCAGGGAGTGAGAGGAGTTGGGAGCTGTGGGCGGGGAGGGGGGGGCGGGGGGGGCGGGAGTGGTGAGACAGCAGAAGAGAAGGCAGGAGAAATGAGGCCTGAGAAGGACTTGACTCACTGTTGCTGGCTTTGAAGACACGGAATGCAGGTGATCTTTAGAAGCTGAGAACGACCCTTCGCCGACAGCCAGCAAGGAAATACACTTCAGTCCTACAACCACATGGAACTGAGTTCTGTCAATGATCTCAATGACCCTGGAAGCAGATTCCACCCACCCACCCCAGAGCCTTCCTTGTGGCTCCCAGAACAGAGAAATCAGCTGAGTGAGCTGGACTAATGACCCACAGAACTATGAGAGCATACATGGTGTTGTTTTACGTTATTAAATTTGTGGTCATTTGCTATGACAACAATAGAAAACGCACACAAGCCCCAAATGTAAGTGACTTCCTCTGAACCATTATATTCTTCACACATTATTAGTGCTTCTTTAAAACCAAAACCCAGCCCAGTGTGGGAAAAGGGGCGACGAGAAGCTGCCTCTGTTGGATCCGAGCCTCTCCAGAGAGCACTGACAAGCTTACACCTGCTCTGTGCTTGTGTCCTTTGAGTCATTACTAAGGCAATGTTGGGTAAGACCTACATGATCTGCATGGACGAATCAGCCCTGTGTGGTAGTGCTCGGCCTGGCAAGGGTTTGTTGGTTGGTTGGTGGATGGGTTGGTTTAATGGCAGTAGTCATCACGTGATTGATTACTCATCACACAGTGCAGTGGCCACGCTCAAACACTGCAGGCAGGAGTGTAAATGATTGCAAGGTTTTTGGAAAACATTTTGATAATATGTATAAAAAGACTTCCAACGTTAACACAATTCTACTCAGAAATTCCCCTTTTATGAATATATTCATTAAGGTAGATTTGCAAAGAACTGTGTGTGGGATATTCTCCAAAGCATAGGTTATATTATTAAATATTTGGGAAACAACATGGTATCAAACAATAATAGGTTGAATTTTTACCATTATATGAAAAACTATTATTATATTATTATTAAAAAAATGTTTTCAAAGAGTAGCTTCAAATAGACCAATACTGATAATATAATAAGTTAAAATAGGATGATTTAAATTGCATCTATAATTACATATGCATAAAGAACTAAACGTAAAATATATATGTGTCGATGTAAACGTGTATGCGTGAAACATGAGGTATTTAATGGAAGCTCGCCTTTCACCTTTCCAGATTTGGCTGCAGTTGGGAAGTTATTCCAGCCCAGAGGAACAGCCGAAAGCTAAAAGCAGAGCCATGGCATTAGCTTCCAGGTTTAGAAAGTCCTATTATCAGTTATCACCTTGAAAAAAACAGACTTCCCTCAGAAGACAAAGCCTCCCAACACCACCTTCTTTTCTGTGTGTTTGTCTCATCTCTCTCTCTCCATCTCTTATAAGGACAGCATTTAGGGCCCACCTGGATAGGCCAGAATAACCTCATCGAAAAATCCTTAACTTAATCACAGCAGCAAAGACCCTTTGTCCAGATAAGGTACTATTCACAGGCTCCAGGGATTAGGACACGATACATTTGGGTGTCCGTTGCTCAGCTCACTATGGAAGGGGAGCCCTGTCTCTAGTCTTGAGATATTCCCGCTGTCAGAGGCTGTTAATAGGACTCCAACAGGCTTCTTACCACAAGTCCCAGTCCTGCTTCAGAGCTTAATGTAAAGAGCAACAGGAGAGCCTAACACCTCTCACTAGGCTACTTTTTTACCCAGTCCCCTCAACCTGAGAGAGTTCAAATTCAGTCATTCAAAGCACAGGAGACAATGCTGTGTAACAAAGCTTATTTGGTAGCACGTACAAGTGTAAGCAAATTCAAACTGATGGATCCTGGAGGGATGCCCACCCAGGGATCCTTATGGAATACACTGCAAAGCTGAGCAAAGAGCCACCCTGCACTGATTCCTCTCAGATGACGTATGACAGAATGCCGAAGGCCTCCAAGCCTGACAGCAGCCCCGACACAAATGACGCTTCACAATGGGCTTCTTTGTACCATTTCTCCATCGCTTATGAAGTCTCAGGCTGAAATTTCCCTCATTTTCTTACATTTCTTTAGCACAGCAGTATTTGCTCTTTCCTTGGGTCACACTGCCTCCCTAGCAAGTGGCCAAAAAGTAGAATCAGGGTCCCTTTCTCTTTAGAGAGCCTGAAACTTTTTCTCTTATTGTCTCTCCTGCCCACAACCCAAGAGAATAGTTTTATACCCTGGATATCTACCTCTCCCTCTTCCCTGATTACCATCCCTCAGGGGACTCTGTCACACCTGATCTTCCTCTCAGAGGTATTTTCTTATTTTATTTTTTAACAGCTTTATTGAAGTATGATTGACAAATAAAAATTGTATTTATTTAAGGTACACAATGGGACATTTTCATATACATTTACATTGTGAAATGATTACCACAATCAAGCTAATTAACACATCAATCACCTCACATAGCTATCTTTTGGTGCCTGTGGTGAGAACACTTACGACCTACACTCAGCAAATTTCAAGTCTACAATACATTATTATTAACTGTAGTCACCATGTTGTACATTAGGTCTCCAGAATTTATTTATCCTCACTTTTGATGTTTCCCTCAGTTCCACCCAGTCTAAATTCCTTAATGGATTTAGTTTTCAGAAACTAATTCCTGAAAGACTCCTTATTACGTGGCTTTCCTTCCTACTGCACTGAATACTGAGTAGACTAACTACCTCAATGAATACTGACGAAAAAGAAATTTTGTAATTATTTCCAAAATGTTTCCTCCCAAGAATTCTGAACTTCTATTTATTGCTAATATGAGTATTATCCTTAATATTTTTAAAAAGGACGCATCACAGTATGGAAAAAAGCAGGGTATAAACTCCAAGAAGAGATGAAAGCTTTATCTCAACAAAATACCCGCCTCCAAGTTGTAATTGTCATAACATGAAAAACAAAACAAAACAATCAGGCAAACCTGCAGATATCAAGGACTCAAGTTAGCCAGACATCACTGACAGATTAAACAGTAAGAATCAGAACAACCCGTGTTCAGTAAGAAAGGAATTAATGCAATAAACAGTTCTTTTGGTCAAGGCCAGACCACATAGTAACAAAAGAGAGAATTCAGACCACTCTCTATTTTGTTTTTTTCAGCTCTTCCCTTGTCCACAGAGGTTAAAGGCATTACCAGTTCCTTACAGATTTGCAACAAGAAAATAACGCCTCCTCTCTACACATAGCTTTCACATATTGCTACATATATGTAATCATATGGTAATTTGTACATCGTTCTCTTCGTGTTTGTTTATTTGGCAGCACCACGTGGCATGCGGGATCTTAGCTTCCCAACCAGGGATCAAACCCATGCTCCCAGAAGTGGAAGCTCCGACTGTTAACCACTGGACCTCCAGGGAAGTCACTGTTCTCTTTTTAAAAAGAGGTTCAGTCATTCTTAACACATTCCTTCAGGCCTCCAGGAGTCTCGAATAAAATATTAACGAAAGCCCTCAAGATTATTTTAAATTAATAATTAGATTAGGAAAAATAATAGTATTTGCAATGTGTTTGCCACTGCACGAGTGTTTTACATGCATCATTATTTTCAAATCTTCACCATAATCCTGTGAGTTAAGATCAAGGGGACTCGCCATCTAACCATAGGGTTAAGGTGTGGAACCCACTACTTCATGAACAGAATTCTGTCCAGATATGCTTCAAATTTCCTAGCGTAATACCTAGGCTTTGGGGGGGATGCGTTGTTAGTACAGATCAGTACAACCATTAAATTTAAATAAGTATTCATCTCCTTTTATTACTGTAAATCTTTTATTAAAGGTCAAATTTGATTGAAATGAGGAAAGACCAACAGAAGATAGTAATGAGGATTAGATGAAGCCTCAGCCCTGGATTTCCCCTCTGTTGCTTAGCCGCTGCACTTATTCTGCTTCCAATTTAAAAGTAGTAAATCTCTAGATAATCTTTTGAACGGCTTCCAGTCACTGAAATATATTTTATAGCTTCCATAGAGGTGTAACACTGATTGTAAGTAAGATTTGTGGAACATCGAGTAGCATTCGATCTTCAAATTTAAAATGAAGACTCGTATTCCACGAGGCTGTTTGAGAGAGCCTTAAGCCAATCAGCTGATTTGACTCAAGGCATGTCTGTCACGGAACTATTATAGGCAGACAGCTAACTCCGTAGAAGTTTTACAGACCAGTCAGCTACCCATTCAACTTTCGAACAGCTTTAACCCATGCTCTGGCCACTACGACTCTGAGGAAACAAGCCAGTAAGAGAATAAAACTGTTCCCATGTGAATAATAACAATATTAATAGCTTTATTTTTAACACATGCTAGATGCTAGGCATGTACTATGCATATTCATTTATTCAAATATTCATCAGGATTTGAAAAATGATTAGAGTTAGACTCTGCAGCTAGTCTTCCTTGGTTGTGGTCTCAAGTCGACCACTTTTAGCTAAATGACCTTGGGCAGAATATTTAAATTCTCATCTAAAATGAGATAAAAATAACATCTGTCTCACAGGTTGTGAGGAATATAAGTGTGTGCGTGCAAAGCGCTTGAAAGAGTGCCTATCACAGCTCTCAATAAAAGTAGCTGGAGGGGGAGGGGGTGGGGGAGGGATGGAGTGGGAGTTTGGGATTAGCAGATGCAAACTCTTATATATAGGATGGATAACAACAAGGTCCTACTGTATAACACAGGGAACTATATTCAATATCCTGTAATAAACCATAATGGAAAAGAATATGAAAAAGAACATATATATGTATAACTGAGTCACTTTGCTGTACAGCAGAAATTAACACAACAGTGTAAATCAACTATACTTCAATAAAATTTTTTTTTTAATAAGTACCTGTTACTGTGCGTGACCACTATATGTCACATGATCACTGGGCCCTGGCGATATGATGGTGAACAAGATACCTTTATATTGTGATTAAGAAAATAAACATGATGATTGTATTGACAATAGCTAGGGAAGGACAACTGAGATGAAGGAGGGAAGGAAGGGCTATAAGTAGAGGGATCATTTAAGATGGACCGAAAGAATGACTATGAGCCACCTCTACCACCAACTGGGCAAAACGATTCGGGCAGAAGGGACGGTAAGTGTAAAAGCCCAGAGAAGATGAAGCAGAAGAGGAACCAGATCTGTTAAATCCTTGCTGGTCATGAAAAGGAGTTGAGATTTTATTCTAAGAGCAAAAGGAAAATGTTGAAGGATGTTGAGAGAGGGTAACACAATCTGATCCAGTTGTTCTTTGGTTCTGTTTTTGTTGTTAATCACTTTGGTTTCTATGTGATAAGACAGGAAATGGAAAAAATCAAGAAGGGAAAAGAAGAGCAATAGGCAATTAAGGCAGTGTTCCAAGCAAGAGATGATAGGCAGATGGGTTAGGATAATGGCAACAGATACAGAGACAAGTAAGTTGAATGACTTGGAGATAAAAACAAAAGTTATTAATAATAATAATAATAAACCTATAAAATAAGTATGATGGTTATCCTAATTACATAGGTAAAGAAACTAAGGCCTATAGAATTTAAAAACTTAGCCCAAGAGGAGCTAGGTTTCAAGCACAGCAATTTTGACTCTGCCATTTAGATGTTAGGGTTAGAAGTGTGGTTGTGTGAAAAATTAGCATTCACTTTAACCCTTCCTAAGTCAGCCTGTCTAGAATCCAACTGAACACAATAAAGTGTTCTGTAAGTATGCATCTGTTGGGTTTTTCCTCTAGGAGCATCTCCAGTTTTGTTTTAAATCTTGTAAGTTGTCAGAGTTAAAATATTTTTCCCTTTCTTTCTTTCTCTTTCTCTCTTTTCTTTCTTTCTTTCTTTCTTTCATCTCTCTCTCTCTCTCTCTCTGCCCTTCCTTTCGTCTCTTAAGACGGGCTCTGAAACAAAGCACTGCAGGGTAACTTGTTACTGTTTGGCTTTTACTTGAGGTAAGACAGTTCGTTTCTGTTGCCATCTTCTCTGAAAGGTGGATTGCTTTATGAAATGTGTGAATGTCTACTTGAGAAGGGGAAGTTGAACTCTTATTTATCTCTAACCCTGCTTACCCACATGAGGGAATCAGAATTACAGGATTATTATTTTGCCATGTGCTGATCTTCACCTGAAGCAGAATTTTTGTTGCCAAAAAATAAATAAGCTTCCAAAAAGAATTTGTTTCACTGCTGCCAACATTCCTAGTCTCTCTAATAAAACAATCAGCTTTCAAAATGTAGCAATGTGCCTCCCTGAAGACTCTCACCCCCAAAACCTGTTGACCTAGATGATTGTCCACTGCTGTAGAAGTCATGATGGAAAGTCTTGAAGTGTATTAGGAAGATTCTCTGTGATCAGCATGGGAGAAAGATTGCTCTGAAATATATTCAGGAATTCAGGTAAGGTAAGTAACTTTATCTGATACTTTCCAAATATCCTGGAAAATATGTTTTAATTTTTTTTATTTAATTAAGAGAAGGAGAACTGTGGTACAAAGTTCAAAATAAGGAAAGGAGAAGGAAAAAACTGAGTAAAAGTTACTTCAGTCAAATGTGTTGCTGTAACAATTCACTCTTAGACATCTTGGGTACAATTTCCCTTTTATGAACACATCTCTAAAATTCATGTTATTAGAGGACAATTCTTCATGCTGACAATGTCATACATATTTTGTAAATTGAAGTTGACTGGCCTTTATACCTTAGTAAAACATTTGTAGAAGGAAATTGACAAGAAGACAATGGGACAGAGAGGGTGAAAATTTCATAGATATTCACAATGTATCCATTAACTTTTCTAGACTCCCTCAGTTTTCCCACTTTCACCCTCTCTTCATTTCCTGAGTCAAGAAGACATTGCAGTCTCTGGAAATGAGGGAAAGTGCAATGGTAGAAAAACATGGAACCAGAACTGAGACTAAAATTATAGGCAGTAGTGAATTATGCCTAATAGTCAAAAAGGAGCACTTAGCCTCACATATGATATAATGAACTTCACCTAAATTTTAATATTGGAAAGGTGGCATATTTGTTTCTATGTGTTGTTAAATTCCACCATAAACTCCTAAAGGGATTAGTTTGTATGGCTCTAGTATGGTTTGCCATAATATATCAATAGTTAACACATGAACACAAAAGATCACGTAACAGAACCCATTGGAATAATAAAAAATCAGTGAAAAAATATTAAAGGTCTGTTATTTGACTTCTGACACAAATACAACTGTAATGCAAGAAATTGACCACACCTGGAAACTGTACTGGATACCCTTCACCTTGACAGTTCTCCTGGCCTGTTGAAGAAAGAAAAATGAATCCTGAACAAAGCTGAAATATTGCAGCATACAGACAATTCATGTTCAAACACTACTGTGTCATGATGTGTCTTCTCAAGGCACAGACACTTCCCTTTATATGATTTGGAGATCAGTTTCTTACACAAAATAAAAGAAGCAATATTATTTATGAAAGCATATTCACTGAACTGATTACCCTGTCTGAAAAATGTATGTTCCTCCCTTGGTTTAAAAAGTAAAAGGCAAAGTAAATTCATTTTTGTGAAGTGACAACTCTATGTGACATTTTAATAATTCTAATTGTAGCATCTAAGAATTCTGGTCAGTGAAGATAAATGAATGCATTACTTATGGTTTTATTCCATTTCTTAGATCACCCTGTCAATGTGGTAGCCATTAGCAACATGTAGCTATTTGAATTTAAGTTAGCTAAAATTAAATAAAATTTCCAATTCATTTACCAGTAACATTAGCCACATTTCAAGTTCCTAACACCCAGAATATGGTGAATGGCTATCATATTGAACAGTGCAGATATGGAACATTTCCATTATCAGAGAAAGTTCTATCAGACAGCATTGACTAAAGTGCTCTGGCCCCATTACACTAGCAAGCCAGAAAATGGAGGGAAGAGAAGAGGATGGAAACGGCCCTTTGTGTGAATCCATTACTACTTCCTCATGGAAATGATTTGGGCTCAGCAGCATCTTTTGAATAGTCGGATGGTAGGCACATCTTAATCTGGAACCCAATATCCTTGAAAGAATATGCAATTCTTTCTTTCATATATAATTATAATGGGGCGCAATGGAGAAAACACTTATTAAGTAATGCTTCACATAGTAATTCCCAAGCACTGCATGTGCCAGTAGAATAAATAAGACTCTGTCTGCCCAAAATTAACTCCTTACCCTTATTTTTCTATTATTCTTGACCCTGGTAGAACAGATACCTTTAGAGCAAAGCAGTATTTTAGTCCTTAGGAGGAACCCCTGCCTAGTACTCCCCAATCCCTTAGCAGCCCAGATGTTTCTCTACTGAATCCTGACTCTCTCCAGCGGGATGTTAAAGTAAGTTCAGAGAGCCTCCTCTCTTGGGCTTACTAATGAAGTAGAATTTTCCATCTTTGCCTGGCAAGGACTAATTATTGTCCTTGAGTATGAAAAATGCACTCAATACCCCTGCAAGAAAAAAAAATCAAAATTCAAACTTAAAGCCAGCAGTTTCTGAATTAAAATTTGCAGAACCTCGGACTGACTAATGTCGAACTCATTCAACAACTCTGTCCTTGGCCATAATCTGTACCCTTTCAATACAGTGATTATCCCAGCAGGAAAAATATCAACAAAACCAATGTTATGGGAGCTACAACATAATGTTTGGTAATCATATATCTGCCCATCAGAGGTTCATTGTCTGGTCAAAAAATCTATGGATAATAGAAAATAGATTAGATGGCAAAAAAAGGAAAAAAAATTCTTGCATGCACCTGCCTGATTGTTCTAGATAAGCTCAGGAGGCAGAAACAACACAGAGCAGCCTATCTTGACACATAGGATTAGAAAACAACATTTCTGAAAAATACACTACAAAAAGGTACCATTGTCTGAAATAAAAGATGCCTGTCTGAATTCTATTTTTAGTTCATCCGTTTCCTATGTTATGTCACTACTACTCCAATCCTTACCACTGATACTCTTTTATCAGGTAGCTATTTGCTCTAATCTATAGGCCATGCTGCTTCACATCCAGAATCTGAAAGTGCCTGATCGCCATGGCCTCCAGAAAGCATCTTCTCTCCCAATCTCAAATTACCATGAATGTGTCACCCATTTTAAAAATACAGCTTAGGATACAAATAGCTCATCCAACTCAATAACAACAACAACAACCCAACAACCCAATTAAAAACTGGGCAGAAGATCCAAGTAGACATTTCTCCAAAGAAGACATACAGATGGCCAATAAGCACATGAAAAGATGCTGCACTTTGCTAAATATTAGAGAAATGCAAAGCAAAACCACAATTAGGTATCACCTCACACCAGTCAGAATGGCCATCACTAAAAAGTCTAGAAATAAATGCTAGAGAGGGTGTGGAGAAAAGGGAACCCTTCTATACTGTTGGTGGGAATACAAACTGGTGCAGCCACTATGGAAAGCAGAATGGAGAGTCCTTTAAAAACTAAAAATAGAGTTACCATATGATCCAGCAATCCCACTCCCAGGCATGTATCTGCAGAAAACCATAATTCGAAAGGATGCATGTGCCACAATGTTCACTGCAGCTCTATTTACAACAGCCAGGACATGGAAGCAACCTAAATGTCCATCAACAGATGAATGGACAAAGAAGATGTGGTATATATTGATATATACAATGGAATACAACTCAGCCATAAAAAACAGTGAAATAATGCCATCTGCAGCAACATGAATGGACCCAGGGATTATCATACTAACTGAAGTCAGAGAAAGACAGCTACCATATGGTATCACTTATATTTGGAATCTAAACTTTGATACAAATGAACTTATTTACAAAACAGAAACAGACTCACAGACATAGAAAACAAACTTACGATTACCAAAATGAAAACTGGGGGGAGGAGGAAATACATCAGCAGTTTGGGATTGGCAGATGCAAGCTACTGGATACAAAATAAACAAGGTCCTACTGTATAGCACAGGGATCTATATTCAATACCCTGTAATAAACTATAATGGAAAAGAATTCTAAAAAAAGAAAAGAAAAAAAATTGCATTAGGGAGACTCACAATATTGTATAGTTTTGTTCTAACTGGAAAAAATAGAGGGGATTTCAAACAATGCAAGATAAAATGATTTTCTTCTCATTTTTAAAATATTTTTCTTTTTTGGTTTTAGCTATTGCATCCATTTTTTAGTTCCTATTCTGTTTCCTTTTTCTAATTTGAAACACTATGTTTTCTTATGCTTCAGTGAGCAAAACACTCTTCAAGGTAATCTTAAAGTGCAGTGTTCATTTTACATCCCTTAAGACATTTCCACCGCAAAAATCATGAGGTAAATGCTAAAAACTGGAATACATTTCCTCCCTGGATACCATTTTCCTGGACAAGCTTGAGCGCTGTTCCTATACCCAGAGGCGGTTTCCAGGCTGGTAATGGCATGAAGGTCTTTCACCTTCACATAGAAAGTGGACATTCTATGGCCCACCAGTTTCTGGTTACTCTAACCTCTACTGGAGTCATGAAAAAAACACGAACAACTTTTATTTCTTCTCTTCTATTTGTTCTGTCATTTGAAGAATTTAGCTGAGGTAAAGCGGCACCTTTTTTTCATTAATCATTGTAAGTTACGGAATAATTTTATTGCTGTTAATGTTTTGGGCAGCATGCCCATCTCAAAGTAGAAGATGTTAAGCTGACCCATTTTCTCATAAGGTGTATGTTTCTGCATCTTCAACCAATATTCCTTAGTCTGCTGAAATACTTTAAAAGATAAATAGTCCCACCTTGCTGTTTTGAAGTAGTGGATTGAACTATAAGGCATCGTGGAAGAGATAACTTCATGCCCGCTTATAGTATAATAAATAAGTTCAAAAATAGACAAATTCTTTGTAAATAAAATCTTGAAATAAACCCAAAGGCTTGAAATATAACACACTGAATGATCAAGTTGAAAGAGGGGCCTTACTTCACTTAGTAACCAAACCTGATTAAGAATAAAGCAAATATGAAAGGTACAGGAATGTTGGGTGAAAATGCCTCTAAATAAATGACCATTTGCTTTGCAAATATTTGAAATCTCAATCTAATAAAGCGCAAAGGAAAATGGTTTCATTACAATAATTCTGGCCTTAAATTTGCCTTTTGGTAAGAAAGAGGAAGACGAAGAGAATATATATTTAAATAGATTGTAAACTCTACAAGGGCTCTGTACGTGTGTGTGCATCATGTGTGTGTACGTGTGTGTATGTGTTATTCACTGATATATGACTGACATATAGAAGGCATACATTAAATATTTGTTATATAGAGTTTATAGAAGAGTTTCCTGTGTATTATCTCGTACGATCTCACCTGACCCAGCAGTCACATGCTTTAGCCTGGAGGTGGGGGATGAGGAAGGACAGCCCCTCAGGTAGCGTCACAGAAGTGGAAGTCAGCCGGGAAGGGCTTTTTGTGAAACAGGCAGTGATAAATGGGTGCCAATGTCCAGCACCCCACAGACACCAAATCAATATTCATTGAATAGTAAAGCCTTCCCTGCAGACTCAGTCTGACTAAACTCGGCCCCCCTCCATTTACTATCACAGCACCATATTTGATTTTCTCCATAATTCTTACCATAATGAGAAATAGGTTATTCAGCTATGCTTTTACTTGTTTATTGTTTCTCTCATCTCCCTAAAATGTAAGAGAATGAAGAGTCCTCGTCTGTCTGGTCCCTAAGAAGTGTCTGAATCACAGAAGACACCTCTGTAAGATTTGGATGAATACATGAATCAATCAACCAAATCAACCAACCAACCGTCTACCTGAAATGACCTGTCTGGATTATCTTTCTTCAATTATTCTCTCTCTTTACTTCACATTACTTGGGCAACACAATTGTTTATCTTTTGTAGTTTGTGTGTACATGTATGTGTGCCGCTTTTCTTTCCCTCCCTTTCTTCCCCTGTAACTTGGACTACCTCCTTCTTGAAGAGGTTAGAAGCCCACGGGAGACCTAGTAGGACCATGGTAGAGTCCAAGAAAAAAGAACTGTGATTTGGATGGCTTAAGCTAACTCTTCTCTAATAGCTGAAGAGAGAAATGTTCTTTTTACCTCATATTCTTTTTTAATTTTTTAAAAAAAATTTTGGCCACGCAATGCCACATGTGGGATCTTAGTTCCCTGACCAGGGATCGAACCTGTGCCCCCTGCAGTGGAAGCACAGAGTCTTAACCACTGGAACACAAGGGAAGTCCCTCTTGCAATCATCTTTATGGTTTTTCTCTTGCCGTCAGAGAGGTAAGAACGCAGGAGCCGAAAGTAAGGAAATTAAAGAGGCCCCCAGAATATGATATGACAGAGTCCCCAGGGAGAAATAACAGGCACATGTGCCTAGATTGTCCTTTGTATCAGACCTATGCCTCCTCAGCCAGGATCCCTGTGCTATATAATCCCCTATTGAAACTAACAGCATAAATGTTATAGATGAGGAAACAGCCTCAGGGTGTTAATGAGACAGGACTTCAAACAGGTCTCCCAACAAGAAGGCACTGCTCTTCCCTCCTATGTCCATGCTTTAACTGCCTTTCATCTCACTGTGATTATGAAAATCAAAAGTTTTGAAGAGACATACTATGAAAATATACATTTTGATTTTCATTTCGTCTTTAGTTGAAGAGTAAATTAAATAATTTATTCTTAAGACAACCAGGCAATTCAAAAGAGGTAAACCAGCCTTAACTTTAAAATAATGGGATAAAATCCTATTACCACCGTGACCCATTTATTTGTCATCTTCACTTATTACTTCTTTTTCTCCTTCCAGGCAATTTTCTGGAAATACTGAGAAGTTTTTATTCTCATTTTATTCAATATGGCAGTAGTCCTAAATCTTGAAGCAATAAAACTAGTCAAATAAATTCAAGGAAAGACTTGGAATATTTTTTTATAAAAATCTGGCTCTGTCTCCTCATTCATGTCACTACTTGAAGAGTTATCTGCTCAGCTCCTGCTGCTTTGTGAAATGTTCAATCTCTAATATGAATAGTATCTTTTCTTCTTCAATTCCACATTCTCCCTCCCCACCCCCACTGCTCAACACTTTGTTCAATATTTGTGACTGGATTTACTAGTCTTTCCCCAATAATTGCTGTTTTTCTTCTATTTCTGCATTTCTTATTCTCTCACATTGTGCAAAACATACTTTTGTACTTTCCTTTTGTCCCTTCTAGAGCATTCATTCTTTAAAGGTAAGAACACTTTCTTACATATCTTTTTTTTTTTTTTTTTTTTTTGCAGTACACGGGCCTCTCACTGTTGTGGCCTCTCCCATTGCGGATCACAGGCTCCAGACGCTCAGGCTCAGCGGCCATGGCTCACGGGCCCAGCTGCTCTGCGGCATGTGGGATCTTCCCGGACCGGGGCACGAACCCATGTCCCCTGCATCGGCAGGCGGACTCTCAACCACTGCGCCACCAGGGAAGCCCTCTTACATATCTTTTGATCTCCAACAGGGCACTGTCTATATAACCAAAAGCAAGGGTTAAGATGCAACAATTATGCCCTCCTGTTTGCTCTACTCCTCCCAAATAATTTAATATGTTTGTGATAATTAGATTTGCATTGAAAATGGAAACTGAGAAAAAGCTTTAGGCTAACAAAGGGCATTGTCCCATTATTGGACATTAGCTGTAACAAGTATAGACTAGATCTTAAGGAATTAACCAAACACCCTGTGCACTTTCATCTACAATCCCATTACATTTAAATGGCTATCTGTGTCCTTTCAAATTTTAATCACCTAGAAATCTGTTAGTAACCTAGAGCCTGCTGGGTGAAATTATTTTCCCACAGATTTTGTTCTCGAAGTATTTGATGCTCTTGGAGCAATAGCTCCACATGACTTTCTCTTCCCCTTACATCAAAAGTGGTAAAATCTCCAAACAGATGACTCAAAGATTGGTCATGGAACTATGTCAGTAAATGCTATAATCTCATGAGTTTTTCAAGGGGAAAAATGGGCCCCTTATGTGAAACCAAACAGCTTTTTTCAATCCCATCGTTCCGGGAGAAAAAGAGAATGATAGCTTTGTACAAGGTGGGTAGACAGGGCCTGCTTCTGGATTTTGATATATAGGCTTAAAATTTAAGGGGAGGAGTTTAGGTTTGGCAGGAAAAAGTTGTCAGTTGTAAAAGTTATTTGACGCTGGAATGCAATCTAAAGGAAATCCTACAGTGTTGCATCCAAAGAATTTTAGGTTTTTAAATGTTGTAGTGGTCTCTCAAAGGGCTACCTGGGCACAAAGAAATAACTTCTTAAAGAGGATTCCTGTGATTCTATAATTGTTTAACTGTAACAAAGGGTTTCCTAACACTGGAGATTTTCAGAGGGTGGTACAAGTTATTGGAAAAATGAAGACTACTTCTGGAGGTTTAAACACAAAAAGGTGTATGTTTCAATCCAAATTTTTTTTTTTAAATCAAGCTTATTTTAACATTCCAAAATGGTTTTTAAAATAAACTCAGTATTCAAAAATACAACCCTACAAATAAGTCCCTCTGGAGTCAACATTAGTTAACACTTGTACTCACAAATTACCTAAGCCAAACGTTTCCAAAATAAAGTGCTTCCCCTTTCTGGGTCCACATTCTATGCAGAACAGTACAATCTGAATATTACAAAAAGTCAATCTATAACCATTTTAAGGTTTGAATTACAAATCCGTTTTTTTTTTTTTTTGCGTTACGCGGGCCTCTCACTGTTGTACGCGGGCCTCTCACTGTTGTGGCCTCTCCCGTTGCGGAGCACAGGCTCCGGACGCGCAGGCTCAGTGGCCATGGCTCACGGGCCCAGCCGCTCCGCGGCATGTGGGATCTTCCCGGACCGGGGCATGAACCCGTGTCCCCTGCATCGGCAGGCGGACTCTCAACCACTGCGCCACCAGGGAAGCCCCTATAAATCACTTTTAAAGTGGAATTATAACACCTTTGGGGAAGAATATTGGTCACAGCTTTATAAGACTAATATTTTTCCCTGTATTGTTTTTTTAAATTCCTTTTTTCTTTTGTAAATATAATACATACATTAACCTTCTGAAAGCCTGTCAGAGTCACATTTTAAGTGAAGGAGTAAAACAATCCAAATCACTTGGTAAACCACACGTAAATTAGTCCGGCTTTCCCAGAGATAGTCGGGATATTTTCATGCCAGGGTTTCCAATCAATAACACAGACCTAGCTGTAGAGGAAGTACTCTCACTAAAACGCAAGCAGCATGGGAAGCTCTTTTTTTTATTATTATTTCAAGTAAATTGTTTCATTAAAAACCTCACCAAGGAGGTGGCTTCCTGTGTTTGTACAGAGAAAAGTTCCAGGAACAGATAAATAAGTCAGCAGAGCCCAAATTAGCTAACTTCATTATCTCATCCACTCACCTACACAGAAGAATCTACCTGCTCACATTTCTTCCTGCCCTCTCCCTCCTGTTGCCGTGGCTTCCCAGCAGGGAGAAAAGGCTCAGTTCACTGTCTCTGAACACCTCCCCAGAAACTGCTCGAACTTTGACTATGACGCACTTCACCTGTTTTTCAGTAACAGCTGCTGGGCATCATACTGGGGCAATATTTAAATATTATGCCCACCAGCTGAGTTTTTTTTAAGTAGCATCTTTAAAAGTCAGGGGCTGTGTTTGTGACAGATTTTACAAGGCAGGAATATGCACTGAAAAAGCATTTTCTCCTCTAGAGGTTTAACAGTTCCCAAAGTCACTTCACATCAGTAAGAAAAGTTTGCCTTTCTTTAGCGCTTCCCCCACATATGACTGAGTTACTGAGTATTCCTTGCTTGCAGCTATCTTTCCAAAGGCAGGCACCAAATAGGGGAAAACATTCATCAGTGAAACTTAAATAAGCCAATCCATGGAAAGCTTGGTGATGGGTTCAGGATGACTGAAGCTGAACAAGAGAAGCACCCAGGGCTGGGGGCCATTATGATGACTGTTAATAGAAGGAAGGTGAGTTCTAATAGCACTTTGATCAATTTTTCAGTTGGTAGCTCACAAACTCCTGCCATTAAAAATTCCAGGAATTACTATGCAGTTGAGCGTGGAATGAAATTTGTTTTGAATACATGAGTTTTGTAGAGCATGGTTCTGAGCCACTCTTTTTTAGGCAATTCTGGAAACTACATTCAAAAAAGCAAAACCTCTAAATTAGAAAATATTATCGCAAAATACTGACTCATGTGTGCTATTCTCTGAATCCAAGTGATCCCAAAGCACATCAGAAAACAGTTAAATGAGTATGAAAATTTATGTAGGAAGACAGATTGGTATCTCTTCACTATAAAAGGGAAAATGACTCATTCCCCCAAAGGTGAGCTAGCATCCTGCTACATTTTTCAAATGCTATGAAGTTAACTTACTTCTAGTCCAAATTATCTCCAAAAGCAGCAGTTATGAGAGCAACACTGCAGATGAGCAAAGATGGGACAAATGGACAAGACCAAGGGCTCAAGACTTGTCTCTGATGACCTAGAACTGGTCTGACATTGATATATTTAATTCCCACTCTACCACATCTTTTACTTCCTAGGTCCACTGTCTCCTGCCCTTTCTTGGAAATTTTTCATAACCATTCTGCCTTCATTTTCTGTACTAATTATCTAGATTCTATCACCCATCACTTTGTTCATACTTTGTCAATATTCCCATATTCCCAAATCCCTTGAGTCATTGTTCTTCTTTCCACCTAAGTTTCTAATCATTCATAAATTAACGAGAGGTCCTAGAATCAGGCTAGTGACTACTTAAAGCGTGAATGTCTCATTTTTGTCAAATTCTTTCATAGTCCCTGTGTGGAGTACATTTCAGCCAATCCAGAAATTTGCATGTTTTTGCACACTGAAAATATACTACATGCATTTTTACTTTCTCTCACTGTTCTCTTTGGTTGGCAGCTGAGAAAAGTATGTTCCCTTCTCTTCTTGAGTTCTGGTGACTTTGTTCATTTGCTGGTGGCTGATAAATTCATAAAGCTAATAGTCTTGAAGCAAATTGTATCTAAGAATCTTCAAAGCACAGTGAGCTGATCTTCCAACATGGTTAAGCGTAGGGGATATACCCTCAGCCTCTGACAACTCTGGCTAAGGATGCTACAAACATCATCACACAATTAGGAACTCTTGTGCTCAATGACTTGAGATCTCTTTGGCAGACTCAGCTAAACCTGATAATATTTAAGTGATACCCCAAAAGGCCACAATTCTCCTTCAGGAAGTGGGGATACCAACAACTGTAAATTAACAACATAAAACAGGAAAAGACAGTTGAGTCTTTGCTAATGTAAGGCAGAAGCAGAAGATGGTTGACTGACACTAAGAAAACTATCCCTAGTTTTTCAATATAGCAGGCAAATGAATATGGCAGATAAATGCACTATCAATTTTATTCTTACAACACTGATACTGACTTTAATCCTGACCTTGAAAAGGCTTCTCCATACACAAAGCCTTTTTGAAATGACATTGTACCAGAAAAAAAAGTGAAACAATAATCTATCTAGTGATGAACTTTTATTCGGGTGTTTACTGTGCGCCAGGCAACGAAGTGATTTATCTACATCTTGTGTCATTTAATCCTTAAGACAACGTGAGGAGGTTACTACTGACATCCACATTCTACAGACAGAGAAACTGAGGCTTGGTGCTGAATCAGGTCAGTTCGATATCAGGGCCCAAGCTCTTAGGCCTCCTCTGAGATCACACCCCGGTAGTTGTGTTTCTTCCATCTGGCTTCCTATCAGTTAATGGTAAGGCCATTTGACATATACTGATAATTATAAAAAAGCAGGTACTAAAAATAGTGCAGAGCAGATGACAGCAGGTAATTGATGGCTTTCAGGCTCTAAGAAAAAGGAAAAGCAAAATTCACAGCAAGTTCTAGGCTTCCCTATAGGAAAAGCAGACCGTTGACTATGTAATGACATTTAAAGAGACCTAAAATCTTCCTTTACACTGGTATTAAAGATCCTTCTCACCAGTCTTTTCTAGAGCCAGACATTAAGCCTTAACCTCCTTAGGGTTTTTTTAAACGACACTTGTGTCTTAAATGGGTCAACCGATGTGCTTTCTAGGAAATGGAACATATTAACTAATAAAAAGAAGGAATTAATTCACCTACCACCATCCCTTTTCAATTAACAGAGACACACATCTAAGTGTAAAGATTTCTGGAAAGAGTTTCTTCCCACTCTACTTTTTCACATCTTAGATGTCCCCTCATCCTTTCACTAAAACCCTCTTGCCAAAGTGACCTTGTTGTTAAACCCACTGGTTTTTCTCAGTCCTCATATTATTCTCTCCAGCAGTCGACACCATTGACAGCTTCCTCCACTTGAAAGACCCTCTTTTTTTGGTACCAGAACATCACATTCTCCTTGTTTCTTATTTCTCTGCCCCTTCCTCTCAGTTTCCTCTGTGAACTACTCCTCTTTTACTCTCCATCTTGTGTCGAAGTTCCTCTGAGCTCTGTCCCAGGCCTTTACTCTTCTCTCTATATTAAGTCTGGGTCATCTCATCCACTCATGTAGTTTTAGTTACTATACTTACATGGACAACCTTAAAATTTCTACCTTCAGCTCAGAAGTCTATCCAGAGTTTCAGATCCATAGATTAAAATGTCTCCCAGATCTGTTAGACATTCTACAGATGTCTTAAATTCCACAATTCCCAAAATTCAGTTGTTATTCTCCACCCCCAAAATATGTTCATCTTCTGGTGTTCTCAATAAATGGTCCACCATCTACCCAGCTGCCGAAGGAGAAACCTGGGGTGTTACAGCCCTTGTCATTCTTCCTCATTCCCCACATCCAATCAGCCACCATCTGCTGTGTGTTCTACCTCTTAAATATTACTACTACTACTATCTATCTTCTACTGTTCTCTGCCCTCACTATCACTATCTTAATGCAAGACATCCTCTCTCCTCCAGAATGCTGCAACCAATTGCAACCAAGATCTTCATGCTACACGGTCTTCTTTGCCCACTCTTGGCAAAACCATATAATTTATCATGAAAATCAAATTTTATGATTGAAAAGGGACACTATTCATATTGACAGTAGAACTATAAGCAAAAATTGGATCTGTTTGGGCTTCCCTGGTGGCACAGTGGTTGAGAGTCCGCCTGCTGATGCAGGGGACACGGGTTCGTGCCCTGGTCAGGGAAGATCCCACATGCCGCGGAGCAGCTGGGCCCGTGAGCCATGGCCACTGGGCCTGCGCGTCCGGAGCCTGTGCTCCGCAATGGGAGAGAAAAAAAAAAAAATTGGATCTGTTCTAGAAAATCAGGACATGTGATCATACTATCAGGCTGCAGTTAGAGAGACATCCTTCAAAAGCACATCCCTCACCATGTCACGTGTTTGCTTAAAAGGTATCCATGGCTCCCTCATTGCCTTCTGAAAGATGGTCAGACTTCCCAACAAGGCTTGGCATGGTCCCCACTTGGCTCTCATGCCTCATCTCTCACCCCTTTACCTCACCATTCTTCTGCCACACGTTAAATTCCCCCAAATTTATATACTCTCTCTTGATCCTAGAATGTTCTTGTGCTCTTGTGTCTTACCAAATGTCTTTGTCTACTTCTCTGCTACCAGATTTCTTCAGGTTTCAGGCTAGATGCTACATCCATAGAAAAGTTTCTCCCAACCCTGAGAACGGACTGGTGTGCCCCTCCAGTGTGACACCAACACAATGCTTATCCCTATCCATGTGGCACTGCAATTGCTTAGTTTCTTATCTTTGTTGGCCATGAGATTATACTAGTGCCAGAAATTTCCTATATATAAGGCACTTAAAAGCATAAAAGTGATTTAAGGTTAGGGTGGAAAGGGAACAGAAAAGTAATTTGAGGTTAGGGGTGGCTAGCTAAATTTAATTAGTAAACATTCTATTTTTACTTATACCTACTGTTTATTGGTATATATTTAGAGGGGATAACAAATACTATAGGGGTAGAGGGCTTAAAAGTTCTCATAAACTACATGTTAGTACCACTAATGCACAAAACCAGAGGTCTGAAAGCATTTTTTTTTTTTTTTTTTTTTTTTTTGCATTACGTGGGCCTCTCACTGTTGTGGCCTCTCCCATTGTGGAGCACAGGCTCCAGACGCGCAGGCTCAGCGGCCATGGCTCACGGGCCCAGCCGCTCCGTGGCATGTGGGATCTTCCCAGACCGGAGCACGAACCCGCGTCCCCTGCATCGGCAGGTGGACTCTCAACCACTGCGCCACCAGGGAAGCCCTGAAAGCATTTTTGACTAAAACCTCTATCAATAAATAGTATGAGCATGCACTCTTAATATTTGGATTTTATAATTTATAAATTAAGCACATGTTCTAGTATACTAATATGTGATGTCCCATCTAAACATTCTCAGAAACAGAAATTAAAATTTTTCTAAAAAGGCAAAATACTGGCTCTCAATTTTTCTATACCTCAGTGGATCATCTATTGATTCCTTTCTGAATATCATTTTTAAAAATGGGTTGTGAAGGCAGGAATGGTAGCAGGTTGGCTGCTGTAAGACCAACGCCAGGCCCAGCACAAAGCCCAGCACATAATAACCATCAATAGTTATTGAGTGAATGGAAGAAAGATTGGACTGGAGGATGGAGTGGCTTCCAGGGTGAAGTCAGATCCCCAGGAGGATCCTGTGGTATTCCATGGACAGCGGGTAGGTGCTGTGGTTAGGAGGAGGAGGATTTAGCTGGGGAAGTGTTAGGAAGAGCAAAACCAAGTAGAGAAGTGAAAGATCCTCAAACAGAACGATAATCTCCACAGAGTAACCCGGGCTTCATGTAGTATATTATTATCAATTATACCCACAGAAATTATGTATTGGTTAATGCATTTGAGAACAAAAGCATTATGAAGCCAAGTGCAAAGAAACAGAATCCCTGGTAGCCATGTGATATTCACCATCACTGTGTCTCAAAAGTAAAATTCAATGTTGCCACTTTAAGTTGAAAAACCAAAAGGAAGAAAGACAAATCTTTTGTTACCTCTTACTTTGTGTCAGTTACTCTTCTGGGTGTTTCACAGAAGTTACAAATTTGTGTCAGCATTTATCCTGCACTCTGGGACTTTACCCTCCAACCCTAGAGAGGAGGTAAGATGAGTATGCAAATAAATACAAATCAAATAGAATAAAATAGCTTCAGGAATTATGGTACCAATAAATTTTGGATTTTATGCAACAGTTTGGATGTTCTGTGATTTTATTATTTTCAATGACAATGCACATAATGTACAACTAAAAGCTATTTCATTTAAAAATCTTTACAAGACTTTTCTTCTCAAAGTAATTGTTCTGAAAAAAAATGCTTCTTAATATAACCATGTTGCCCAATATTGGTTGTTTTTTTAAAAAAAAAGATTATGGGAGAGTAACGAAGGGCTAGAGGGGTCTGGAGGAGAAAGTCTTTCACCAAGGGAATCAGAAACAGAATTGTGAAGAAAGCATTCAACAGCAGAAGAAACCATAAGCAAAAGGAAAAGACAACCCTCAGAATAGGAGGAAATATTTGCAAACAAAGCAACTGACAAGGGACTAATCACCAAAATATACAAACAGCTCATGTAACTCAATGTCAAAAAAACAAACAACCCAATCAAAAAATGGGTGGAAGACCTAAACAGACATTTCTCTGAAGAAGACATACAGATGGCCAACAAACACATGAAAAGATGCTCAACATCACTAATTATTAGAGATATGCAAATCAAAATTACAATGAGGTATCACCTCACACCAGTCAAATGGCCATCATCCAAAAATCTGCAAACAGTAAATGCTGGAGAGGGTGTGGAGAAAAGAGAACTTTCCTGAACTGATGGGAATGTAAATTGGTACAGCCATTATGGAGAACAGTACAGAGGGTCCTTAAGAAACTAAAAATAGAGCTACCATATGACCCAGCAATCCCACTCCCAGGCATATGTCTGGAGAAAACCATAATTTGAAAGGATGCATGTACCCCAATGTTCACTGAAGCATTATATACAATAGCCAGGACATGGAAGCAACCTAAATGTCCATCGACAGAGGAATGGATAGAGAAGATGTGGTACGTATATACAATGGAATACTACTTAGCCATAAAAAGGAATGAAATAGTGCCATTTATTTGCAGAGATGTGGATGGACCTAGAGACTGTCATACAGAGTGAAGTAAGTCAGAAAGAGAAAAACAAATATCATATATTAACATGTATATGTGGAATCTGAAAAAATTGGTATAGACGATCTTACTTACAAAGCAGAAATAGAGACACAGATGTAGAGAACAAACATATGGCTACCAAGGGGGAAGGGGGTGTGTGTGGGATGAACTGGGAGATTGGGATTGGCATATATACACTATTGATACTATGTATAAATTATATAGCTAATGAAAACCTACTGTATAGCACAGGGAACTCTACTCAGTGCTCTTTGGTGACCTAAATGGGAAGAAAACCCAAAAAAGAGGGGATATATGTATATGTATAGCTGATTCACTTTGCCATACAGTAGAAACTAACACAACATTGTAAAGCAACTATATTCCAATAAAAATTAATTTTAAAAAAAGCATTCAGCTAAACAACAAGAGCAAAAAATATGGAAAGGATTTCATCAAGCAACACTGACTGTAGGTGGATAGAATGGGCAAGCAAAAGGCTTTTAACCCACATAGATTGTAACACTCACCATAGTAACAAATGTCACCGTGGAAGGGGACAGTCAGGACCAAGCCAGCTTAAAAAACATAATTGTTAGGAGCCCATCAACAAAAAGTTGAAATGTTCTACTCAACCATGAAAATAATTTGTAGAACCTAGGAAATAATAATAGCTTTTGTAAAACTCACCCATATTCCTTATGCAGAACTTCTTTTGGTTGGGGGGTGGGGGACAAATAAAAATTTCTTCCAAAGAGCTTGAGTATGTTCAAGATGGAAAAGATACCTTCTCTGCTCTTCGTTAACTAAAATTGTGACTTTGATCCTCCCTGCACTGAAGAAGGGAAGAATCAAGCTTGATACCGTCATTGAAGAGTTAGCTGTTGATTCCCCCATCAAAGATATTCTAGATGTTGAAAAAAGTTACTGAGAGACAGAAGCAGAATTCTTCTGCTGGTCATCACTGTAAGCATTGACATTTTCTCTTCCTAAAGCCAGTGAAAACCTGGCCAAAAGAAGGAAGGAAAAGAGGTGAGATCCAAAAACATTTACAAGGTAATATCATCAAGGAAAGTTTTCCAAAGACATGCAAGAAAGGGTGTCTGCCTTCCAAGATGAAAAACACAAATGTACTATGTAAGTAAACATATCATCATCTCTTTTTATATCTGAAAATTTGAATGGGTTTTGTAAAACAAATTTCAAGCATTTTTAATGACTCAAAATACTAGCAATTACTAATAGGATTTGGGGGAGACAGCTAAGAAGAGATTCATTTCTGAAGTGAAAGTAATCAATATGCTTGTGAATATTCTTCCATTTCACATATTTTCCTTAAGATTTCTGCATTAAGTGACTTTTCAGACCTATAATTCACCACCACTGATGTCAGAAAATAATAACCCATTGTTCTGGCCAGATAATAACAAAGGAAGTTTCTCAAAGGATCGTGGAGAAAGATGAACAATGTTTATAGTCTGTCAGAAGTTAAGCAGGAAAAAAATTGTTTTCTTTGTATCCACCTCACTTCCAAAAATAACATTAAATTTCTCAAGATATGCAAACAACATGGTGTTTATGCTCCTCGAGAGAAAGGATCAGACCTGATAGAGTCTTATTGTGTTCAGTGAGTGGTAGATTGCATGAGTTAGAGGATTGTTTCAGAGGTTACAGGCAAACACAAGTCCCATGGCTTGAATTCTGATGCTTTGATTCAGGAGCACTGGCTGTTTTTTTCTAGGGTGATAGAAATGAAAGTCACATATTCTTACTCTTTTCTGAAACTAAGACAAGAAGCTGACATGACCTGGAAGCCAGAATATCTAATGAGTTTGAGTTCCTCTTTCTGGAAGAATGTTTCAAATTTTCATAAGTACATTTCAGATTCATTCTACTAATTTTTAACAGCTTTATACATACCAAAATTTTATTTTTTATTTTTTGCGGTACGCAGACCTCTCACTGTTGTGGCCTCTCCCGTTGCGGAGCACAGGCTCCGGACACACAGGCTCAGTGGCCATGGCTCACGAGCCCAGCCGCTCCGCGGCATGTGGGATCTTCCCGAACCGGGGCACGAACCCGTGTCCCCTGCAACGGCAGGCGGACTCTCAACCACTGTGCCACCAGGGAAGCCCCATACCATAAATTTTTAATGTACAATTCAATGGTTTCTAGTAAATGTACAGAGTTGTGTAACCATCACCACAATCCAAATTTAAAACACTATCATCTCCAAATGAAACTTCATGCTGTTTGCAGTCACCCCTTACCTGCACTCCAACTCCCCAGGAAATTAATCTGCTATCTGTCACTATAAATTTACATTTTCTGGACTTTTCTTTTAATGAAATTCTACAATATGTGATCTTCTGTGTCTGGCTTCTTCCACTTAACATAATGGTTTTAAAGGTCATCCATGCTGTAGCATGCATCACTACTCCATTCCTTTTCATTGTTCAAGAGTATTCTGTTGTATGGATACAGCAGTTTTTGTTTACCTGTTCACCAGTTGATGGACATTTGGACTGTTTCCTTTGGGGGGCTAATGTGAAAAATGCTGCTAATGAACATTTACATACAAGTCTTTGTGTGTATATATGATTTCATTTCTCTTAGGCAGATAACTAGGAGTGAAATTGCTGGGTCATATATTTATGTTTAACATTTCTAGAAACTACCAAACTACTTTGCAAAGTGGCTGCAGCATCATTCTACCTAACTGTAAATTTCCTGAGCACCAGATAAATATCACTGTGCTTTGAACAAACCTTGATTTCCTAACCCAAGTGGACTCTAAACCTCTCCCAGCTCTTACCAGTTAATGTACTTCCATCATTCTATCATTTTCTACTCTATGTATTACTCAAGTGATATAATTTGATGAAATTAAATACTGGTTACTTGGAACCATTAAGAAATCTGAATACAAATGGGCTTTGAAAAGTTATCCGTCTTTTTTGTAAAGCAGCTTGAAAATGTCAGAAACATTCATATCACTGTTACTTTTACTGTGAAGAGTTCCATCAAAGTGGTGAAGGGTTGACAATGAGTAAGAAGCATCGTCGTGTGATTCGGGAAGATCCCTCAGTAAGTCATCTCCATAAAGAGACAGAGGAGAGTCCCTAGATTTAGTCTTTAGAGTGGTGTGACATTTCTGTGAAAAACAATATTTTGTGAGACTGTTGCTTGAGAAGCCCATGAAAGATAAAAAAGGAAACGAAACACTTCACAGATCAACACATATCTTTTCTCCTTGAATGACTTCTCCATTGTCAACCTCAAGAGAGCCAAGCTACAACCATGACTTTCAGCAGAGATCTTAATACCAGGACTGAAGCAGTCAACTTTTCACAGGGAGAAGAAAAATGTAAATTTCACTTAAAAAAAAAGAAAATCCATGTTTAATGGAAGAATAAGGCCTCCCCCTAGTGGATAATTTAAGAATTTGGTTTCCACAGTCTTAATTTGGGATTTACACAGTAAAATGTCATAATTGATACATAGAATGAGTTATAAAATAGAAATGCCAATAATTAGTTCTTACGTGAAGCCCAGCAAAACTTGAAAAGGATTCCCCAATCTTTCAAGGAGATCAGGAAAGTTCACAGTTACCAATGATACATTTAAAAGTAAACGTAGATAGTGAAAGAAGGCAAACTTTTAGAAGTATGGAGAACATTTAGCTCGGTGATCAAAAATGTATTCATCTCAAAGCAACAGTGACTCTGTATCATAATCCTCACCCCTTATGAATTGCCATGGTGCCCAGGCCATCAGAGTCTGGGGTATTCCCTCAGCAGCCCTGTGGATTGACCAGATTTTCCAGAGTCAGAAGACAAAAAAATGTGTTTCTCAGTCAGGTCACTTGGGGCTATAATAGGATTTTTATAACCATATATAGTCGTGTCCAAATTGTATGGCTTTTATTATGAGTTTAATTAAAATTCTAGAGAACAACAGATTTGAGGATTATAATTGTTCTGTATTTATTAAAACCTCAGCACCTGTGCAGAGATTAAACAAAAATTATGCTAATTTTTGAGGATTCACCATGTTATAGGCACTGGTAAGGACTTCGTATATATTATTTTACATAATCCCCAAAACAGTCCTAAACTTCTGCCTTTTACAGATGAAGAAACTGGCACAGAAGTGGTAGAACTGGAATCTGAGCCAAGAAGTCCAACTCTAGAGATCACATCCTTTATCTCTGAATGGAAACAGAAACAAAGTCAGTAAAATACAAAGTGATTGTATATTTCTCAGTGTGTTTAAGGAGAAGTGTATATCCTTTTCTAATTTATATTATTTCTTTGGTAATTTTAAAGAAATTGCTAACATCTCAATTCAGTTTTAGAACAAGCACTGAAGTGACAATCAGAAGTCCTAGGCGCTTTGTCTCTGCCTTTCGCTTCCCTTTTGACCTTAGACCATTCATTTAACCTTTGTAGTGAAATGAACTGCCTCTTTTCCTAGTGTTCCTGGTATTGAAGCCATAAGGTGTTATATTGAAGTCAATGGGATTAGTAGGGTCACCACTAAAGTGCATAAATGTTCCCACACCCACTGAAAGACAGTCACAACCAAACATAAAATATGAATCCAGACCTTCAGTTATGAGAGAAATGCAGTGGACAGAGCATGAGGACCATTTGGTACCGCATCCCTGCAGCCTCCGTTTCCTTTGCTGTATAGTAACATCAACTAGGATTCAGTGTTTCTATGTGGTAGAGCTGTTAGCCTTTGGCAAGGCAGCTCTTGGTTGTGCAGGATTATCTCATGATTGCAAGACAGTTAACATCGTTGACCCCCATCTTTAAAATGCTAGTAGAGCCCCACACATCCCAAAAGTCACTCCTATGGGAAATGGTACAACCTCCTGGGGAAAACCATGGCAAAGATCCTTCACGCCCTGGAATCTTTGTGTATTACTTTGCCCAAAGTTTGTCAAATACAAAGAGATTATCATTAATGTCAACAAACCGTATGCGCTTTGAGACAACCACTCAACAGCACAGATGGTTGCTTTGGGGGGTTCACTGCACCCAGTGAGGAAGACATCCAAAGCCAAGGAGGGCACTTGAAATGTGTGGTAGTGGTTCCTGTAGTCATCTTGCTTTTTGGTCTCACTGCTGACTTTTGGCAGATTTAGAAACTAGCATTTGAAAAATGGCACTATGATTTTTGATCCTCTGCATGAAATGGTAACTGATCAGACACAGGGAAGAGCAAAATAAGGCTTATAGGGTGTGGGGATAACGCTTGTGTGTATAAGGGTTAGTATAGTTCAAAGACACTCTGGGTTGCAAAATAAATAAAATGCGTTCCTTATTTTTCTATAGTTCAACCTTAATTTCAACACCCTATTCCCCATAACAACAGAAAATTGATCTAATCATTCAAAACAAAAACCCAAGGTTTTCTCAGCATTTTTAAATTTAAACTCAGTATACCTCCTCTCCTTCATTCCTTCATCATTTGTGGGGTTGAGAAGCTAATCATAACAATAATAATAACAACAGTTAAAGTTTTTGAGCTCTGTGTTCCCATCCCCAGACAATGCTTTCTATCATGATAGATTGGTCTGCGTTTCATATAAATGGATTATACACTATGTACTCTATTTGCTTTCTTTCATTCTCTTAACATAATCACCTTGAGATTCATCCATATTGTTACATATCAATAATTCATTCCTTTTATTGTATGGTTATACTTCTAATTTCTATCCATTCAATAGCTAATAGAATTTTTGGTTGTTTACAGTTTTTAATTATCACAAATAGAGCCACCGTGAATACTCATGTTCAAGCTTTTTGTGAACATGTACTTCTATACCCTTGAGAATTCTTGAGTAAACACCTAGAAGTGGTATGGTGGGATCATATGGTAGGTGTACATACATCTTTTTAAGAAAATGTCAAACTTTTTTCCAAAGTGATTTTATCATTTTACATTCCCACCAAGAATGTATGGAAAATTCACGTTTCCCAATGTTTTATATAATCAGACTTTTTCAATGTCAGTTATCCAAATGAGTAAGTAGAGGTATCTCACTGTGGTTTAATTTACTTTTCCATAGTGACTAATGATCTTGGGCATCTTGTTATGTGTTTATTTACAATCTGTATAACATCTTTGAAAAAAATATCTGTTCAAAGATCTTGCTCGGGCTTCCCTGGTGGCACAGTGGTTGAGAATCCGCCTGCCGATGCAGGGGACACGGGTTCGTGCCCTGGTCCAGGAAGATCCCACATGCCGCGGAGCGGCTGGGCCTGTGAGCCATGGCCGCTGAGCCTGCGCGTCCGGAGCCTGTGCTTCACAACGGGAGAGGCCACAACAGTGAGAGGCCCGCGTACCGCAAAAAAAAAAAAGATCTTGCTCATTTTCTATTAGACTGTTTTCCTTTTATTAAGTAGTAGGACATTTTTATGTTCTAAAAACAAGTCCTTTATCAGATGTATGTTTTGCAATATTTGATCCCAGTTTTGTTTGCTTAACAGAGTAAAAGTTTTCAGTTTTGATAACGTCTACTTTACTGATTTCTTTTGTTATGAATTGTGATTTTGGTGTTGTATTTAAGAAAACTTTTCCAAGGACAACATCACTAAAGTTGTCTCCTATGTTATCTTCTGGAATTTCTAAGTTTGTGAACCATTTCAATGTACTTTGTGTCTATGTTGTGAGGTAAGAGAAGCTTTAGTTTTTGCATGTGGCTATGAAATGGTTCTGTACCATTTGTTGAAAAAAGTATCCTTGCTCCACCTTGAATTAAATTCCTCATTGAATCCCACTAATCTATTTGTCTATCTTTACACCAATATCACACTTTTGTTTTTACAGATTTACTGAAATATAACTGACATATAACATTGTATAAGTTTAAAGTATACCATGTGGTGATTTGATACATGTACGTATTGTGAAATGTTTCCACAATGAGGTTACATAACACATCCTTCACCTCATATTAATACCATCTTGTAGTTGTTATGGTGAGAATACTAAAGTTCTCCTCTCACAGCAACTTTCAAGTATAAAATACAGTGCTGTTCAGGGAGATCAGCTCGGTGCTTTGTGACCACCTGGATGGGTGGGATAGGGAGGGTGGGAGGGCAGGAGACGCAAGAGGGAGGAGATATGGGAACATATATGTATGTATAACTGATTTACTTTGTTATAAAGCAGAAACTAACACACCATTGTAAAGCAATTATACTCCAATAAAGATGTAAAAAAAAAAAGCAACCTAATACAAAGCAGTGACAGCAGCAGGTCACTGCCCCACACTTGGGGTAGAGGGGGACTTGATCTACTTGTAGCAGCAGCATAGCAAAAAATAAATAAAAAAATAAAATAAAATACAGTGCTGTTAACTATAGTCACCATGCTGTATACAGACTCCCATAACTTATTCATCTTACAACTAAAAATTGTACCCTTTAACCAACATCTTTCCATTTCCCCAACCCCTCAGTCCCTGGCAACCACCATTTTACTCTGTTTCCATGTATTCCACATATAAGTGAGATCATATAGTATTTGTCTTTCTCTGTCTGACTTATTGCACTTAACATAATGCCTTCAAGCTCCAACCATGTTGTCACAAATGGCAGGATTTCCTTCTTTTTATAGCTAGCTAATACTCCACTGGATATATATATATATATATATATATATATATACACCACACTTTTTTTACCCATTCATCTGTCATGGACACTTAGGCAGTTTCCATATCTTCACCATTCTGAGTAATGTTGCAATGAACATGAGAGTAAAGATCTCCCTCCCAGATCCTGATTTTATTTCTTTTGGGTTTATACCCATAAGTGGGATTGATGAATCATATGGTAGTCTTAATTTTTAAAGGACTCTCCATATTGTTTTCCATAGTGGCTGCACCAATTTACATTCCCACCAACAGTGCACAAGGGTTCCCTTCTCTCTACATCCTCGCCAACACTTATTAGCTCTTGTCTTCTTGATGACAGCCGTTCTAACAGGTGTGAGGTGATATCTAATTGTGATTTTGATTGCACTACCCTGATGATTAGTAATATTGGACATATTTTCATGTATCTGTTGGCCACTTGTATATCTCCTTTGGAAAAAAAACTGTCTATTCAGTTCCTCTGCCCATTTTCCAATCATATTTTTTCTATTGGGTTACTCATATATTTTGGATATCAAGTCCTTATCAGATATATGGTTTGTAAACATTTTCTCCCATTCTCTAGGTTACCTTTTCATTTTGTTGATTGTTTCCTTCATTGTGCAGATGTTTTTTTAGTTTGACATAGTCCCACTTGTTAATTTTTGCTTTTCTTGTTTGTGCCATTGGCATTGTATACAAGAAGTCATTGCCAATACTGATGTCAAGGAGCTTTTTGACTGTTTTCTTCCAGGAGTTTTGCAGTTTCTGGTCTTATGTTTAAGTACTTAATCCATTTCAGGTTCATTGTGAATGGTGTATGATAGGGGTGCAATTTCATTCTTTTGCATGTGGACATCGTTTTCCAACACCATGTTTTGAAGAGACTATCCTTTCCCTATTGAATATTTTTGGCTACCTAGTCAAATATTAGTTAACCATATATGCATGGGTTTATTTCTGGGCTCTCAGTTTTGTTCCATTAGTCTATGTGTCTGTTTTTATTCCAGCACCATAATGTTTTGATTACTATAGCTTTGTAATATAGTTTGAAATTTCTTAGAGGGAAAGCATTCAGTCTTTCACCATTAAGTTTGATGTTAACAATAGGTTTTTCATAGATGCCTTTATCAGGTTTAGGAAGCTCACTTCTCAATAAGAATTTTTATCAGAAATGGATGTTGGATTTTTTTCAAAACTTTTTCTGCATCTAATAAGACAATCATATATTTTTCTTTTATAATCTGTTAATATGGTGGATCACAGATTTTCAAATATTAAACCAGTCTTGCACTCCTGTATTAACCCCACTTGATCATGATGTATTATCCTTATAAATATTATTGGATTTGAAGGCCATTGGTCTGTAGTTTCTTGTAATTTCTTTCTCCAGTTTTGGCATCAGGGTAGTCTTGAAATAAGTTGGGAATAATTTTCTGGAAGAGGTTGTATAAAATTGGCATCATTTCTTTGATATGATTAACACATAATATATTTTAACTCAATCTTTTTGAAAACAAATGTAAGGCAGGCCAATATTATCACCATTTTACAGAATGATTAATTTACTTGTCCAAGGGTCACAGTTTATAAGTCATGGAGCCAGAATTAGACCTTTGGCCATCTGGTACCAAAGGCCAACTCATAACTACTTCACTATGCTGACTTCTGTCACATTCAAATAAAATGAAATCAATACTTTTAATTGTTTGCATATTTTATAATCCCATTTAAGCCTCATAAGTTAAGAATAAGAGCATGGCAGAGAGAGGAAAAGACCTTTGCTAAGGAAATATCTAGTCTTTGGAGGACTAACAGTATCACAGCATGTTAAAAGGGAAATCTTTTTGCCCCAACTTTTGCTGCGGTTACAGAAGGCCCAGAAACAAAATAAAAGGTACAAAATTAGCAGAAGGGGAGGACACACAATCAATCAAGGGTAAAAAACAGTTTGCAGTTGAAGAGGCTGAAGTAATAAAATTTGGAGAGCTGTGATATTTCCTCACCCACCTCCCCTTGCCACATATCTAGAAAGGGGAGATCTGAGAAGACCACTGGTAGAGCCAGAAGTTTCCTCCCAATTGTATGAGAGGCAAAAGAGCTGTGTTTGACTCAAGTCTGAGAAGAGCAAATGTAAAACTCTATGCTGTGAGCTGCCTGCAAGGTCAGGGCAAGAAAAGAGGGCAGCAAAGGGAGTAGCTTTTCTTCCACTGTTCAGAATGGCAGTGATGCACAAGTTTTCTGGGAGTAAACTGGATATTCTAGATATTTACCAGGCTGAATCCTCTTCAAAGGCCCATCCCTGAAAGAACAGCCGGCCAGGTAAGCAAAACTTCTCAATGAGATGCTATGACTTGTACCACCAAGAGAAGCTCTGAGAATGAGTTCTTCAGCTCCCTTAAGCACAGTGATTTCTCTCCCACACCACACATTCCACCAAACCTAGAGTCTGCTGAGGTATCAAACTTGTTCCTCCTCGCTATGTCCAAACAGCTTACCCCTACTTCCTAAAACTCCCTTGATAATTCAGAGCAGTGCCATCAGAACCTGATACCCTTCATTTACTGAGAATTTTATCACCTAGCTTATGTATGTCTTTCAACCACTAACCATATCAATTTGGATGACTCGCTATGCCTGTAAATTCAACACTTTGGCCACCCACTCTGCCTCTAATACTTTTGTCCTTCATCTTACCTCTTCCACTAATAAGTACATCATCTCCAATATCTGGGTTTCAATCATCCCATTCTCTGGTCGTTACCCTCTATTGTTTGAGCGTGCTCCTCTAGAGCTGGCACTCCAATAATCCTTACTCCAAGGACCCACTACAACTTCCAACCTGCTGACCTGACCACCGTTTTCTGCTCTATCACACATCTCATGCCTTCACTTCCCTCCTTACCCAGCTTAGATTCCATGACCTATCATGATCACCAACTCATATACCCTCAATTCCTTGATCCTCTTTCCCTTCCTTAAACTCAGCTAACAAAACATCAATCCTAGTTAAATTCAATTCTAAATCCAACACTGAGTTCTCTATATTGATTCATCTCTTGATTTACTGGATTTCTTCATTATATACCTTGTCCAAGAAGAATTCGTGGGTGCTATATTCCCTGGTCCCTTGCATTTTTGAAACTGTTCATCTGTAACCTTCATACCTTAACTGAAACATGCCAAGTATAAATATTTTTGTTCAAATTATTTTCCTTTCTTGAATTTCTAATGTCTTCTGGAAGCAAGCTAGTATGAAAAAATTTGTGAAACCAGTCTGACTTTTAAGTGACTTTTTTTCCTTGGACACTAAATAATTAATTTTCCTTGAGGAGCAGTAATTTCACCTTGATATAGACTGGTGTTTATTGTCCTGGAACATAGTGTGCCTTTCAACTTTTAGATGTTGTGACTTACTAATTTCTTCATTTTTGGAAGTTTGTTTATAAAATTATATCTTAGAATGTTTTTCTGTTTTTTTAAAACTCTGGAATGAGTATTACACTACTTCAACATTTTTAATTAGTTCCAAAACCGCCTTTTGTATTCAATTTATTTCTCTATCTCTCCCAAATTATCCTCTTGTCTATTCTCTTCACCTCTGACTTATGGTTTCATGTATTCTATAGCCTCTCTAAGTTTTTTAAAAATGCAAAGCATTACTTGTGAATATTTTTCTTTTGTTTTCTGAGGTATGTATTCAGAGTGCTCTGCATGGGAAATTCATTTATTTCATTTTTTTAAATAACCATAGTAATTTCTCATAGTTGTTATCCTATTTCTTCTCATTTCATGCATGTTAGACGGACAGCTCTTCTTTTTCCCATGTGGGAACTCTCCGTGAATCCCTTCCCATGATATCTAAGACCTAAGTGCATCTGACCTTCAGAGCACCAGTGAGGAGACTGGGCATTAATACAGTGCTGTGCTCTTCTTTTCCTTGGGAATAAGAAGTGAGGAAGGGGAGGAAACAATGCTGTGGGCTTTTGAGATTGATGATCCCTTCTCTATTTTCCTATTAATTCTGTAAAATCCCGTTCTGTATTTTATTTTGTCCAGTCAAATGTTAACTTATTTCCCTCATTCAGAGTGAGTGCTGAGCCTTCACTCCACAAAATATTACCCTTTCTTGTTAGATTTATTCATCCTCTTTTTGCTGAATGCTAAGATCCTAAGTTCAAATGGGAGGCTTTCATACTAGCCATTAGTCTTTCCCTGTGCCATAAATACTATAAAAAAATATTATGAGGGATTAAATTAATAAACTTAGTTAGAAATGATCTCAGAATGAAAACACAAGCCGGAAAATTGGAAACTGCTGTACATCCCTTCTATCTCTAACCTGCTCATAAGCTCAACTTTCTGAAAATGATTTTAATGTTGTCATTCCTTACTAATGACTGCAGAGAACCTCAAAGGAACTCTGTTTCTTTTTATTCCAACCTATTGACAAGTAGGCAACATGTCCAGTATACCATGATCTTAAGCACTCCTTCCAAAGCAATAGCCCTCTTCCTACCCATTTAGGAAAAAAAAAAAAAAGTTGCTGAGTCTGAAGTCACAACATTCTAAAGGATTTCCTTTCAATTTAACCACCAAAGAGATTCTTATCAAATATACAGTGCATATGAATGTATGACATAAGTTTCCAAAGAATTGTAGCTCCAATTTGACTAAAATGAAAAGTTTAGTCCTATTAAAATTAAAACTTTAAAGCCATGAGGGAAAACATCACTTTCCACTGTTTCAATTATCGCTTTATGCAAATGACTTCTAAATTTAAATCTCTTTTAAGAATCAGAAACAGGTTGGCAGATTCCCACAATTTATCTTTTTGCTCCCACTTCAAACTTACTAAGGCCAAAAGAAAACTTCATATTCTCTCCATCAAATAGGGTTTTTTTCCTGTTTCCTCATCTATTAGTGCCATTACCAATCTATCAGACATATATGTGACAGATTCTAAAAGTCACCTTATTTCTTTCTCTTTATCAACAGTTCCTCAGTTAATCAGTCATCCAGTTTTGTAGATTTTCCTCCACCTTTTGAACCAAATTGTGTTTCTTTCTGTTTATTCACACACACCACTGGGAAGTTCAGACCTTTATTACTTTTCTCCCAAGTTATTACAACAGCCAGACTTCTCACGATTATAAATATTTCCTTGAACTTGATCCATTTCAGGTTACTGTAAAAAAACACAGTTCTGACCATGTCACTACCAGGTTGAAAAACCTTTGCTGGCTCTCCAATACCTACTTAACCTCCTTTCATTATTTTCAATATCCCCCATGATCGGGGTCCAGACAACCTCTATGTCATAGTCTTCTGCTCACAAAAGCACACACGGTCCAAACCCAACAATTTACTTACTGTTATCAAACAAACCCTGATTTATGTCTTTAATGATGTGGCTACTTCTGTCAAGAAAGTCGATTCATTCTTTCCTCTCTGGCTTCACTGCTACTTGCTCAATTCTATTCAGACTTCGAGGCCTGGATCGAACAGTCACTCTACTACAAAGCATTCCTCCAAGTCCAAAAGGAAATAATCTCCTCCTTATATGACTTTTTAGTGCCAACTAATTATTATTCTCATCTTATAATTACTGTATTTTTATTCTCATTTATTTTCTTTCTATTCCCCATATAAAATTCTTGAGTGCAGACTTGGTGCCATGTTCATTTTTGTGTTCTCAAAGTCAGAGCTCAAGGCCTTGCCAATAATAATTCTTCCACAGTCTGAAAGCTCATTGAGAGCAAGGACCAGGTAGGCTTTTTAAAAAAAAAATCAGAACTTTATCACTACCACTTAACACAGTGCCTGTCACTATTTTGAATGAATGTTGAATGAAATAAATCAATTCAGCAATTATTCATTGAAGTCTTCATTGTTGGCTTTTATTTGAAAGACATCCAAAATTCACTTTTTGGTCAGAATATGTAGCAATGGATCAAGTTCAACGAAATTTTATGTACATGCAGTGCCACAAAGGTTCTGTCTTCTCATAACGAACATGTTTTGCTAAAGATAATGAAATAGTGAAAACACATCTATTTTTGGTTTTCATGCATCAGCACATGTAATGCACAATTTTGCTCAAATACCAAGAAAAATTATAGTCACCTCTATATGCAATTGTCAATAGGAATTCTAAAATCTATGAAATAGTGATATTTATATAAAATATCTATGTGAGATCATATCCCTAATACTTATGGTGGTTCCAGTTGAGGGAGATGTTATTGATTTGTTGTGGTTTTATCATTTATGGAGAGCTGGTATTCAAAGGGAGAGAAAACACAAATGTCTTTCATTTTCTTCTCCTAACATATTAATAACAATAATATTTGATTCTTTCAAGTTTCAAAGCATTATTTCATACAATATCTTACCAAAAGAGCCAAAAATCCTTTGAAGCTGTTTCAGTGATAATATGGGTGATAGAGTAGCATTCAGGAATTACTCTGGACTTTAGTCGTCTTCTCCATAAATGAAAGAATTGTACTAAATGACTTCTGAGGACCCTGCCAGTTCTAAGTTTTCATTATTTTTAGTGAAGTTTGTCAGTTCAGTCTTGAAACTAATCAAAACGAAAAGTTCCAAAATGTTTGGAAAAAGTGATAGCAACCTTCAAGTAGAAAGTTAAATCATAAAAATTGATTTAAATTTAACTCTGTTTCTATGAAATATAATACACATATTTTTGCAATTTTCCTATATAATTTAGAAAAACACTCTTGCAAATAAAACTGCCCAAAATATATTTCTGATTTCAGGAGTCTGGTGAATCTTGAACCAGTTTGGTAACATTTCGATTGATCAGTAGAGGGCGCACTTGATTCAACATATAATACACATGAAAGCTGCTCCTTCATTTAGCCTGGAAAAAGATCTTAGCACTGCACTCAGGAAACTTAAGGGAAGAATTATTAGTTAGTTTTTTATTGTTGTGTTGGTGGTGAAAGGGATTAGAAAAGCACAAGAAGATTTGTTTATTGCCATTTAGCTGACGGTAATATTTCTTCCTGGGAAGAAAATTGTTCATCTACTCTTATCTTTTCTCATCTCAGCATTGGTTTGCAGGGGCCTCAAATGTTTTCAACAAGGGACAGCAACAATTTGGCTACAGAAAACAGGATTTTTTTCCACTGAGATGATACAGCCCATCTTGTGATAGTGGCTCCTCTTTCTCCACCCTCCATCTCTTTGCATTGTTGCCTCTCTTTGTGTACCCATGCCATTAGTATTGAGAGGACCATTGTCCATTGTAAGAAAATATAAAAGAAGATCATTAGAAGTTCAGATTTCTGTAGTGGCTCTTTGGGGTTTTTGATCAACACAGAGGATGTCTGAAAAGTGAAACATTTCCAAGGAGAATGTGCTGCCTGACTAAAGAATGTGAGGACCCTAAAAAGAGCCTGAAAAAAACCCACCTACCAGCAGGCTAGACAAAGGCTACAGGTTGGGGCCTCTTCTTTGAAAGAGCTGATTAATGTGAGGTCTTGTTACCTGCTTTATCAGTGTTTTGTTATGAGTGAAAGGTTTCAGCATTCTTAATTTGTCTTGGGGATGGGAAAAGGAAAGGCAAACTTGCCGGACAGGGGTCCAAGGGTGAGGTAGATCCATTTGCCCTCAGTGAGAAATAACAGACACAAAAGACACAGGCTCTTCTACAAATTCATACTGAATGTTTTTTCTAAAAAAGCAGACCAAAGGCCCTCACCGCTTATCCACTTTTCTTGAAGAATAGGGTATAGACTCTGGAGGTTGCTAAAAATAAAAATTATCCATTATGCTAAAGCAAAAATGGATTCAGAGAACTGAACAGGGAAAAAAAATCTGTTTTAGGATGTAGTGGGGAAAGTAAACAACACTTGTGGAAGATAAAAATTCATGATTTTTTGAATTGTGTTACTGTAATCCTCTTATTTACTAGGTTATGCTAAAGCACATTTAGGTATAAGGTCTCTAGGAATAATCTCATAGTATGTACAGTTTTTAAATTAATTACCAAATACTTTTTCATACCAACTATAAAATTGGAATGCACGTGCCATGCTCTGACAATTTGGAGGTTGTTTTAGACAAGAAGCAGAATGTGGCCTTTTACAGTGTTTTATTTCTGGTTCCCTGAAATTTAAGTCTTAAGAAAATATTAGGAGACACATGCCATAGTTAATGACAAATGTCCAGTACGTACTGTCAAGGGATGAAGAGCGAAGGGGTAGAGTAAGATGCTTGTTCTGGGTAAGTGTTTCGTAAGCATTGTTTAGTGAAGACTGCCATGTAACAGAAGCTGATACCTGTGTTAACGCATTAGTTAGTCACAGATACCAAGTGAAAGATATAATAGCGTTGGTAATTAAGTGGAAAATACCCTCAATAAGTAAACAAATGAGAAACTGTTTGAAAACATATGGCATCTGACGCAGACAGTTGTTCCACAAATTTTAGCTAGTAATCACGATCATGTAATGTGTAAGGACAATCTGGTCTGATTGGGTTTATTTTGTCAATGTTTTCATTAGCATTTTGATCTCACATCTAATATACATTGCCTTAATCTTTTCTTCCTCGTTAGGCCCAAACTTAATAATATAAGGTAAGAGAAAAAATGGTTAAAATGCGTATACATACATTTATTTATATACGTACATGTAACTTTTTGCCATACAAGATTGCTGGTTAAACACGTTAGCTTAGTAGTTGAATAATACCTAGTTTCTGCTTTCTTTTACAGTATTTAGCGACCCTGAGCACTAACTGACTTGCACTATTAGACTGTGTATACACTCGGTTGTAAGCTTATTTCAAGATATGTATCTTCCTGATTTTTATACTCCCTAAGCCCAGCACAGGCATTCTTATAAAAGTCTGCTTTCAAAAACTGCTTGCTGAATGAATGAGCCCAGATCAGATACATCCAAAATTTTAAATTATCTCACTGTTTCCATCAATTGTTTTTAAAAAAGAAGAAGGTATAAATTCCCATCCTCCCAAAGCACAATAACAACTTCTGGTTCTTAATAAGCACTCTGCCACCTCTCTGAGTCCACCACAAAAAGCACTAGTTCAAGCCACGGAAACTCTGTCCATTTAAATCCTGCAGCAAGAATTACGGTCTCCTGGGGAACAGAATTTCGTAAGATTAAAAAAAAAAAGGAGAAATAAATAAATAAACAAATACTTGTTTTAATGAGACTATTTATCAGCCATGCCTGTCTGCCTTGATAGGGGAGGAGGAGAGGCACGGGTTTGAATCCTCACTCTGCCTGGCCTTGGGCAGAAAACTTAATCTCTTCGAGACTCAATTTCCTTGTGTGAAAAACGATGATAATAATATCTCTCTAAATTTCCTGAGGCTCCTTGGAAATACCATGGCCCTTTTCCATCTAAATGGGAGCCAGACATCTTTCAGGAGGATTTGTCACTGTGCCATATTTCCAAGGCTTAAAAAGTTAGAAATCATTACATGTTGCACGTTGAGCTCAGCTCACCTCTAAAGACCTGCTCTTACTGGAATGGCTGACTCCTTTTAGATCTTCTCAGAAGCCCCAGGACCACGCCCACGGAAGGCAGGCTCTCCCGGAGTTGTATTTTTATTTAGGTGACAAGCACTTAGACGCAGCAGGCACTGTCCAAAGCACTTGATAAGCAGTAACTGATTTAATCCTATGACCTTGATGCCACGCCTTGAACTATGGCCTGTGGTCTTGCTCTACTTAATAATCTCTTCTTCGTTCTTAAATAATTCAGCCTCCATTCCTAAAATAAATGCTGAGCGATGACAGTAGTTGTTCACTGTGGGGAAAAGTTTTAAGTGCACCCTAGAAGATTTGATGGGGAATATTCCAGAAAACCATATAGAATTTTATTTCAGATGAAAAGGAAAAAAAACGTATCTTCCACCTCAGCACAACCATGAGATTGACAGAGGATGTTTCCTGTCAGCAAGGCTAGATCCAGGAGAAGAATCCAGATGTCTCTCTGCAAAACTAAATACCATTTTGCAACTCTTTCATTTTTTCTGAAGCTTTGAAGTAAATGAGAGTAGGACCAAGCCTAGTAAATTACCTGAGGACTGAAGCATTTTTGACGTAAGTCTTGAGGTATTTCTTTGCCCACTTCAGAACACTAGCCTTGTTTCATGTCAGAGCCCTGAGTGACAGAAACGATGATGGACAGACTCAACAGCAAGCCTTGTCCCCTTATGCCAAACAGAGAGCACAGTCACCCAGGCTGCTGCTTTCCAGAGTCTTGAGACTTGATTTGCATATATATATTTAACTATTTGGTTGCACCAGAACTACTCTGTTAGCATATTTTAATACTGGTATAACATGGTGATTGTGACAGCAGCTTGGTTAGGTAGACGGGCTTGATTAGTGACCAGGCTCTAACACTTATGAACTGTGTAAATCTGTACTGGTGGCTGAACTGCTTTTTGCCTCAATTTCCTCAGTTATAAAGTAATTATAATAGAACCTACCTCCTAAGTGTGTTGGGAAGATGAGTTAATGCATCTGAAGCACTTACCACAGTATTTAACTCATAGTGAGTAGTTGTTCACATTACTATCCTCCCAGGTTATTCACAGCAATGGAGCTAAATTGCTCTTTGCTGAGTGCACTGCTTCCCAAACTAAATTCTGAAGCCCACTATTCCCTGAAGGTCAGCCAAAAGGAATTCCCTTCTTCAAATAATCTTGGAAAACACTGCATTTGCCTTGGAAATTCAGAATGCACTGAAACTGAACTATTAAAGACTCTGAGAGAAAGACCTGCAATTAAGAAGTCTGTTTTATTTTGTTTAACCCTATGAGTCTCAAATATAGAAGAGTACTTGACCCTTAAGTTCCACATTCACTTATTCGTTTTTGTTAGTTCATCTGTGTACCCTTCACTTCAAGGTCTTAATTTTCCTGAAATGAGACATTTCATTTCTTTTTAATGTACATGGAACATCAAACAGTGTTACAGGTGCTTACTTTTTACACATAGGAATAGTAGGTCTTTGCAGATATAACTGAGTTAAGGACCTTGAGATGTAAAGATCACCTGGATTATCTGGATGGGTCCTAAGTCCAATGATAACAGTCCTTATAATAGAAAGGTAAGAGGAGATTTGAGACACAGAATAGAGGACACAGACAGAAGAGGAGGAGGAAATGTGACCACAGAGGCAGAGATGGGAAGGATGTGGTCACAAGCCAAAGGATGCTGACAGCCATCAGGAGCTGGAAGGGACAAGAAATGGATTCTTCCCTGGAGCCTCCAGAAGGAGTGAAGCCCTACTGATTCCTTAATTTCAGCCTTCTAGCTTCCAGAATGGTGAGAGAATAAATTTCAGTCATTTTAAGCCACAGAGTTGATAGGTCCTTTTGTTTACGGCAGCCCTAGGCAACTAATACTCTGTTTCACCATTTACAAAATGGGGTTAATAAAAGCATACCCTGGCCTGCCATCGTCAGAACAGTGCCGTGAGGATCAGATCTAATAATGTATGTGAAAACACTTCTGCAATTTAAAGTACTTATGCAGATATGACATTATATTTATCATTACTGTGTGAAATCCACAGATTTTCTTGTTTCCACTGGAAACAATGATTCTAACTTTTGTTTCCTTGGCAACTTTTCTGCTTTCCTTATTCCTTTGCTTTTTTGTTTCATTTCATGAGAACAAAATCCAGCATCCTCACCTCTTCCCATTCAATACCCAGAGTGGCAAATACTGTACTCCTTAGGAAAATCTCAGCTATATTTGTCATTCACTTCCTGAGGCTATAGTTGCATATATATTTAATTATATAACTTATATAATTATATAATTATATAACACATAATATTAATTATATAATCATTGATTATATAACTATTATAATTAATGATGTTTAAATTTAAATAAATCCATTGAGATAATGGGGAAAAGAGTATGATAAATTAATATTAATCTAGATTGCAATGAAATACCTCAAGTTATTAAATGACTCTCCAGAGACATGTAGCATGATATTTCAATTTTAATAAAAGATGTATTGGACACATTTTAATGAAATCTGCCTCTCTGGGCTCTAATATATAAAAATAAATATATTAGCTTTCCTCAAACTTTTTCCTGAAAACCACAACAGCTCAAACCGCAAGAACTATGGCTTTTAAAACTAACCAAATGCAATTAGAGATGCTCCCTTCCTTACAGAGAGGCACAGGAGAGCTTTCCTTTGTTAGAGACTGGCTTCCTTAACTTCCGCAAGAAAAGAAGCTCAGAGATGGCACATCTGTCAAGAAGCATATTGAAGGAGCCAACGTGGATACTCTCACTTTCTTTTTGAAACTGTGTCCTTTTCTCATTCATTTCAGCAATTGACTTGCCTACTCCCAGCAGTGATCAAATTTCCCTTTCCTTTTAAAGTGAGAATCTTCATTTGATAGAATCTAGACTTGACTGGATATTTAGCTCAGAGTGGCAAGCACTGAGAGTTTCCAAGGGGTCTTTTACTGTGGTATTCAAATTTAAATTTACTTCTAGAAACTGATTCTTCCTCTCTCAAATCATCCTAAATGCTATTGGAAATTCAATAAATGTGTAGGGAACTTTGCTGAAACCAAGGAGGATTCCCATTCCAGCTCTTCTTTTTTCTACCACACTTTCTCTTCACAATCCCAACTACCCTCTGAAAGTTCTGAGAAGATTTTTCCTGAAAATGTTTTACATTTTTTTAAGTGGTTGTTCTGTAAGAATGAGTTTTTTTCCTATTTTGTTTGTGGCTTTCTCCACACTTATCTCAGTTTGGTTCACATGTCCCTGTAGAGCTTCCCCATTCACATCTGTAACATTGTTCCAAATCTACAGTTTGTCAAGGTAACTATGACAACTGTGCATCCTCTTGATGTGTCATACACTCTTGTAAATCATAGCAGGTGAATGACGTGGGAAAGATCTTCAATGGCATGAGCCATTAGTCCAACAAATTCCTACAATTTGCCCTACTGAAAACCAGCATTTTTATGTCTCATACTATCCATCCTACAAATGTATAAGCACCAAACACCAGGAATGCTCCTAGGAAATGGGAATATATCTATGAATTAAAGCAACGAAAGTCACTGCCCTCAAAGAGCTTATGTTCAGGGCTTCCCTGGTGGTGCAGTGGTTGAGAGTCTGCCTGCCGATGCAGGGGACACGGGTTCATGCCCCGGTCCGGGAAGATCCCATGTGCTGTGGAGCGGCTGGGCCCGTGAGCCATGGCCACTGAGCCTGCGCATCCGGAGCCTGTGCTCTGCAACGGGAGAGGCCACAACAGTGAGAGGCCCTCGTACCGCAAAAAAAAAAAAAAAAAAAAAGAGCTTACGTTCAAGTGAGCAATGGCAGTTAATTCCTACTACGAGTCAAGTACTATTTTTAGTATTTAATATAAATTAACTGACTTAATCCTCACAACAACCTTATGAGATTGATATAATTAGTATCACCATTTAAGAAAAAAGAAAACTAGGGCAGAAAGAGTTAAATGTCTTGCTCAGAGTCATAAGAATGAAGTCCACTTTGGCTTTTTCAAAGGAAAATTAAAATGCAAACATTTAGAGAAGATTAGAATAGATCTTCAATGCTTAGCTCAGCACTCAATAAAATCTAGTGAATAAATTCATCTTCATTGTACTATTAGAGGATGTCTTAGTTCATTTGGGCTGCTGTAACAATATACCATGGACTGGGTAGCTAATAAACAACAGAAATATATTTCTCACAGTACTGGAGGCTGGAAATCTGAGATCAGGTACCAGCATGGTGGGGAGAGGTCCCTAACCTGGGTTGCAGACTTCTCATCATATCCTCACACGGCAGGAGGGGCAAGGAAGCTCTCTCAGACTTCTTTTATAAGGGTACTAATTCCATCTGTGAGGGCTCCACCCTCATGACCTAATTACCTCCCATAGACCCCATCTCCTAACACCATCACCTTAAGGGTTAGGTTTCAATATATGAATTTTAGGAAGACACCAACATTCAGACCATAACAAAAGACTTTTGTTATGCAGCTTCTTTTTACAACCAACACAACTAAAGTTGTTAATATGAAAATGATAATATTTTCCAAATTTAAAAATTATAAAATCAATGTAAAAATTATTATTCCAGAACTATAAGGATGGTACAATTAATGGTTACTCTATTATTGAACTATGGCTTTTAGTAATAATAATCATTTTAGCACTTATCACAGTTCATAAGTGTATGTACATTATATCATAATGTGATTAATGTCTCTCTAGAGCCACTCTCCTGCATTTAAATGTTCCCTCCACAATAGCAAAGATTTAGCAAAATAGTATAATGCCTTGTATATCAGAAATTTATAGGTTTAGCATTTACCTCTACGTTGCATTATGAGCATAATGAGGATACTGGCTACAGCACGTAGCAGCCAGATATATGCACATTAATTTTCAATGAGAATTACATACAATAAGAAACTTCTAGTGCACAAATGTCCCAAGATAATTTAGTGGGGAAAGAATAGCCTTTTCCACAAATGATGCTGGAACAATTGGACATCCTCATGCAGAAGGATGAATCTGAACCTTTATTTCACACTATACAAAAAAAGTAACTCGAGGGCTTCCCTGGTGGCGCCATGGTTGGGGGTCCGCCTGCCGATGCATGGGACACGGGTTCGCGCCCCAGTCCGGGAGGATCCCACATGCCTAGGAGCGGGTGGGCCAGTGAGCCATGGCCAATGAGTCTGCGCGTCCGGAGCCTGTGCTCCGCGACGGGAGAGGCCGCGGCAGTGAGAGGCCCGCATACCGTAAAAAAAAAAAAGTAACTTGAAATGTGTCATAGATCCACATATAAGAACCAAAACTATAAAACTCTTAGAAGAAAACATAAGAGTAAATTTTGGTGATTTTAGATTATATAATAATTTTTAATACCTCAAACACATGAGGAAAAGAAAACATTAACAGACTGGACTTCATCAAAATTCAAAACCTTTGCACTTCAAAATAGTCCATCAAGAAAGTAAAAAGACAAGCCTCAGACTAGAAAAATAAAAAAAGCCTGAACTCGTATATCTGATAAGGGACTTGTATCTAGAATAAAGAACTCTTGCAACTCAATAATTAAAAAGATAAGCAACCCAATAAAAAAAAGTAGTCAAAATAATTGAACAGCTCTTTCACCAAAGAAGATACAGGAATGATTAACACACACATGAAGAGATACTCAACATCATTAGTCACTAGGGAGATGCATATTAAAACCACAATGAGATCTCACTTCACACCAACTAGGATGGCAGTGACAAAAGGCAGACAATGCTGAGTGTTGGCAAGAATTTGGGGAAATTGGAAGGAACCCTCACACTAGTAGGAATATAAAATAACAAAGCCACTCATAATACTTCCATCAACCTATATCAGCCGGATGAATTGGCATTCTCTACGTTTTAGATTAGAATCAAGACACCATTTAACTTACAACTTCAGCAAATAAAAGACAAATCTCCCACCCCTTATTCTGTGGCCCATGAAGGACAGCACTAATCCATCACTGAACTCTTCTCCCACCAAACCTACATACAGCTTCACAATTTTCTCAACAGATAATGTTATACAAACATTCCTATTTGTCATCTGATGTTATTTTGACTTCTTTTTTAGACCTCCCATCAGCAATGCCCTTATTTTATGATAATACTACCATATCAGATCTTACACAGGTTATGTATTAATCTTATGCTTAATGTGAGTTTTAAAAGGATTTTGGGGGAGGGTGGGCAAGGGATTTCTTGCCTATACCCTACGGTTGAACTACAGAAGCCATCATATAATGCACCTGGCTATAAATCTTGTTTTATACAAAAATCATATACTATACTAAATTATTATTTTATTTTTTAATCAAATAGTGTATTGCTTAGTCAAATATAACGTTAGAAACCTAAGAAAACTTTGTTGTTTAAAAAAATGTAAGAAAATAAGTTACAACATTCATGTGTTAACTCTGCAATAATTCTTGGGATAATTTTTATGATTATACAAGGCATGTAAAGCATGTATAATAATCTAACTTTAGGATGATCCAAGAAAAGAATATATAGACCCTTAAAAATCCTGGTACTAAATCTCTCGGCTTCCAACTTCTTTATACAATAAAATTTTTATACAGTAAGTAATGTTCATTTTTCTTTTGTTAAGTTGGTTCAAGCACATCAGCTTCTGAGCATCACGATCTTTGGCAAACTATGTCATATCTCTGCTATTGGTTGTGAAAGAAAACTCAGAGCTGCAACATTAATCCTCTCAATTCTAATTCTTGACCTCTTGTGTCGAGGTTATAATTATCACTGAATCTCATACAGGTATCTCACAGGAATTTATTTCTTTCATTTCACCCTCAACTTAAATGGAACCTGGAGCCTGGAAATCACCTGCTAGGTCCTTTGTTTTCAACTGCCTTAAATCTCACATTATAGCCTCCACAGCTAAGTACAAAATCATGTAAGGCAGACCAAATTTCCTGGAACAATTTGAAATGCTGTTGTATTCCAGAATATTGTAAGTCAAATTGGCCTAATGCAATATAATACATTGTCAGAGTAATAGAGAGTGAGATAAAAGTCTTCCTTAAGGATCACATAACAATTCTCTTACTCACTTGGAGTGTTCTTTTAAGGTGCACTTAATACACTTGTATCTGTTGATAACAGCAACCCTGAATTATTTAAAAAAAAAAAAAAGAGCAATTTGTCCCTATTCAAATGACACCTCAGGCACCTGTTGTCCACAGAAAGCATAAACATAGGGTAACAAATAAATCTGAGATCTGGCTGGTTGCGGCCAAGGGCACTCTGTGCCATGGGCTGCCACCTTTGTAAAGTACTCTCCCTGCAGGGTTTGTGTCGGTGCTCTCCACCCCCTGGGTCGTTAATATCAGCCTGACAAAATACGCAATTAGGCTCCTCTATCTAGCGGAGTCCTTTTGACAAGGAACGACACTGTGAACCTCTGTGTTAACATGAACAGGTGATAAAGGGGGTCAAATAGCTCTTCACAGCTGCCAATATCAGAGAGTTACATGAAACACAGAAATCTAAAAGGCAGCTCTTTTGCTGAAGCCCCAGGGAGTGGAGTTTGCTTTTCTGACTCTCAGTGCGTCCTCTTTCTGGTCGTGCCATGAGCACTCTCCCTATACAGCTTGGCAGCCCATTAAAGCGAAAAATGCTTTAGTCTGTGAGGCTATAAAGTTGAATAATTGCTGTCTCAAGTCTTTCTCAAAGTCACTTGAAAGATGACCACTGTAAGATAGGTTGCCTTCTGGTAAATGATCTATGGTAAAGAGCGAGCTACAGGACAGACGAGAATACCTGGGCTAAGTTCCTGGTAGGGGCAGCAAAGTGGCGAGTAAATCATTCCCACAACAGCCACCGCGTCAGTGACCAGAGCTCTGCTCAACCTTGATGACGAATGTGTTTGGCTCGCACTGTGGCTCCCACTTACTAGCAAATGTCAGATCTGCTATTGCTTGACCTGAACTCAGGAAACCATTGCTCTTATAGGCAAAGATAATCATCTGGTCACTCAAAACTAAGTATGGATAACTCTGGGAACACAGGGGCAGGGACTGTGAGAGGCTGCAAAGTGAAAAAAGGCACAGTCTTACCCTGAAGTCATTTCAAATCTAATAGAAGAGATAAAAGAATAAATAATTCTAATCAAAGTAACATGCATGCAGAGGGCCCTCCAGGCGGAGTTTTCTTATTTGATAAACACACCTAATCTCTTCCTGCCTCTATTTTCCCAATTGTAAAATGAAAGCACTACCCTCAAATGCCATTGTGAAGATTAAGGAAGAGACTAGCGTAAAAAATAAAAAAGCTTTGCACATAGTAAGTGCTTGATAAATGTTAGCTTTTTAAAATTCTCAGCAAGTAAATAGCAGAAGCACAAAAACATACAGAGACAGTTAATAGAGCTCTCTGGAACTGGAAATTAATATAACGGGAAAAATGGAACTTTAGAGTGAAGAGAGCAATGTACAGCTGTCTAAGAAGACTTCGATAAATAGACATGGTTTGATGGAGTAAAACAGCAAGATTTCAGAGGAGAACAGAAAGGAAAAAAAGCACTTTAAAGAAGATAAGAACTGAGAGTTGTTAAACTGTCAAGTCCTAGTAACATGCAATCATGAAAAGTTGAGTCTGATTAAACGACAATTACAGAAAACCACAATTAATCCTAGAAATGAGAAGATCTTATTCTGATATTAACTACTTCATTGATTAAATACAGAAATTGAACTAGAAATTATCCAAAGTCCCTTCCAGATCTACTTTATGATTCTCAGATACTCTTATCATGAAATTCTTACCACTGTACTCCTGTAATCAAGAATTTAGAAAGGCTCATTAAATAGGTTAAAACTGCCTCATTTTGAAGGCCTGCTTCAATTTGCTCTTCTGTAAAATCTCACTTAATTACACCACATTCATACAACTGCCTAAGTCAAATAGTTCAGAATTATATGCAACTTCTCTGGTTATTTATAACTCTCACATTTCATTTGTCAAGTCCTACTGTATATACACCTGTTACTTTTTCTTCTCTCAAGGGGAGAGCAACTTGTGCGGGAAAAACTAAACTCTAGCTCAAATTTAGCAACATATGAAAACTAACATCCAACGAGAACCCAAGTACCCATCTTCCCCAGCTCCCTTAAATAAAATGGCCATGATGAAATTCATCATGCCTGTTAAAATAATGAATATTATTAATTAGCATAGAAGGCATACCTTATATAGCAGTGTTTTGAAAACTTAAATGTGCATCTCAAATCTGAATGTAAAATCATGTTAAAATGCAGGTTCTGATTCAGTAAGTCTAGAATGGAGCCTGCTAATCTTGGCATTTATAACAAGGTCCCACACGGTGTTGATGCTGCTGGTATACGGATCACACTGAATAGCAAGAGTCTAGAACGGCACTTTCCAATATGTTAGCCCCTGGCCATATGTGGCTATTTAAATTTCAATCGAAATAACTGAAATAAAATTTAACTAGAAATTCAGTTCTTTGGTCACACTAGCCACATTTCAAGTACTCAATAGCTACATATGGCTAGTGGCTACCATATTGAATATGTCCATCATTGCAGAATGTTCTATCGGACAGGACTAATCAAAAGTATTGTAATCCATAAGATTATCTGACTTACACAAATATAACAAAAAAATGCTACTTGATTTTTTCCAAAGGTAACAAAAAAGCTAACACAAAAAAACACATATGAATATAGATTTTTAAAATTACAGAAACAGACCAATGTAGAAGTTATCCTGATAGGAGTCAGAAGAATTTGCTACATTCTTGATTTTTAATAATAAAATTCCTTAATAATATTACTATCTTAATAAATGGTGAATCATTACAAATGTATTCAAATTGAATTATCTATTGATACCTAACAAAACACCTCAAAACTTAATGGCTTAAAGCAACAATGATTTATTATTTCTCATGGTTTTATCAGTTAGTTGAGCAGCTCTGCTGGTTTCACCAGGGTTCATTCATTTGTTGCATTTAGGTGGAGAGTACACTGGCCTTTGTCTTTCTCTCCTTGTGATCTTTTATCCTCAAGGATGGCAGACCAAGCTTCCTTGCCAGATGGCAGCAAACTTCCAATAGGGTCAGCTCCAGCTCATAACTGCTCATCAAGTCTCTGCTTTCATGGCACTTGCCCAGAGCAAGTCACACGACAAAGCCATAGTCAGTGCAGGAGGGACTCCACAACGGAGTGTGCACTGGAAGGTGTGATCCACTGAAGGTCTTTATGATGACAACCCATCACAAAAAAGAAGTGTAGTATTAAGAAAGGGAGAGAAATTTCTCAAGATAAAGACTTATAGTTGAAAACTGAGAGGGAACATCAAATTCCAATAAACTTTAGAGAAACAGAAAGAAAGAGAGAGAGACAGAGACAGAGAAAAGCAGCTAATGACGAAGATTTCCTCCTTGACCTAACTTTCATCAGGCTCCTCTAAGCCCTCTTCTCAGTTAGGCCTCAGCCTTGGCCAGCCTGTAGCAAGAAGCCTGTGAAGTCAGTTTAGTGAAAATGCCTCCACCCTTGATACATGATCGAATTCCTTACTCCCCACCCATGACATCTAAGTCCTTGGCCTAACTTTACTAGCATGAATCCTATTGGGCCACTTTAGCATAAATCCCTTTGCCCTCGATGTCTCTCCTCAGTAATTTTTGCATCCACTAACCCTCTCACTCTGCTCATTGGCTATAAGTCCCCATTCATCCTTGTATTGAGAGTTGAGTTCAGCCTCTCCCTTGTTGTAATATTCTCTTCCTTGTTGCAAAAGTCTTGAATAAAGTCCTGTTTATCATTTTAACAAGTGTTAGAATAATTTTACTTTTACATTAAAAATATCCTGACCAAAGTATTTCATAATTTTTGTTATAAATACACAAAAATCAATTGATTTTTAAAATTATCAGGCAATATACAATGGAAAAGGGGTTCCTATTCATAACAAATATATATACAGTTATCATGAATATATATACTTGATAAATCTTAAGACAGATGAAGAAAACTACAAAATTATTTTGATGGGTATAGAAGAAGAATTAAATAAATTGAGAGAAATACTAATTTGAAAAGAATGATTAATGAAAAATATTATTCCTTCAAAAATGAATTTACCATTTTACCACATGATAACAATACAGAATATCAATGAAGCTCATGCTAAATACATATATGAAAGATTTTGAAGTTTTTTTTTAAAGAAGAGAAATAAGTAAGGAAGTTAACCAAAGTTAGAGTATTATAAAAATACAATAACTAAAACAATTGCTAAAGTCAAAAGAATTAAAGCAATGGAAGAAAATGATCACAGAAAAACCTAGTCTATATGAGAATTAATGAGATAAAAAGACAAAATATACAAATGATGAAGGGAGATTATTCACTAGTCAGTCAATAATTATTGTGAGCTATGTACCAGCAATGTTCTGAGAGCTGGTGGTATGCTAGTGAACAAAATATGCAAAAAAATCTCTTTTTTCAACATGTCATTTATTATTTGGGGGAGTACTGGTTATTTAGAAAACAATTTATTTTGAAAACTATCCTATAGGTATTGCCAAAATAAAACATGGAATAAGAGGCTAAATGTTATCCTTAAATGGAGGCACTCAGTAATATCTGAACAAATAAATGCTTATTAGGATAATGAGAAAACTGGATATTTACTGATATTAAGAAATTATTCTCTTTTTTTTTTTTACATCTTCATTGGAGTATAATTGCTTTACAATGGTGTGTTAGTTTCTGCTGTATAACAAAGTGAATCAGCTATACATAAACATATATCCCCATAGCTCCTTCCTCTTGCATCTCCCTCCCACCCTCCCTATCCCACCCCTCTAGATGGTCACAAAGCAGCAAGCTGACCTCCCTTTGCTATGTGACTGCTTCCCACTAGCTATTTATTTTACATTTGGTAGTCTATATATGTCCATGCCACTCTCTAACTTCGTCCCAGCTTACCCTTCCCCCTCCCCATGTCCTCAAATCGATTCTCTACATCTGTGTCTTTATTCCTGTCCTGCCCCTACGTTCCTCAGAACCTTTTTTTTTTTTTTAGATTCCATATATATGTGTTAGCATACAGTATTTGTTTGTCTCTTTCTGACTTACTTCACTCTGTATGACAGCCTCTAGGTCCATCCACCTCACTACAAATAACTCAATTTCGTTTCTTTTTATGGCTGAGTAATATTCCATTGTATGTATGTGCCACATCTTCTTTATCCATTCATCTGTTGATGGACATTTAGGTTGCTTCCATGTCCTGGCTATTGTAAATAGAGCTGCAGTGAACATTGTGGTACATGACTCTTTTTGAATTATGGTTTTCTCAGGTAAATTATTCATTTTTAATATGTTTAAAGGCATTGTGGTTCTTTAAAAAAAAAAGACCTTATCTTTAATGAATATATGCTGGATATTTACAGACAAAATGGAATATAATTCAAAATTACCCAGTTGAGGAGAGATGAGGGAGTGGATGAGGAATAGATTAAACAAGATTGGCAAAGTGTTGATAATTGTTGAAACCAAGTTGTGAATATATGGGGTTCACTGTGCTATTTCTTAACTTTCATAATAGTTTAAGGTATAGTTATAGCATATTAATTACCAAGCATCATAGTTTGAACTATCAGTTATAAGGACAAAATAAAGACCAAACAATAAAGGTTTGATATAAATCAAAATAGGAAAAATTTTAACAAAGTGATCCCCCAAATGATATCATGTATTAGAAAATAGCATGTGTATTTAGCTACCGCAATTTCTATTTCTACACTGAACACAATATTTTTATTTCTAAAATGATTATCATCGTGTTTTCCCCAAGTACACTGCAGCATATCTTAATTAACAGGAGTATTTCAATGATTAATTCTGCTACAATGGTAGGAAACTTGAAAAGGGGTTATTATAGTCCAAACTGAGCAGAGGTTTTTATATCGCACTATTAAGTCTAACTTCTAAGCAACGACATGACTTAGTTCTATTGACTGAACCTGTTCCCTTGTTCGTTTTGAAAATGAATAATTTTTTGGTAGCTCCATTGTCCAATTATTCAGGCTTAAATTTTTGGAGTCATCTTTTAATTCTCTTTCCCGTTAGCCCCTAAAGCCCAGTTTCTAAGTCCTGTAGATTCTAGCCCAAAAAGTCTTTCACACAATCCATTTCTTTGTATCACCAACATCAGAAACTTAGCTCAGGTCTCCTGAATGTTTGTAAAGCCTCTTTTGTCCTCAGTATCATTACACATTTTCCCCATGTGACTCATCCTAAAGCACAGATTAAATCATATTACTCTTTAATCCAAATTCAGATACGACTTCCCATTGCTTTTCCAAGGGAAATGCGGTAAATGGAGGGGAGAAGAAGAGGAATGGCCTCAGAAAACCTGAATTCAAATCCTGACTATGGAACTTACACACTATATTTCTTGAACTAGACAAGGTATAATCCAAAAGGAAATAATATTAATAAAAGAGTTCTGTGAAATCTTTAAATTGATTGTAAACCATCATGATAGTGATTATATATGTATATAAATGATAATACATCAGCTTACTATGTGGCAGGCACTGTTCTAGGTACTGGGTATATATATCCATGAAAAGAGACAAAAATCCCTACCACAGTGGGCTTTATATTTTAGTGGAGTGAGAGAGAAACAATAAACATGATAAACACAATAAATAACACACACGGTAAACAATACATTTCCAGATGTGTTAGAAGTTGGTAAATACTATGGAGAAGTAAAGAAAAGTCAGAGGAATTGAGAGTGCCACGGTCAAGGCAGGCCTCCCTGAGAAGGTGACACGGCGGCACAGGTTAAAGGAGAGAGGGAATGAGCCTGCAGAGAAAGTGTGAGGGGAGAGAAGATGGATATAAGGTCACAGAGCACTAATGTGGGAGATAACCCAGAGAACCATATGAGCCACTCAAGCTCTTGGGCATTTACTCTGAGGGAAATGCAGCACCACTGGAGGTGTGTGAGCAGGCGTGATATGATCTATCATACTTTTTAAAAAGATCACTATGGCAACTCTATTGAAAATAAACTCCAGTGAGTCAAGGTGGAAAGCAGGGAGACAAGTTAGGAGGCTACTGCAGTCACCCAAGTGAAAGACGATGATAGCTCAGAACAAAGTGGTAGGAAGTAGGAAGTGGAAAGAAGTGGTTATATTCTTGAAATATTTTGAAAGTAGATCCAAAGGCTTCCCTCAAGGATTTATGTGGGGTATGAAAAAAATGAAGCCTGAGCAATTGGAAAGATGGGGAAATTTGCAGTGGGCGGAGATCAGGAGTCCAGTACTGAACATGGTAAATTGGAGATGCTTAGAAAATATTGAAGTGGAAATGCATTTACTCTCCTAAGTGATACAACCGTGACCAGTACCATACTAGGCACTTTATATGTATCATCTAATTTGAGATGATGCTCACAACAAGTTTATTCATAATTTTTACCCAGATGCTAATTAACTTGCCCCAGATCACTAAACTAAGAAAAGCAGAAGTTGGAATTTAAACCCTTCTCTTTGTCCAAAATCTGCACTCTTAGCCGCTACTCTACACAGTCCCATTACTAATAAATGGAAAAACGATCCTGAAGTGTCATGTTTCTGAGAACTTATTACCTGACCCCAAACTGGCCAATTATTAAAATATAACAGTGGCTAAATTGGAATTAATTGCAAAAAAGTATCTGAACACCAACCAAGAGAACAATTTCCCAAAATTCACCACACTGTGCCCCAAGGCACAACAGGAAATCAAAATTTGACATAAGGCCAGCTTTAAAGCTTTCATCATTTTAATCTCCAAAGATTATTATTACAACTTTAAGTAGCTTATGTGATTTACCTTCATAGGTCAGACCAAATAGTCAGCAGCGATTTGGAGAAAGGCCCTACCATTATGTTCAGTGACATTTTATATCGGCAGGAAGTAGCCATTTATGCAATTATTTTGTGTAATCCTTACATTCCTATTGGTATAAGCTAAAGAAAAGAAAATATATAAATATATATAAAATGATCATGTTCCTTAGTGTGAAATTGGACGAAATGCTGTCTCATTGTGATCCCTTCTTTCCTCTAAAATGTAATTATGTCACTGAAGCACCTACAACTAAGGGAAAATGAGAAAATAATTTTCTTGCGATGAACCACGAAGCTTGAGATAGAGACATGTTCTCATTGTTTTCCCATTTTATTTCTCTGAGACTCAATTTCTACTGGAAATAGTGGCTATCTATAAAACCAATACAAAGACACAGCTACATTCCTTTAAAGACACTAGGAACTAAAGCGATACTCCTAAATTCAAAATTGCTGTCCCTATTTTATTAATAGTTGTAGTGACCATTAATTTTTGTCTCTTTTCCTAATTGACTTTGACCTGCCAATAAAAAATTTTAACTCTTGAATGGAAAAAAAAAGAAAGAAAAAGCACATTGCTGTTATATTCTCTTAGATTTCATTGATTAGTCTAAAAATCCAAAAAGCTAAATTATAGAAAAATCCATAGGACTGGTTAATTTAAACAAAGATTAAAAATTTTAGGACCTATAAATGATATAATTTACACATAGTACTTATATCATGTCTATCTAAAATACTGAAAAATTTATAGTCCTTAAGGTATCAATCCACTTCATACGGACCTTGCAAAATTCTGAGAAAAGATGCCAGCTGATTCTCAACTCTGTGATTGAGAGTAAGTGATTAAGAACATAGAGGGTGTATTAGTCAAGGATTTCTGGAGATAGAGAATCAATAGGAGATTAGATATTGATATAGATTATATAGATATAGATTTATTTTGAGGAATTGATTCACACAATTGTAAAAGCTGGCAAGTCTGAAATTTGCAGAGCAGACCAGCAGGCCGGAGACCCTGGCAGAGTTGATATTTCAGCTCAAGTCCACAAGCTATCTGCCAGCTGAAGTCCCTCTTACTCTGGAAAACTCAATCTTTTTCTTTTAAGGCCTCTAACTGATTAGATGAGGCCTACATACATTTTCAAATTCCACTGATTTAAATGTTCACCTCATCTTTAAAAGACACTCACAGAGCCATCCAGACTGGTGTTTGACCAAATATCTGGGTTGACCATTGCCTACCTAGGTTGACAAATAAAACTAACCATCACAGGGAGCGTGGAAGACCTGATGATATAAGCAGAAAATACGTAGATGGCATACAGGTGTCATAAACTAAAGTAGGTTCTTTAATTAGATGTTTAGAGAGCAACAAACAACAACAATGAAAAATTAATGACTCAGTTTACTTAACAACTTAAGTAGTATTAATTAGACCAGTAGATCTTAAAGTGTGGTCCCCAGACCAAAAGCATCACCATCATAGGACCTTGTCTTGGGCCTCATCCCAGACCTACTGAATAAGAAACTTGAGGGTGTGCCCCAGCAATCTGGGTTTTGACAAGCCCACTGGGTAATATTATTGCTAAAGTCAGAAAGCCAATGAATTAGACCATTGCATCACTACAGAATTCACACATTTCTATTTGTCTACTGATTAATGTACCCAAACAGTATTTTCTCACCAACAATCATTTATAGAGTGTCTACTATGTGCTGGGCTCTGTGCTATTATTAGCTTTGGGGGGAGTAATACGGTGGTGGTGAACAGACAGAGGTGAGGCTGTCGAGACAGATCTGGGCCAGTTTATCCCAGGTTTTATTTGCCATGTTAAGGTTTGTTTGTTTGTTTATGCTGACAACTTACTTGTAAAAATAGAAGTTCAATTACCAAGAAATAATTCTAATAGCACAGTGAAGTAGGATAACTGGGAAGTGATAGAAATGCCAGTTGGAAGAGGCATTGGGGAGCAAATAAATTAGTGCAGACAGGAAAGAAGAGGAAATGGGAATGATGATTGTAGAAATAGTCTCAGTAAGGATAAGTGATCAAACAGATAAGAAGCATGAAGAAGAGAATAAAGGATGATGTTAATGTTCATCTTAGAAGCGTGGTAACATGTCTGCACACACACACATACACACATATACAATGCAAGAGAAAGACTAAACAAAGTGAAAGATGATTTAGATATGAATGGGGAAATTGGAAATGAAAGGTAAATATCTAAGAATAAGTAAGAGCTTTGGGATTCTTGGGTCTACAGGTTAAAGACTTGGGAGCAGATAAAATTGCACAGCGTAGAGAATATAAACTGTGATTTTTCAACCAACCTGAGTAGGGCGGAGAGGGGCAGAGGCCACGACTTTCATCCGAGGTGTATTTGTTAAAGCATATTCCATACACCCGATGCACACTAACACAGTGAAATTTGACAATATCCCAGCTGAGACATGCAGATTCAGAGCATCGCTGCACCAGCTAATGCACAAATTAAAGGAGAGGATGGACTCCTGCAGCAAAACAGAGGAGGAGGATCAAGGTGGAATCCTATAGAAGACCAACAACTCCAGGAAAGGAGAGGGAAGAGGAGCTAATAAAGGAGGCTTAGAAGAAGCTGCAAAGAAAAGGGAGGAGGTGCAGCACTGAACGATGGTAAGAAAGCCAAGAGAGGAAGTGCTTAAACCAGAGGAAGCATGAAGGCAGCAGTGTCCTGATGAGGAATACTCATCGCTGTTCCACGTCCCAGCTGCCCACAATCCCAACAGTCTCAAGGGGCTAGAAGAGGAGAAATCATTTTCGAGCCATTTAACTTCCCTCATTCTCACTTTTCCTCCCTGCACAATGAGGAAAGTGGACTCAAAGACCCCTCTCCACAAGCTCCAAAATTCCAGGGCAGAGGTTCTGGAGATTAGGGAGGAAGAGGTTTGCAATGGGGTTCAGATGGCATTTTGAATAAGAACTCATTGCAACATCAGTTCAGTTGCTTTGGGAAACTTTAAGAAATACAAGTCCTATAGTTGTTATCAGGTACACAGTTTCTCTTGTACAGTTTCTATCAGCATCTTCTCTGTGGTTTCCTGTCTCATGAAGTGCATGACACATTGTTTTACAAACACCTTGCAGGAGTCATCCCACCTCCTTGCAGGTATCTCCTGGGGCCCTTGGCGGCTTTCTCACGGAGGGGCCCGTCTGCTGCTCTTGCGGCTGCCTTTATGGACTCTGGGACACCACAGCTGCCCCAGCCTCTCCTGGGGACCACCTGTCTCCGTGATGGCCCCCACTGTACCTTCTGTGAGTACATCTCCTTAGACTGTCTTGCCCATGAAGAAACAAATGTAAAAAAAAAAAATGTACATCACAATATTATTTTAGTTAAAGCTGAAATCCAAATACTATCATGATTTGACAATTTAGGGCACAGAATTCATTATTTTAAGAGTGATAATTCTCAATAGTTTCCCACAGAGCTGTGATAAACATCCATGAATAAAGCAGTCATTCTGAGCTAACTCTCAGTTAAGAATGATTTCTTTTACATTTTCTAATTTTCTTATAGCTTATTTTACTAATGCACTAATAATTTCCACTTTTCATATAATTTACAAAAATTGTTTTCCTTGGAAGAATAATACTGAAAACAAGTGAGCCTCTGGTAACCAAAAAAAAAAAAAAAATCTTATAGGGACTTATGGAATGATTCAAACATTCACGGTACCAACACATACTCTTACGCCTAACAGGAGTCATTATATTTCATCACAAAAAGGGAACTACTTTGCTGACACCTCCAGGAGTGGTAATGAGATTAAGAAAGAGGTTTGTGAAGAGAATAAGGAACACTACTAAAACCCAGAAATTTCTCATTTTAATCAATGAGTTTTAAATAGTAAACTAAGAAAAGATGTTGCTTCCAACCATACCATGACTGAGGCATATATGGTTGGACAGTTTGAGAATGGAGTAGAACAAAAGGAATTTGGACTATTCTGAAAAATTATTCCTGGTTAAATCCTACATCCAGCTGTAGGTAAGGGAAAACAATTGCTCTGGGAGACAGATGAGTTGGCTGCTTTTAAAACAGAAGGTGATGAGGACCAAAGGCAGGCAAATCACGGAGGAAACGTAACATAATAATACGCGAATAACATTACCAAAATCATGGGCAATAAATAAGTCCTTAACTAAAAAAAAATTTTTAATTAAAAAAAAACTTTAGAATTCAATTTTCAATTTAAACTCCTTTCTGACAGCTTCAACATTTTTATTTTAATTTAATAAGAATCTTATGAAAAGTAAAGAAAAAGGGAATAGTTTAATAGAGGCAAGGTATATTGTTCTTCTTGGAGTTCTGTAATATCATTTTTATTAGGCCCACGGTATAGAGACCAGGGTGTGTGTGTGTGTGTGTGTGTGTGTGTGTGTGTGTGTGTGTGTGTGTGTGTGTGTGTGTGTGTGTGTGTGTGTGTGTGTCTGTGTGTGTATACAATCTATATTTAGATATACAGAAATATACAATCTATATATCCAGGTAAACAGATGATAGATACACATACAAATTAGGTGCCAAATTGTAACAGGACCAACATACCAAACTTTAAGTCCTACTTATTGAATGTTGCACCAACTTTCTGACCTGATGCAGATGAGAAAACATTAAATGGAAGATTAGATCTGTACAAAAGGTTAAGTTTGTAATTATACTATTCTAAAATTTCAATCATTCCATGATTTAAATGACTAATACAAATATTCCATGGCACTTACAATCAAGCTACTTAAAATAAATCATTGTTTTATTTATAGCTATTCTCAGTATCTAAACTGGTGCCAAACTGTGGGAAAGAAGGAAATTATTTTCAAACATATAGAAGCAACTACTGGCAAAAACTGATAGAAGCAATTCTTAACTATTTATTGAAATAAGAACTTCTATATGCCATATTTTACTAAGTCACTAAGAGTCAGGCTATAAGTTTAAGTGGTTTGTAAATTTTTTTCTAAATGTTATATTTTTATTATAAATGTTCTTTCCTTCCTTGAGAGCATCCCCAATTAATAAGGTTCTATACTTAATCATACTGCAAATAAATAACGTTATCCTGTTTTCGGTCTTGACACAGGATCGATGGTGGCATAAATATAATTATATCTAATTATCCTAATTTATGATTACTCAAAAATTTGTATCAGGGACACACAAAACAGAATGAAATAAAATGTGATCAGTGCTGACTTCTTATGCATGAAATATTCTATATTAAATTATTCTCACATGGGGTGACCTACACAGCAATTAAGAAATCTTTGAGCTATTAAGGAAACAGTTCTCTTTCATCATTGTTCAAGAATTTGGGGTTCTACATTTTAGGGACCTTCCAAACAGAATTTTTTTTAGTTTAGTGGGAATATAAGTATAATCATAGAATCCTAAAAGGATAAATATATTTACATAAAAGAGAAAAGAATATACTCAATAACAAGATTAATATTTAGAATTAAAGTACAATTAAAACTGTATTTTTGCAGGCAATGAAATTTTTCTTCTAATATCCCTTTACACTATCAGTAGCACAAAACCTCATAATTTTCTTGGTCTTTATATTATTATTATATTATAATTTAATATTGTAATATTATTTTTATATTATAATTTGTAATGAGAAGATACTATTCCAAAATGTAAAGTGTTCAAAATATACACCAGTACTCTCTGGCTAAATAAAACTAGTTATTGCTTCTACTGTGAAACTCACATAATACAATTTATTTTCTAAATTTTCTGAACCAAGTCTCTCATAAGAAACAAACATCTAGGATTACCATTAAACATGGATATGTTTTGAAAGAGGCTAATCTTACTTGAGTCAAATTAAATAGGGTTAGACATGAAAGTCCGAATGAATAGTCTATTTCCTGTTCCGTCTCAGCAGAGTGGCTGCCTAGAGCGGCTGTGAGTCTGCAGCTGTCATCTTCCTCAGCGCTTGACTGATGAAGGAATCTTTTGTTCTACTGATAAGTGATACATTGTGCACCGCTCAGGTGCCCAGAACAAAAAGTGTAGAGCACACAATGAGCCTCTCTCCAGCCAGTTTTAAGACGCATAAAAGGAAAACCAGCTTTACCTGAGATGTGTTTCTTTCAATGAAACTTTCCTTGCCCATTCTAAAGAAAAATATCATTCTGTCTGTTTTTAAAAGCTTGCTCTATAGTTTGCTCCTCCCTCGCCCCCCTCCTTCATTCTGGGACAAAAGCAACAGGAACAGAAGGTCTTTCTTACTAAAATGCTTAAGTTGGGTAAATTGCTGGCTTTTTGAAGGGGGTTGCTGGAGTGATTATCTAAGATAAATTGTCTCAATGTGTCTAAACAATTAGAATCATTTAAATAACCATTGATTCTATTTAGTTATCAATGTAGAAAGATGATTTTTAAACCTTTTCTATATGTTCTTAAATTCACCTAAAATGTTTTATCTTTACTCAACATTTAAATGGAAAAAAAGTGTATAACATAAATAAATGTCATTTCATAAATATGAATTAGAATATATAAATAAATTATAGTGAATAAATTAAAACTTACAAGAATACTTTTAAAATCAGTGTATGATATATAATTTGTTTAATGAAATCTTGTCTTACATTTAAAGAAAATATTAGTATTTTTCTAGAGATATTGTCAAAGGGAAACCAAGCAGGATGCTGTGAGGTCTTCCCCAATGACAAGACCTCTCTGTGTCTCCTGTTTTTGTTGTTGTTGTTGTTTGTTTGTTTTTTGCGGTACGCGGGCCTCTCACTGTTGTGGCCTCTCCCATTGCGGAGCACAGGCTCCGGACGCGCAGGCCCAGAGGCCATGGCTCACGGGCCCAGCCGCTCCGCGGCATGTGGGATCTTCCCAGACCGGGGCACGAACCCGTGTCCCCTGCATCGGCAGGCGGACTCTCACCCACTGCGCCACCAGGGAAGCCCCCCCGTTTTTTGTTTGTAGGAAGAAGACTTTAGTCTCTTAGACCTTCCCTCAGTTCCAAAGAGCAGACTCAAGCAGTTACTAATATAGAAAAGTGACGGAATGCAGAAACAAAGGAAAAGCAGTTAAGCAAGATAGATTGAATGATAGTTCAGAGTCCTAGTTCTTATCAATCTGATGTGTATCTTTGAGTTATTATGCAGAAACTAAGACCCCTGCCCATGCTGACCACAAGTACGTAGACCTCAGACTGGTTAGAACCAGAAGGCTGATGATTAAGATTCCTGAAACATCACCCCGTTATCTCATGACCAACCAATCAGAAGAAAGTCCTGCACCTTGCAGTCTTCACCCAGAATGTTACTTTTAAAAATACCTCCCTGAAAGCCATCAGAGAGTTCAAGTCTTTTGAGCTTAAGCTGCCCATTCTCCTTGCTTGGCACCCTGCAGTAAACCCTGTACTTTCCTTCATCACAACCCAGTGTCAATAATTGTCTTTGCTGCACATGGGCGAGCAGACCAGGTTCAGTAACAAAACCACAATGTGAAAAGCCCCGGGGGTGGGGGAATCACCTTCTTTTCCACTCTCCTATTAATAGATGAAGATGCCCCAAAAGGACATCTTGTTTGACCCAAAAAGAGTGTGCAAATCTGAGCTACTATAAGCCACACTGGTCCTCCATGGCACCACAAGTCAATTTCATCAAGAAAAAAAAAGAACACTGCATTATTGATGATTATCACAATTACCTGGGCTAGTGTTGCTTAGATGTCACTCAGTTTTTCTCCTTCATCTTCCATATCAGGTTATTACATTTTTATGATTTATAAGTCCATAATTATTAGGATCACTAAGATCAAGAAGGTCAGTGTTTTTCATAGAGCATTTCCATGTTGGGTACATCTGCAAATTTTTTTTTTTTTGCATAATGAATAAAAGGCTCTCCAATATGTGTCTAAATATGATGGGTTTACAATGCTTCTTTAGCCTTTAGATGTACCACTAGCACTGTCTACTATGTTATAAAATCTATTACATGCATACATATATTTTACACACAGCATAAATGCGTATAAAATGTTTATACATTTCACATATAAGTGCCTGGTGGGCAGAATTTGTATTTATTAACCTATAAATCTCAAGAGCCTAGAACAAAGCCTGGCAAACAGTGTATCATAAATATTTGCTTAATTAATTAATTGGCAAGGAGATGGTAGATACAAATCTTAAAATTATGTAGAAGGTTCTATAATTTCTACTTAGTTAAATCTTGAATATTAGCATTGATTCTTTTTACTATTTTATTCTAAATATTAACCAAAATAAGTTAAATATTTCTTTGTTTGCGTTTGATTCCAAGTTCTACAATAAATTAGCATATCACGGGTAGGTTATATTTTTGGCATCATTTTCTGGAATTCATCCTTCTAGAGACCTAGAAAATTAAAGGAATTAGAATTCTAAAACGTTCAACACTTCTATCAGAGCTTACAAAATTTAGATAATGAACATATTAGTGCATCAACACATGAGATGACTACTTCCCTTTATTTACTTTTTGTAGCATTAAAAATGTCAAAAATCAAAAAGTTCTAATCTTACTGCATGTTGCCTTAAGTTTAGGCAATAGAGAAAGAAGAGAAATAAAAGCAATAGTTCTTCATATGTTTACTATCACATTTTACTAGGACCATCAAGGTCAAATGCTTGTCAATGTCTTAAATTTAGATAACAAGTTGGGATTTTCTTAGACAAGTTTATTTCTTTTGGTAAAATCTGAAGGCAACAGCTGCCCTCCTGGGTCATTTGGAAGCTCTTAAATGAACCTGGATGCACCACCTCTTTCAAATCTTTGTCTCAAGTCATATACTTGGTAAAAGAAAGTCTATTATATGATAAAATCCTGCTGTAACAAGGTAAAATCCAAAATCTATATTGAAGATCATATGTGAAGTTCATCTTTTGAAATAAAAACACTCCTTTCTGAACATCACAGCAAGCTCCCAATAAATGTGGGACTCAATATTAACATCTTAGTAATGGGTAGATAAGAAAGAAAATGCTATTGTGAGAACATGCATATATATATATACATATATAAATACACAGAGAGAGAGAGTCTGATTAAGGAAAAGAGGAAAACAGTAGAGTTTTTCTTCAGTCAATTTTTACTACGTCATTGTTTTCCCTTACACTCCTACAATTATATACACCATTAAAATTCCATAATTCAGTGGCTAAAAAACTCACACTACAAAACAAAGAAGCTGAAAGAAGCATTTTCAAACATCTGTGAGAACTTAACCACCAGCTTGAGCCAGATTCTATTCCTTCTATTTATTTTTGAATCCATCATCTTGGGATCACAGAAACACTGTTTTGTGTTGCTTAGTTTTTCTATCCATATATGTAGGAAACTGAACCATCCTAACCTGTATTGCTCATGTGGGAAAGACACCTATACAAATATGAAGAACAGCATCCTACTTTTCCTAAGAAACAGCTGCAAAGTCTGCAGACTGACAAACTGGCAGGTCATAAGTAACCACTTAATGCCTCTGTATTTCAGTTTCCTAGTCTGTAAAATAAAGACGATACCAAATCACTCATGGTTTTGAGGATTACATGAGATGCAACATGAAAACACACTTTATAAATTCTGAGGTATTATACAAATATTTTATACTCATACTATAATGAGACTTTATTAGTAGATATGATAGAATCTATCAGTCAAGTTTTCTTCAAGTATTCATACAGAAATATTTTGCACTTATTTCAATGAACTATCATTACTGAAAAATGCATTTTAGAAGTCTTTTTTTCATGAGTCTGATTATGATCCTCATGAGAATATTAAATTTGCTAGATCACAACAACAAGATGGCTTTACCAAATCTCTGATGGGTTTACCATCAACATTAATTCTCAAAATTTGAGGCATTCCCAATAGGTATACTTAGGCTTAAATTTAAGAATAGTTTACTTTCAAAGGAAGTGTTTAGATGGTAACAGCACTTATTTAAATATTGAGTTCTGGCTAGTTTTATTTATAAACAAGTCATGTTTTTATAATGTATTAAATATTTCATAATTTCTCTCTCCCCACCAAGAAAACTAGAGGAAATATATTCAAATCAAAATATAAGTTTTGCTTAAGAATTCTCTTCTATGTAGAAGACTACTCAATAAGAACATTTATATCAATAATAAATGATATTTTTTAATTCATTCAATCAAGCAGTCAATCAATAAGTATTTCTTGAATCCTTACTGGGAATACCAAGTCCTGGCGCTAAAGATGCACAAAGTATAGTGGAAGAGGCAAAGTAATGTCAGTGAAAGACTTGGAGAGAAAAAGCTAATAGAGAGAAGTTTACTGTAGAAGAAGGTAACTTTATAATAAATACTATTTATTAGCAGTTACATGGAAATCCTATTGTGGAAGCTTTTGAAAGAGAAAGCTTTTGAAACCCTTTAAACAAGAGTCCAGTAAACCTACAAACATTAAAGTTTAATTTTAAACTCTAAGCTTTCCACCACGTGCTTAACCCACAGATGCTGAAAAGATTTCAACACACTTAGCTCAATGCTTGTTAGCCAATAAATAACCACTGAGCTAGACACTGTCCTAAGAATTGGGGATAGTTTTAGACAAAACAGACACCAGCCTTTCCTGTGTACCTAATGGTATAGCTGGAAAGGCAAATTAAACAAACTATTTCAAAATAATTAAATCATTTAAACTGTGCAAAGTACTGGAAGAGAATACATGATGCTCTGGAGGCATATAATATAGAGAAATTATCGGATTTCAATATTCATCTGTTTTTATTTGAGAAAATACAGACTGTCTCGTTTTTAGGAAAATCAAGTTACCAAAATGTAAATATGCTGCAAAGCCATCATGAAACCTGCATTGTTATATCTTGGGTAAAATAACCACATACAGGCTATCTATGAATAGTTGTTTTAGGAAGGTAAATTTTGTTTAGCCCCTTCAACTTGTCACTTTTTCTCTTATTCGAAGTGTGATGGATAACTTTGGAAATTCTGAACAGTTCGGGACTGCATGGGCTTTAACTAGTCTGATGTATTTCTAAGTGACTAACAAGTTATCCTTTGCTCTCTGTAGGAGTTCATCAAGTAGGAGGCAGGGATTAATCACTGGATTTCTATCTGGGTTCCACACTGAAACCAACTTATAAATTTTATCAATTTGAAAGTGAACCAAGGAAAATGTAAACTTTTGCCTCAAAATCATACCATAATGCTCTAGACAACCATAAATGTTACTATAAAAGAAAAGGTATTAGTTACACTTTAGGGGAAAAAAATTGAAATGCACTAAAGATAAAACGAAGAGAAAATATGTTAAAGAGAAAACTAAGAGTTTTAAATTAAGAAGAGTCTTAAAGTGAAACAATTTTTAAGTCTCCAAAGTAATCAGAATGGTTGGGAGTTTTTCGTAAACACCACTACTTGGCAACAGGAGTCTATGTTGGAGACAGTCTGTATTATGGTCAATCAATACTGTTTATTTATGTTCCTATCAGTTTTTAACATAAATGCTCTTTTAAAGATTTGGCTAAGAGCCAGGTCACAGCATACCTATAACTGCCTGCTTCTTTTCGAAACAAAAGCTTAAGAAACAAAGCAATTTATTTTTTCTCCTTTCCTTTTCCTTTTTTTTTTTTTTTAAATATTTATCTGGTTGTACTAGGTCTTAGTTGCGGCAGGCAGGCTCCTAAGTTGCGGTTCGTAGTCTCCTTTTCTTAATTGTATAAATAATATATGATTAATTCTCACTGTTAAAAATCAAATACATGGAGTTCTAGTTCCTATAGGAATATTACAGGAGCTTAATGCTTCATCTTCCCATTTTTTCTGCCTAAATAACATACACATGAACATAAAAATATGTATTCAGGTATCTTTAAGCTACATTTTTATAGATGAGACAGAAACAACCACAGATGCCAAATAGTATTAAGTGTGAGCTAAATGAAATGGTTACTGTTTTAAGCTACTATGTTTTGGGATGGTTCGTTACATAGCAAAAGCTAATCACTATAGTTTAAAAAATAAATAAGGCATGGGGGAATAATGTAGAGCATGGTGACTACAATTAATGACACTGTATTGCATATCCGAAAGTTGCCAAGAGATATTAAAAGTTCTCCTCATAAGAAAAAAAATTTGTAACTATATGTGGTGACAGATACTAACTAGATTTATCATGGTGATCAGTTTGTAATAGATACAAATACTGAATCATTGTGTTGTATGCTTGAAACTAATATGATATATATCAATTATACCTTGATAAAAAAATTTATTCCGGATGGATTATAGATCTAAAAGTAAAGTGAATCACTAAAGCTTCTAGAACAGCATAGTCCTATAGACATGTCTGTGATCATGAAAATAGTCTGTATTTGCTGTGTCCAGCAAGGTAGCTACTAAGCTACCTGTGGCTACTGAGCACTTGAGATGTGTCTAGTGCAATGGATGGACTGAGTTTTTAATTTAATGTAATCTAAATTTAATTAATTCAAGTTTAAATTTAGCTATATGTAGCTAGTCACTACAGAGAACTATTGGACATATAATATTGGACAGTGAAATTCTAAAAGAAAACAGAATAATTCTTATCTTCAGGAACTCTGGATAAGCAAAAGCTATAGGAAACAACAAAAAAGTAGCCATATTGGAAAACACTGCTTAACTAGCCCACATAAAAATTAAGAATTTTATTTGTCAAAAGGCATTATTAAGAATGCAAAGAGACAAGCTATAGTGTAAGAAAATATAATTAAAACACATGTACCTGACAGAGGACTCATATCCAGAATATATAAAGAAATCATAAAATTAAATTAGAGAAAAAATTCCAAGAAAAAATTAGCCAATAACTTGAACAGTCACTGCAGAAAAGAAGATTTCCGTAAGTCCAATACACATATAAGATATCTGTCCTCATTAGACAGAGGTAAATTAAAATAAAACCACATTGAGATACCATTAAACATCCACTAGAATGGCTAAAACTAAAGAGTTATCAAGAATATGGAGCAATTGGAAATCTACATTGCTGATGGAAGTGTAAAGTGGTACAATTACTTTGGAAGACTGTTTAGCAGTATCTTGTAAAGCTTAAAATAAGCATACCTAATAACCCAGCAATTCTATTCCTAGGTAAATAGAAATGTGTACATATGTACATCAAGAAATGTGTATAAGCATGCTCACAGCAGCAATATTTTTAATAGCCAAAACTAGAATAACCCAAATATTCAACAGTAGAATCAGTAGACTGAATAGTCACAAAGTAAAATACTTATGTGTATATACATATACACATGGATGAATCCCAAAATGTTGAGCAAAAGAAGCCACACAAATTAGAGTACATATTTTATTATTCTATTTGTATGAAGTTTAAAAAGACGTGAGATAAAACTTTAGACATACTGTTAATTTAGGCATGGAAAGATTGCTCAATATTAAAACTAATAAATTATCTTCATAGAACTTATTTTATTTATCGTCTACAAAGGAAATCCTATGATCATCTCCATGGATAGTGAAAAGATACTTAATTCAACTTCATTTTTAAACTTAAAAACATTTAATAAAAAGGGATTCAGTGGTCACTTCCTTAATATGTGTGCTGATGGTCTCTGTTTGGCCCCTCTAGATTCACTTTTCCTTCGTGTCCTGGCAGGCTCGCTCATACGGTCTGAGTCATTGCAGACCACAAGTTTCTATTTGGGGTAAGCCAATTAGAGGAGATTGCAAGGTTAAAGTTATTCTTTTTTTTTTTTTTTAATACAGTTGTATTTTTTTCTTTTTTGTTGTTGTCAGGTTTTGTTGTTTGTTTTGTTTTGTTTTTAATTTTTATTGGAGTATAATTGATTTACAATGTTGTGTTAGTTTCAGGTGTACAGCAAAGTGAATGTAAAGCCAGATACTATAAAACAGAGGAAAACATAGGCAGAACCCTCTCTGACATAAATCTCAGCAAGTTCTTTTTTGATCCACCTCCTAGAGTAATGAAAATAAAAACAAAAATAAATAAATGGGACCTAATTAAACTTAAAAGCTTTTGCACAGCAAAGGAAACCATAAACAAAACGAAAGAAAACCCTCAGAATGGTAGAAAATATTTGCAAATGAAACAACTGACAAGGGATTAATCTCCAAAATATACAAACAGCTCATGCAGCTCAATACCAAAAAAACAAACAACTCAATCAAAAAATGGGCAGAAGATCTAAATAGACATTTCTCCAAAGAAGACATACAGATGCCTAAAAAGCACTTGAAAAGATGCTCTACATCACTAATTATTAGAGAACTTCAACTCAAAACTACAATGAGGTATCACCCCACACAGGACAGAATGGCCATCATCAAAAAATCTACAAACAATAAATGCTGGAGAGGGTGTGGAGAAAAGGGAAACTTCCTACACTGTTGGTGGGAATGTAAATTGGTACAGCCACTATGGAGAACAGTACAGGGGTTCCCTAAAAAACTAAAAATAGAGCTACCATATGATCCAGCAATCCCACTCCTGGGCATATATCCAGAGGAAACCATAATTTGAAAAGATACACGCACCCCGATGTTCACTGCAGCACTATTTACAATAGCCAGGACACAGAAGCAACCTAAATGTCCATCAACAGAGGAATGGATAGAGGAGGTGGGGTACATATATACAATGGAATACTACTCAGCCATAAAAAAGAATGAAATAATGCCATTTGCAGCTACATGGATGGACCTAGAGATTGTCATACTGAGTGAAGTCAGACAGAGAAAGACAAATATCAAATGATATCACTTATATGTGGAATCTAAAAAAGAGTACAAATGAACTTACCTACAAACAGAAATAAAGTCACAGATGTAGGAAAAAAAACTTATGGTTCCCAGGAGGTAAGGTGGGGGAGGGATAAATTGGGAGATTGGGATTGACATATACACACACTACTATATATAAAATAGATAACTAATAAGGCACAGGCATATTAGGTATAGCACAGGCAACTCTACTCAATACTTTGTAATGGCCTATATGGAAAAAAAAATCTTAAAAAGAGTGTATATAAAGTGATTCTTTTCTGAAGTCTACAGTTTCTATCAGGAGGCTCTTGCCTGCAGCTCTCTGTTCCCAGAGCCTCGGATCCCTAGTTCCCCTTCAGTCCTAAGAAGGGCAATGCCGCCTCACCATGGTTAGTCCCATAAACATCACCATCCCTTTTTGGCTTCCTTAGTCCTGACACTTTTTTTTTTTTTTTTTTTTTTTTGCGATACGCAGACCTCTCACTGTTGTGGCCTCTCCCGTCGCGGAGCACAGGCTCCGGACGTGCAAGCTCTGCGGCCGTGGCTCACGGGCCCAGCCGCTCCGCGGCATGTGGGATCTTCCCGGACTGGGGCACGAACCCGTGTCCCCTGCATCCGCAGGCGGACTCTCAACCACTGCACCACCAGGGAAGCCCAGTCCTGCCACTTTTTAATAAAAGGTTTCTCTTCATTAAGCTCTTAGTAATTACTTAGTTTGATTGTAATTGTTGGGATATTGTAGTATAATGAGAAATATATTTATTCTTTGTCTCCAGTTCCAGGCACTAGGGCTTCTAAAGCCCTAGGAATTTCTTGAGTGGAGGGATGAAAGGAGCATCTTTTGTTATGCATAATAAGCCCCTTTTAATTAAACCTGAGTTTAAGCCAAGGAAGTGATTCTTGGAGGATGGGGGCTGGTTGCCAAAAGAACCAACCATGTAATTAGAGGACTGACTTTCGCCCCATCCCCAGGGTGGAGCGAGGGGCGGAGGATCAAGTTAACCACCCCTGGCCAGTGATTTAATCAACTGTGCCTACGTAATGGGACTTCCATAAAAACCCTAAATAACAGGGTTTGGAGAGCTTCCAAGTTGATGATGCATTCATGTGCCAGGAGGGTGATGCACTCTGGATTCCGTAAGGACAGAAGCTCCCACACGTGACGCCCTTCCAGACCTCATCTTGTTATGTACCTCTTCATCCTCTTCATTTGACTGTTTATTTGTATCCTTTATAATACTGTCAGGGAGGAGGAAATTTTCCTCTACCCATCTAGGTTCTTCTGTCTGGTCTAAGCACTAAATTGACATGAGACAAAGTAACAGAAGATAAACAAAAATTTAATAATGTGGATACATGGAAGAGACCTAGGAAAACTGAGTAACGCACCAAAATAGCTGAAATCCTCACCTTAAATACCATCTTCTGTTACTGAATCAGGTTCATTCGCCCAACGCCGCAAGCCAAATGCTGAGATGGCGAAATTTGCAGCGAAAGGATTTGCGAAAAAGGATTTATTCACAAGGCGGCCAAGCAAGAAGGGAGAACAAATCTCAAATCCACTTTCCTTGAAGGTATGGGACTTGGGACAAAGTTGAGCCTGTTGGGAGCGTGGGGAAAGCTAACTGGAGATAAGAAAAAGGTGAGGCAATCATTCTGCGCAGGCACAACTAAACGACTGGCTTCTTCCTCAGACCTGAGGAGGGGGTGGTGGAAACCCCTAATTTGTAGTCAGGTTGGATAGAAGTGTGGGTAACCTGGGGCTCATTACTTACAAGTGGCATCTGAAGTTGAGGGCAGTCTTGTGGGACTGAGCCCTTAACCTGGGGATCTGTGCTAATTCCAGGTAGTTGGTGTCAGAATTGAATTAAATTGTAGGATAGCCAGTTGGTGTCTGCAGAGAATTGCTTAGTGTGGAAAATACAGTCTGGTGTCAGAAATGTTATGATTAGAGAAATAATTTTCCTTTAACTGTTTACTGCAAAGATTCCAGCTGATACAACATGATTCTAGGTAAGCCCAGCCCAAACACCAGCATCTTTCCTAATTAAGAAATGTTCTGGATGAATAAGAAAAGTATAGCCACTATCAACACTACTATTTAACCTTGTATTAAAGGTGTTCAGCTATATATTTATATAAGAGAAAAATAGCTGATGCTTAGAAGTTGGAAAGAAAAAGATAAAACTATATTGCAGATAATTCTACACTTTTAGAATATGTACAAGAGTATTCATTGTGGGCTGTTTGTAGACAAAAAGGCCTAGAAATAATCGAAGTGCCCAGCAAATATTGCACTGGTTAAATAAACTAAGGAACACTGTGGAATATTATGCAGTTGTTAAAAAAAGGAAAAATGTATATGTACTGAAATGACAAGATCTCTATGATATACTAATGCAAAATGAAAGCAAGAACAAAACATAGGTAATAAATGGGGAAAGTAACATAAATTTGTTTTTGCTCAATTTGTCATTAAGCATTCTTATGAGAAAAACAATATACTAATTTATTGCCTATAGGTTGCAGAAATGGGGTGGATGAAAAAAAAAGTGGGAGCTGATCTTCTTAGTGTATACTTTTAATAGTGTTTTGATGTTTGAAACAAAACATGTATTACCTACTCAAAAATTAAATTTTAAAAATTAAAATAAAGTCAACAATATAAGAAAATAATGATAATTTCCTCTTACATCCAATTCTAATTCTCAGAAATAAAGATTAAAGTCTGATGGCTATTGTTCCTCATCTTTTTCTAAGCACTCACATATTGTGTTAGTTAGCCACTGATGCAATAATAGTGCATAACAACCAACCTCAAAAATCAACTGACTTAGAACATTTATTTTTATTGGTGGAGGGATTATGAGGCAGCTAGGGCAACTCTGTTTCAGGCCTTAGATCAGTTTAGGTTCATTCTAAGGGTTTTTCCTCTGGGACTATCAGCTATCAAGACTTGATTTTTCTCATGGCAGAGAGCAAACATGCAAGAGATCAGGCAAAACCCCACAAGCACATTTAAAGCTTCTGCTTACATCATGACCCCTAACATTCCATTAATCAAGACAAATTATATGGCCATGCAAGACATTGGGCAGAGATATACAGGCACAATTAACTATAGGAATTTAGTATATGACATGTCCGCATTTCATATAAAAAAGATGTTGACATTCAATTCTACTACAGAGATGAAGGGAAGAGTTGGGAAAAATAAAGTGATCTACCCTACCATACATACATACATATATACATACCAAAACATATATAGTTTTGATGTGTTTGAATTGTTTGAATTCAAAACCAGCTTTCTAGATATATTGCCTTGAAACTCCTTTACTTCAAAACTTAGCAATGTTTTGAAGAGTTTTCCATGACAATACATATAATCCTACCTCAATATTCTAACTGCTGCATAAGTTCCAAATGTAGCTATAATTTACCTATTCCTTCCTCCACTGACAGACGTTTAGTCTGTTTCCAGTTTTCACCATTGCAAACACTGATGCAATGACTATCTGTACATCTACAGTCTTTATATATCAATACATATGAAATTTATCTCACATTTACCTCTAAAATGTACACAGCAGGAATTATGAATAATCTGATAGCCTCTTTTGGAAGCAGCCTATAACCACTTACTGTGTTCACTTACAGGGCCTGGAATAGAGAAAGTAACCAATAAAGGAATGATTTAATGTTCATGAATAGCTTAGAATCATAGAATCATAAAAAGCAACTTCAAGATTGTTTCTCTTTTGCATTATTTACCGTCTTCTGCCTTATACACCAGCACCAGTTCTACCACTACATTTTGAGCTGCTTTATCCTATTTATTGTATCAAACAAGCGAATTTTCTTAAATTTTTTAAGAATTGTTTTTCTGGAAAATCTTACTCCCAATCCCCCGTACTCGGCCCTATTTTTCCTTTTATCCTTCTTTCACAGCTCTTGGCACCTTCTCCCTTACTACAGAATTTATGTGTCTTTTATGTTGTTTACTATCCATTTCTCCCAATTTAAATGTAAGCCCCACAAGAGTAGGCATTTTTTAACTTTACAATATTTACATTTACAATATTTTTTAAATAACTTGGTATGTCTCATAGGGATTAGGTAGTTAACTTTATCAGTATTCACTAAAATTTCCAAGTTTGAATTAGGAAACAGTAAATGATAGCTTCTATTCTGTGGAGAAATTGGCAAACAGTTTAACAACAGGTTCACTAAAAAGCGACAGTATATAAATACTATCCATGGCATCATTTAAAAAAGAAACCCTATGATTCTATAAACAGTAAAAATGTCTTCACTGACCCCAGGACCACAGAATTTATGACAGAGTCCTTATTTTTCATCTTAAATAAATTTAAAAATCTTTTTGAGCACTTTTTGTGGACTCCATAATATGATCTTTTTAATAAAATGGGGCACAATAATGTCATAAAATCAAGATTTACATCTGAGAGTAAACTGTTGTTAAGAATTTCCACCAAGGCTGTTCTAATTCCTTTTTTTTAAATGTTAACATTTTAAAAATTTTGTTTCTACTAAATAAATGATTCAGGTAAAGCCCTCAATAATAATAAATTTAAAATCCCACGATGTTAACTATTGAAGAGAAATCCTTATTTAGTGTAATTACTTTTAAAACAATATAGATACTTCCTAATTTACAAATTGCATGTTTAAAAATTTCTCCGTTATACATCATAGTTGGTATCTGAACATCTACAGGTGAAATACTTTTAAATATATGTCACTTAAAATATTCAATCACTTTCTGATCAGAGGGATCATTAACGTTGATATAATTATGATTAAATAAGAAGTTATTAATATTAATCAAATATCAATATTTATTTAATGTTACTAATGAATATTAACATTAAATAAATATTAAATAATGTTTAACAATATTTAATAATGTTAACAATTAAGATTAATAATTAAATTAAGATTAATATGATTATGATTAAAGAATTCTTAATAGAACATTTTCAGTATATATTATTTAATATAACTGTTCCTAATTTCCATCTTGTCAAAACAATTCTTTAGCAGTGCTCAAGTTTTATATATATATATATACACATACATATATATATAAAATCTAACAGAGTGATAAATTAGTAGCGCTTTTTAAACAGAGATAATTGAATGGAATACTAGTAACCTACATGTCACCCAATATTACTCAGAGTAAATTCTTCATTAAGACAAAATAAATATGTGTATTTCTCTCAGAATTGATTCCTCAACTGGAAAATCTAAATTCAGTGGCAAATTCCTATTTGTTTTCCATAAATCAGGCTATGATGCCAGGAGAAAAAAATATACTGAAACACCTCACGTCCACATCCAAAGGCTCTGCCCCAATTTCTGGGCACTGTGCCACGTTTCCACTCACTCGAGTAGATGAGTCAGGGCTCCCGGGGCCTTACTCTGGAAAGATCTGCACAGAGACAGAGACGGAAACTATTCCTCTTCGGGCAGACCTCCTGGTTAATGTCCTGGTTTAACGTGAAAGGCAAGGTTCCTTCAGCCTGCGAATGAGGGCTCGGAGAAGAGAGCATCCTCGTTCCCTGTCATCATTTACTCCACCTGGGGCTGCTTCCTGGTGGACTCACCCCCCACTCTGCGTACCATTAGGTGACCATCCTAACTCACAGGTCAGCGGCTGCTTCCTCTTCTCAGTAAGAACAGTATCTGTCTCCCACATAAAAAGTCATTCAGCAGGGCTTCCCTGGTGACGCAGTGGTTGAGAATCTGCCTGCCAATGCAGGGGACACGGGTTCGAGCCCTGGTCTGGGAAGATCCCACATGCCGCGGAGCAACTAGGCCCGTGAGCCACAACTACTGAGCCTGCGCATTTGGAGCTTGTGCTCCGCAACGAGAGGCCGCGACAGTGAGGGGCCCGCGCACCGCGATGAAGAGTGGCCCCCCCTTGCCACAACTAGAGAAAGCCTTCACACATAAACGAAGACCCAACACAGCCAAAAATAAATAAATAATTTAAATAAAAGATCTATGATAACAAGGGTCATTCACAAAAACTCATTATAATGATTTATAATAATAGTTTGGTTCATTTAAAAAAAAAAAGTCATTCAACAAAGTAGAGTTTACCTTCTGCTTTTCATTACATAGGAAATAGGCCCCAAAATGTGTAAAAGTGTTGTGCCTGTTGTTGACCTTTCTGCCGTATTCAGCTCAGAACTCCCTCTTTTTCTTAAAAACCATAATTTGCAGAAAAATGTAGGATCTCTTATATGGATAGCAAACCAAGATTGGCAAACTGCATAAGAATTACCTAAGGGGCAAGGAGAAGTAGCTAATAACTGAACAAAATTCATTCAATTTCTGATGATCGATTAGCAATTTTATAATAAAATACTGAAAATGTGACAACTTATATTCACATGAGAATATTATGTCTTGAGTATGTGTGTGTGAACTTGCATTCATGCACAGTTCACCCAGTACCTGTAACATCCCAGGTGCTATGATAGGGGTTTCTTTCAGGTTCTTACTTAATCCTCAGACAAACTCTCTGAAGCAGATATTATTATCCTCTTTTTGCAGGTGAGAAAACTGAGGTAGGAAAGGTGATGTAACTTTCCCAATGTTAACAGAGTCAAGAGCTTGGGCCACTATTCTCAGCCTGGCCTATCTGATTCCAAAGCTTGTACTCTTGCTACACAATGATTTTTCCTCCCATACACCAATCTTAAGATCCTGCATATCTTTTAAAACTCAGTTCAGGGAATTTCCTGGCAGTCCAGTGGTTAGGACTCTGCATTTCCACCGCACAAGGCACAGGTTTGATACCTGGTCAGGGAACTGAGATCCCACAAGCCTCAAAGCATGGCCAGAAAGGAAAAAAAAAAAAAAAAAAAGAACACTCAGTTCAAATTCTTTTAAAACATCTCTCAGAATCCCTCTCAATCAGAAGTGAACTCTTGCAACCATGTATCCACATAGGGCTTTGGTTTGCTTGGCCATTAACAATATGGATAGTCACCTGTCTTGTGTTAGTGCTGGTCATGTATGTTTCCACCTAATCAGTGGAGTGAGTCGCTTGAGAGCAGGATCCGAGCCCCACCCTTGCATCACCGATACAGTTTAACACGATGAACGCAAAGGTTCCACGTTGAACTTAGTTGAATCACCATTGCCAACAAATAGAAGCACCTGAGTAGCTTTTTCCTAAAGTAGAGAGGCTGGCTGTCTTCATGATGGGCATTTAGGTCCATCCTGCAAATCTGTAGGAGGCTGGTAGATATAAAAGAAACCCTACAATCTCACACATTCCCTTCTGTGGCAGTAAATTATGAGAATGCCAGAAACATGGCACACACATTTATGAACTCTAGGGACACTCCAAATCTATAAGTCCATAAAATCTAAAACTCACTTAATGAAACACTCAAATTTAAAAATTGAAGAACTGCAGTCTCACATAATAATAAAAGGTGTTATTCTAGATTTTGTCAATTGATTCTAAAGAAAGACTTCAGTTTTCTGCTCTAGAAAGTTTACTGTATTTTCAAAACTTCATTAAATCTGAAAAAAGAGTCTCCAAAAGGTCAAAAGGCAGAATCCACCTAATAGCTTCATGTGAACCTGTCCAAAAGAGACAGAACATTGAAAACAAGGTACTCAATTTAGAAGAGACTTTTAAGAATCTAACTTAGGCAATTTGCCTCTTTAACTTTATACATATATGCTATATAATATTGAACCTAGGGTGTTACTGCCACAACAATGCCTATTCTTAAATCCAATTCACTGAAGGAGATCAGAGGTGATTTTAAAGAAACATTATTTTGTTTAAATGACCACATCTGGTAGTAAAATCCATGACTTTAGAATCAAATGGCTGAGGTCCAAATTTCAGCTTTGCTTCCTACTAACTGGGTGATCTTGAGGAAAGTTCTTGACCTGGTTAGGACTTCGCCTTCCAGAGCAGGGGGTGTGGGTTCGATCCCTGGTTAGGGAGTTAAGATCCCACATGCCTCGCAGCCAAAAAACCAAAACATAAAACAGAAGCCATACTGTAACAAATTCAATAAAGACTTTTAAAAAATGGTCTACATCAAAAAACTCTTTAAAAAATAAATACAACGGTGGTGATAATGAAAACCTACCTTATATGGTTGTTGTGAGGATCCAGGTGCTCCATGTGAAGTACCTAGAAAAGTAGCCGGGACACAGCGTTTTAATTATTATTTGCCCTTACTAGCAGTAGTAATAGTCTTACAGTTCTTGCTTTTATTATTATTTATTATTTTTATTATATTATTTATTATATTTATTATCATCATTACGCAAGGTACTTAGCATAATACCTTGCTCATAGTAAGTACACAATTAATTTTAGTTTCTGGTGTTATTGTTATTATTATTGTTATTAGCCAGCAATAATTACATCCCTTCATAATCCCAATGTATTTTAAAATTCGTTAAGTTTTAAACAATATTCTTAAACTATAATTCATATGTTAAGTAGGTCAATATTGGCAGCATTTCAACAATTTACACATTTACTTTATCTTATTATTATTATTTTTATACACACACCACCTAATGAAGTGGTGGTGTCCAAGTTAGACCCATTTGAGTAGAGTTTCCAAGTTAAACCTACTTGAATTCAAATCCTGGTTCTCCCACCACTTAGCTGTGTGACCCTGGGCGAGTTGCTTTACTATTTCTTCATCTCCAAGAAGGACAGAATGGTGACTAACTTGGTTGGACCATTGTGCAGAATAATGAGATACTGCATGTAAAATATGTGACACAGTGCCTGCTCAGAGATATGATGGAAGGATTCAAAGGAGGTACCTTGTACAATGTGATCCGTACCAGTGAAGCAGATTATAATGGTTGTCTTTCCTGATATCCAAGAAAAAAAATTGGTTATCAGGAAGCTCCGGATTAGCAATAAAACTGTTATCTGGTTATTTCTGCTTTTTTTCTTGGGAGGCTCTCTGTCCTTGGAAGTCTAATTGAAGCAAGTCAGAACTATGGATTTTTTAAAAATAAGGGCTCATTACTCTAAAACTTCAGAAATCATGAGTACATAGAACTGGACATCTAAGGATTTTGATTAGGTATTCAGGAAAGAGTCCTCCAGAACACCTCCTGACCTAGTATTTTTTACTATGTGAAAACACTGAGATATTCCCTATTACATTATTGTGAGTCTTTGAAATAAAACATTAGAAAATTTTCCATATTTTGAACTACAAATTAAACAGTACACATAATGGTATCACGAGAAGAGAATCTAAATAAAGCAGGACTATACAGAGTGCCGCGTATTTTAAATTTTATTTTTAATTTCTTCTTTCAGTTGTTATAAATAAGCCCCAAACCATCATTCTAGATAGAAAGTTGAGGCGATTAAAAGGTTCATATTTGTCACTCTCCACAAAAGCCTCACCGTCCCACACATCACCTCAAAGGGATGCAGCCTGGAGCCAGAGTGAAGGACTTGGCAGCACAGAGGACCTGGACTTCAGCCCACACGCACCTGCTCAACATGCTCAGGAGACCGTGCAGCTTCACGGATGTAGTCAGATGGTACATGGGAGTCAGTACGAGGCCAAATCACCAAAGGGGCCAGACTTTCATGTTTATGCAGGTCTCTGGGCCACATGGCACAGGCCCTGCTGACAAATCCCTGTGAAGCCTTGAAAGTGGTGATGCTAACGTTTCCAGAGACTCTGCAAAGGGTATGACTAGGCCTGCCTTACCAGTAGACACCTGTGATGAGGGAAGCTTCATTTAGAAATATGTATTCTACCACCTATTGTACCTTATTAATTCCTTTGGGTCTTGAAGGTTTCTTTCCTTTAAAGATCTTTATCAAGAGACCTTTCCATTAAAACTCTCAGTGCCCCAGGCTGCATCCCAGGATCTCTGAGGGTGAGACTCAGGGATCAGTATTTTTCTCAGCTTTCAAAATGCAGACAAGGTTGAGATGATCTAAGCCCATCACTGTAATCTCGCCTTTCTGTGATTGATTTAGGAATTAGCATGGGACCCAATCCTTACCAAGGCATGAGAAGAAGTCTCCTGGAGGGCTGCTGGGAAAGCTTTCTTCACCTCTTTTACAAAAGTAAATAGGGCTTCCCTGGTGGCGCAGTGGTTGAGAGTCCGCCTGCCGATGCAGGGGACACGGTCCGAGAGGATACCACATGCCGCAGAGCGGCTGGGCCCGTGAGCCATGGCAGCTGAGCCTGCGCGTCCGGAGCCTGTGCTCCGCAACGGGAGAGGCCACAACAGTGAGAGGCCTGCGTACTGCAAAAAAAAAAAAAAGTAAATAAAGGGACTTCCCTGGCAGTCCAGTAGTTGAGACTCTGCTCTTCCACTGCAGGGGACGCTGGTCCGATCCATGGTTGGGGAACTAAGATCCCACAAGCCACACGGCACGGCCAAAAATAAATAAATAAAATAAATAAATAAGAATACAAGAGGGCTTCCCTGGTGGCTCAGTGGTTGAGAGTCCGCCTGCCGATGCAGGGGACGCGGGCTCATGCCCCAGTCCGGGAAGATCCCACATGCCGCGGAGCGGCTAGGCCCGTGAGCCATGGCCACTGAGCCTGCGCGTCTGGAGCCTGTGCTCCGCAACGGGAGAGGCCACAACAGTGAGAGGCCCGCGTACCACACACACACACACACAAAAAAAACAACAAAGAGTCCTCCTTCTTCCTCAGAGCAGTACTGATCTGAATCTGCTGCTACCATCTTAAGACTGTGACAAAAAATAGCTTAAAGGTGAAGGTGACTTTGAAGATCTAAAAGAAGTAGAAATAACTAGTCTTAGTTCCAGATAGATGGATGGATAGATGGATAGACACTTGAGAGGTCTTCTTCCAAAAAACTGTTTGTAACCAAGTAGTGATTAGTAAAAAGCCACTGAAAAGTACAAATGGCATTTACAATAGAGTATTTCCTGAACAGAAACTGGAGAGTGGGGCAAGCTACATGGCAAGTTGGGAATCAAAGATACCAAAGGATTACTGAGGAGTAGCAGAGTGTCATTGACAAACTGCCTTCCCCACATTTTGAACGTGTTATAAAACTGAGATTAAAGTGCTGTTGACTTGCACTTGCAAAAGACAGGTTGCTAAGAATTAAAGAGAAAGTCCTGCAGAATTATATGACACATTCTTTAAACCAGAAATGGTAAACATTTTTTGCAAAACCATTATTATACAAACCTAAAAACACTAAAAATTTAGGTTAACTACGTTTCTAAAATAACATTTCCCTTTTAAGTATACCTGTAAAGATCCTCCTGTTTATATTGTTTTACATTAAGGAACTGTCAAAAATCCTTGCTTATGTGTCCACTATGACTCATTATAAGAAAAACCATTTGAAATGTGATTTTATATAGTAAAGCAATCTATTTCCATGGAGGAAGCTCTGTCTTTCAACATCTTTTGGCCACCCAAGAACATTTCAGCATCTCTGGCTCTGAGAAAAGATTAGTAATATGTAAAGTATTTATCAAAGTAAATCTCAATTTTCTTTAAGTAATTTTCCCTTTCATGGATGTAAACTGACTCTGAAGATTGAAAAAAAAAAGATCCTAACTTCTTATTTCAAAATGTATTGTCAACTCATTAAATTTCTACCTATCAAGTTAAGATCAAGAAAGTGAATGTTAGTAGGTTAGTTAACTATCAACAATGTTGATTGGGCTCCAGTTTACAGACCCTGGTTTTCAAACAGGTAGTATCACATAAGAATGTTAACTGTGAAGGTGAAAACAAATCCCTATTCTCGGCTTTCTGCTTTTATTCTTCTTTTATTTTTTTATTCTTTGTTGGCTTTCCTTTATTCTTATTCTTTCTTTACCCCAGGTTGACCCCTGTCTGTCTCTTGGTCTGATTTCTCGATTTAGTGTCTCCCATCTCCTCTTTCTACTCTCCTTTTCAAGTTGCTTGGGTTTTTGTCTAAGACTCTCCTCTTTGAAGCCATCCTCTGCCTCTCAACTCCGCCTTTGTCACGGGTACTCCCCCACTCACCTCCCATTCTATCACTGCGTTCTCTTCTTACCACCTCACCTTGGCACTCTAGGCCTACCAACGGGGATCTGTTGGAGAAACGTATATCACCTGAAGACAGTGTCTCACCTTAACCTCGTCTTGACTATCAAAAAATAATAATAATTCAAGTGTGAGTAGAGGCAACTAACCTTGGATTTTTAGTAACTTCATGGAACAACCTTCTGAAAACGCAAACCTAATCAGAGTCTCTTGTCTGTTATAAAACCAAATGCTTTTATAATGTGTCAAGAGATTTATCACTAATGCATAAACCTTCATAGGAGTGGGACTCCACTTACCACATTAGACTATTTAAATTGAGATTTAAAAAAATCCCTGGGGGCTACGCTTAAAGAGAAGGGAAAACAAAAACATCTAAATAATACAGTATAATTAAAAGATGAAAAGTTGAAATAATTACAGACCAGAAGCAGAACTGAGTTGAAGTGAATTACCTTGGACTCTAGCTAGATGGCGCTAGAGCACGTGCGTGGCTAATTGGTACAGTACCGTTACTGAATGGAAAGTACTAGTCAAACAGATGTTTCACATTTTTTAGGATATGGGACTCTGTTAGAAATTAAAGCAAATACCATAATTAGAACTTTTAAGAATCTAACTCTTCTGAGAGTGATATTTTGCATCTTTGAAAGGAAGGAGACATCCATTAATATGTATTATATACGTTCTTTGACCCTGAAGTAGGACCTTCAATATTCACATTCAGGATTTTCATCATTTTGAAATTTTTTTTTAAGCCTTGCTCATTAATTAATAGTAGCAACATGATCCATGTATTTGTGAAATTCTTCAGTAGAGATAACAACTTTAAAAATCCCAAGGATCTTTGGGATTTATAGCCTTCTGCCAGAAGCTTCTCTTTGATCACAACTGGGAGGCACCCCAGCTGATTTCTCCAGGAAGATTTCCCTCCTTCCAAATTATACAATTTCAAATGTGGCCAATGCAAGTGCATAGTTTACCTCCTTTCCATTGCACCCATTTAGCCCAGTACTAACTATGCTTCGGCTGACTTTGTGTAACATGTCATTATTCAGTTTTAATTATTGATTTAATTTAATCAGGTACTTTGAAGTTTAAAGATAGGCCACTTTCATCAGCAAGCCCACTGAAAAGGAGATTACCTTATGCGACTCTCACCTCAGCTCATCTACATGAATTTAAAAGTGAGTCACAGGCAAACTACTAAACAAAAGAAATGAACAGATTTTAGTTGTTTGTTTGTTGTATTTAGAATTAGTATTTAACATTTTTATTTTTAATATTCTTATTTTTTCAGGAAAAAAATTTATTTTCCTTTAGTATTTTTATTTTTTCAGAAAAAGGTTTTTAAGTTCTCACTTACAGAATGTGACATAGATAATTATCACTGTCTCCAATTTCTACTTGCAGAAACCAGGGAAGGATCATAGAATTATCATTTGTATTCAGTTTTTGAACTTCTCTAGCCTATAAGTAATCTGTATAGTAACTATTATATGAATAAATACACATATCAATGCTCACAGAGTGCATGACTACTTCAGATTTACCTAAGAAGAACAGTAAAATTAAAATGTGTATCATTTGTAGTACAGACTTTCCAACTTTGTTTTTTAGAATCCAGTGGAATCCCCAGAAGTGCTGTTTAATCTAAAATGTCATCTTTAAGTTGCTGTTTTATCTTAGTCTTGTTGACTTGTTTTAAAAGCTTCATGGGACTTCCCTGGTGGTGCAGTGGTTAAGAATCAGCCTGCCAATGCAAGGGACACGGGTTCGAGCCCTGGTCTGGGAACATCCCACATGCTGCGGAGCAACTAAGCCCATGTGCCACAACTACTGAGCCTGCACTCTATAGCCCACGAGCCACAACTAATGAGCCCACATGCTGCAACCACTGAAGCCCGCGTGCACCTACAGGCCGTGCTCCGCAACAAGAGAAGCCACCGCAATAGGAAGCCTGCACACCGCAATGAAGAATAGCCCCCGCTCGCCACAACTAGAGAAAACCTGCGCACAGCAACAAAGACCCAATACAGCCAAAAATAAATAAATAAATTTATATTTTAAAAAGAAGCTTCAAATAGATACCCCACAGCGAAAGGGAAAAGAGACTAAAACAAAATTTTCTTCTGAACTTTTCTTATGGGAATTCCCTACAAACAGATATTGAGACTATGTACACCCCAAGCACCTACGATTCCTGTGCTTTATGGAAGTACTGATGATCCAGCTGTATCCCACTCTGGTCCTGAGCATCCCCTCTGCTTCATCCTTTTCCTCACTCATTCATTTAGCATTTAATGAACACGCACTCTGAGCTAGGCACTGTGCTAGCAAGGAGAATTCAAAATGAACCATGAGCAGTCCCTCAAGATGTCTAGAAACACAGTTTAAAGTGGTTACGCACTTTAGGTTAGATACTCAAACAGATAAATAGAGCACAACGAGATGAGTGCCAGGCTGGAGATATACAAAGTGTCTGAATAAGGACAAAAAGAGTTCAAGATCAGTTTCTTGGAGGAGGCAAAGCCTGACACAAGCCTTAACCAAAGACTACGTGTCAACCAGGTAAAAAATATGGCCCCAATGAAACCTCATTTACCCATAAGAGTCCAGAGAAGAGAATGGCAAATACCATAGGAAAAGAGAAGTATGACAAGAAAATAGCTCTATAATAAATTCCTCTCATTGCTTGCACTAAACCACTTTAACATTCTAGAAGAGCAATCCCAGGCCTTGAACACAATCTGCCTAACAGATGGATAATATCCTCTATTAGTTTTATAACTTAGGCAAGTAAATCTGTGAGACTTCTATTCCTTCTCTGGAGAATAAGGAAATCATTACCTAGAAGACTGTTGTAAGGATCAAATGAGTTATTGCATGTAAAACTATCTGGCACACTGTAAACATCTTTTGTCTACAGGCATCACTACCTAAATAATGCTGGATGTGGAGTTCAGAGAAGGAAAAAGTATTGGATCTGAAGGCAGAAAATGGTTTGTGTCCAACTCTACCAACTACTAAACTCTGTAACCCTGAGTCAGTTAAGTAACTTTTCTGAGCTACATTTAAGCCATTAATAAAATCAGGATAGTAAGACCTCCTATGCCTACCTAGACAGGGTTGTTATGAATATCAAATGGGATAGTATGTATTACAGTGCTTAAATAAATAAAAGGGGCTTTACATATGACACAGATTTTTAAAAGACTGATCTTAATATTTTTATTAGGTGAAACATCAACAATGAATGTGGAGTGTATGTGTGTGTGTGTGTGTGTGTGTGTGTGTGTGTGAGTGAGAGAGAGAGAGAGAGAAATGCTGCTAGAAAAGTGAATACGTGTGATCCCTTTTGCTAGAATCAAGGTCAAGATAAATGTAGTTTTTAAATGGAATGATTTTAAAAGTACAATACATTATTGAGAAAAAGCTATTTGCATACTCTCCAATAAAGCACTTAATAAAGTCATATCATTAAAATAAAATGGCTCTTAAAATCAGTAAAGGAAAGGATAAATAGTACTATAAAAATGACCAAAATATGAGCCAGAATTTGACTAAAACAGAATACCCAAATGGCTAATTAAACTGTGAAAATTTGTTCCAATTTGTTAGAAATCAAAATGCAAATTAATATAAGAAAATTTTGGACTCGAGGATACAGGGTGGGGGAAGGGCAAGCTGGGACGAAGTGAGAGAGTGGCATGGACATATGTACACTACTAAATGTAAAACAGCTAGTGGGAAGCAGCCGCATAGCACAGAGAGATCAGCTCAGTGCTTTGTGACCACCTAGAGGGGTGGGATAGGAAGGGTGGGAGGGAGACAAAAGAGGGAGGAGATATGGGGATATAGGTACATGTATAGCTGATTCACTTTGTTATACAGCAGAAACTAACACACCATTGTAAAGCAATTATACTCCAATAAAGATGTTAAATAATAATAAAAAGGAGTGGTAAAAAATATATATATAAATAAATAAATAAGAAAATTTCTCTCTCAAATTGTTAAGTAAGGAAAATAATTATAATCCCAGTGTTGGCCAACATATAACATGGAGATGACTCTTTTATATGTATCTGGTGAGAATAAGCATGAGCCTTTAAAATATTTTTTATCCAAGTAATTCACTTTCAGATTAATATGCTAAATAAGTTATCATGGACAAGCAAGATAACTGTGTAGAATTTTTTTCACAGAATTACTTACCATCATAAAAACTGATAATAATGGAGTAGTTTATTAATTACAATGAATGTATACAATCACATATTACCATTAAAAATCTGGTTTCGAAGCATTAGTATCATGGAAAAGTATGGGGAAATTCAGGAAGCAAAATTTTGTTTACATTATCCCAAATTTAATATATATATATTTATTTCTTGGAAAAAAGACTTGAAGAGGAAACAGTGATTTATTACCAATTGTATCAGTTATCTATTGCTGTGTAACAAATTACTCCCAAATTTAGCAGCTTAAAACAACATGCATTTATTATTTCACCATTTCTACAAGTCAGGAATCCAGGCACAGCTTAGCTGGGACCTCTGCTTCAGTGTCTCAAAAGGTTTTAATCATGTTATCAATCAGCCCTGAAGGCTGGATTAGGGAAGAATCCACTTTCAAGCTCACTTATATGGTTGTTGTCAGCACTCACTTCCCCAAGAGGTGTTGGACTGAGGGTTCCTTGCTGGCTATTGGCAGAAGCCACCCTTAGTTCCTTGCTATGTTGGCCTCTCCAATATGGCAGCTTACTTCATCAAAACCAACAATGGAGAGTGTCTGCTAGCAAGTCAGAGATCACAATCTTTTGTTACTTAATCACAAAATTGACATCTCCTCAATGTTACTGTATTCTACTAGTTAGAAGCAAGTTACTCAAGGGGAAGAAATTCACAAAATTAGGACTGTCTAGAGCTGGGGATCATCGAAGGTCATGTCAGAAGCTGTCTACACATCAGTGGATACCTCATTTCCTTTCTTATATGTCTCCATTTTTATAGATCTTATTATAAACATATATTTAATATATAAGAAAAATTGTTTGAAAGTAAATATAATTAAGTGGCTAATCTGTTAAGAGAGCAATTAGGAAAAATATAAGAAAAGTAATAAAACTGTGTCCTATGATGTGATAATTAAAAATATACTTATTTATACAGCTAGTCTTCAAGGCAGTTTAAAAATATTAAAGAAGAAAGGAAGGAAGGAAAGGAGAGAGGGAACAGGGGAGAAAATAAGTGATCTAATTGCCAAACACTTGGTGAACAATTGGTTTAAAAGAATAAAAATTGTGTCATTACAGTAAAACACCTCTTTACATGAGAAATATTTAGCTATATAGAGAGATGTGAAAAAGGCACAAAATTTAAATACCAAGTAAAAACCAAAATACAACATATACCATCATGTTGTAAACTAACATTTATGTCTGTATCATTATAACTAAGCTTCACTTACACACAGTGATGTGGTAAAGGGGAATTTTGTGATTTTGTTAATAGTTTTGCTTGTATTCCCTATTGAAAAATTGGTGAAGAAAATCCCGTTTAAAAAATAAAATAGTCTAGTTATACTTGACCAAAGCAGGAAAATGCAAATTATTTTCTCACCTCAGATTTCTCCCAAATAATTAAAAACCAATATGACCACTGTATAGAAATTTTCTTTTTCCCACGACTGTTATAAGATGAATGAAATTATACAAATCTAAGATGCTTTCCACTTAGACTGAAACATGTCCTTATGCTGTACAAAATCTCTAATGGGGAGAAAATAGAGCTGTCTGTGAAAAGAAAAGACCTGTGTTCTAGGCCAGACAGTTTATCTGATTAAGGAAAGAGAAGAAGGTTTACAGTCAAAGATTAATTCTCCAGCACCACACAGTAAGCTCTCCGAACAAGATCTGTGTCACTCCAAACTTCATTCCTAACAGTTGAGCAGAGTTTTTCAATTCCTGGTGTTATTATTGATTCTTGGTTGCAGTTGTTCAGCCCAATCTTTTGCAAAATGCTACCAACAAAGAACAAGTCAAAATATCTACTGCCAGCACCAGACAGAATCAACAATAACAATGTGAGTTGCTCTCATAACTGGAAGCTGATTTTAGTAAATGAAATAAAACTATAGATCTAAAAATAAATGTATGCACCAACCTTAGTAACTTTTCTCTTCAAAAATATATGAAAATCTGAATTCATACAAACAAAAATTTAATGCTAATGAAATAAGCTGATAGGAGGTATAATTTGCTAAAGAAAACAATAACTCCAAGAGGTGATACAGAATTAAAAATAGTCTTATACTGGATACAAAGTTGGTCATCTCCATAGTGGATGAACAGGTATCAGAGAATCGTTCTAAAATAAAGCTTCAATTTTCTCTCTTGGGGGTAAAGAGCCAATATAATAGAAGTCAGAAATAGAATGCTGCTGTGTGTTTCTTACCTATGAACATTATCTCTTGCCTACAAACATTAAAGATATTTAAGAAGTTAGAGTTCAAAGACCATAAAGAAAACAACTCTTATATTAGGACAATGCCAAAGAGTTATTTTATCTTTATCTCAGGAATAATATGCAAAGACTTTTTCTAATGTATAATGTTTCTCCTAACTTGCCTTTGTTCTGCTAGGTTTGTTTTGGGGTGGGAATTTTCTCTCTCTCTCTCCCCCACTTGGTTCAGCCGTGTCCCTATTTCTCAAATAATCTGGCATTTGGACTCCGAATTCAAATGTACCTAGATTTGATTTCTGTTTCTTATACTTACTACCTGTAGAACCACAGATCAAATACTTAACTTAAGGTTAAAACATAAGCAATGATAGTGCCTTTTGCATAAGAGTATTGTGGCAGAAGGCAGGCAAATCATTTAGCATAATGTCTGACATATATTAAGGTACTAAAAATTATTGTATAATGTTAACTTTTATTGATTTTATTACTTACCTTGATGCAATAAATAAGTTCCCATAGGCATGATTTTAGAGATAGTTTACCCTTATATCAGATTGTCTGCAGTTTCCAATATCTTTGCTTTAAATAAGTCTAGTCAAATCACTTAAATAGGTTTATTATTAAGAATTGTTCAATAAAATGTTAAACAGGAAGAAAAAAACCTCTAGTAGATACAAAAAAAAGAAAGAGAAAGAAATGAAACCATACCACTAAAAAAGATAAATCACAAAGGAAGAGAGGAAGAAAGGAACAAAATGGCAATAGTTAGTCCTTACCAGCAATCACTTTAAATGTAAATAGATTAAATTCTCCACTCAAAGAACACAGAGTGGCTGAACAGATAAGAAACCAAGATCCAACAATATGCTGCCTACAAGAGACTCTCTTTAGTTTTAGGAACATGCACAGACTGAAAGTGAAGGGATAGAAAAACATATTCATGCAAGTGGCAACTGAAAGAGAGCAGGAGTGCCCATACTTTTATCAGATAAAATAGACTTTCAGTCAAAACAGGTCACAAGAGACAAAGGAGGTCACTATACAGCGATAAAGGAGTCAATTCATTGAGAGGCTGTAACAATTCTAAATATACATTCACGCAAAATTGGAGCATCTAAATATTTAAAGCCAATATTAACAGGACTGAAGAGAGAAATAGACAACACAATAATAGTAGGAGAATTCAATAACACACTTTCACCAATGGATAGCTCATCCAGACAGGAAATCAGTAAGGAAAAATGGATCGGAATAATGCTATACACCAAACAGACCTAACAGACATAATCAGGACATTCCATCCAACAGCACCAGGGTACACATTCTTCTCAAAAACATGAAACATTCTCCAGGATAGATCATATGTTGAGGCACAAAGCAAATGTTAACAAATTTTTAAAGACTGATACCATGAATATATATTCTGACCACAATGTTATACAACTAAAAATCAGTTGTAAGAAGACTACTGGAAACTGCACAAATATGTGGAAATTAGACAACATTCTCCTGAGCAAACAGTAGGTCAAAGAAGAATCAAAAAGAAAGTCCAAAATATTCTGATACAAACAAAAATGGAAACACAACATACAAAAACTCATGAGATGCAGCAAACACAGTCTTAAAAGATAAGTTTATAGAGATGAATGTGTACATTAAAAGAAAGATCTCGGAGAGGGAGCTTCAAGGTGGCGGAAGAGTAAGACGCAGAGATCACCTTCCTCCTCACAGATACATCAGAAATACATTTACATGTGGAACAACTCCTACAGAACACCTACTGAACGCTGGCAGAAGACCTCAGACCTCCCAAAAGGGAAGAAACTCCCCACGTACCTGGGTAGGACAAAAGAAAAAAGAATAAACAGAGACAAAAGGATAGGGACAGGACCTGCACCAGTGGGAGGGAGCTGTGAAGGAGGAAAGCTTTCCACACACTAGGAAGCCCCTTCACAGGCGGAGACTGCTGGTGGCGGAGGGGGGAAGCTTCGGAGCCACGGAGGAGAGCGCAGCAACAGGGGTGCAGAGGGCAAAGCAGAGAGATTCCCGCACAGACGATCGGTGCTGACCGGCACTCACCAGCCCGAGAGGCTTGTCTGCTCACCCGCCGGGGAGGGCGGGGCTGCGAGCTGAGGCTCGGGCTTCGGTCGGAGCGCAGGGAGAGGACTGGAGTTGGCGGCGTGAACACAGCCTGAAGGGGTTAGTGCGCCACTGCTAGCCGGGAGCGAGTCCGGGAAAAGGTCTGGAGCTGCCGAAGAGGCAAGAGACTTTTTCTTCCCTCTTTGTTTCCTGGTGCGCGAGGAGAGGGGATTCAGAGCGCTGCTTAAAGAAGCTCCAGAGACGGGCGCGAGCCACGGCTATCAGCGCGGACCCCAGAGACGGGCATGAGACGCTAAGACTGCTGCTACCGCCGCCAAAAACCTGTGTGCGAGCACAGGTCACTCTCCACACCTCTCCTCCCGGAAGCCTGTGCAGCCCGCCACTACCAGCTTCCGGGATCCAGGGACAACTTCCGTGGGAGAACGCACATAGCGCCTCAGGCTGGTGCAACGTCAGTCACGCTGGCCTCTGCCGCTGCAGGCCCGCCCCGCACACCGTGCCCCTCCCTCCCCACGGGCTGAGTGAGCCAGAGCCCCCGAATCACCAGCTCCTTTAACCCTGTCCTGTCTGAGTGAAGAACAGACGCCCTCAGGCAACCAACATGCAGACCCGGGGCCAAATCCAAAACTGAGCCCCGGGAGCTGTGGGAACAAAGAAGAGAAAGGGAAATCCCTCCCAGCAGCCTCAGGAGCAGTGGATTAAATCACCACAATCAACCTAATGTACCCAGCTTCACTCAACGACCAGCAAGCTACAGTGCTGGACACCCTATACCAAACAACTAGCAAGACAGGAACACAACCCCACCCATTAGCAGAGAGGCTGCCTAAAATCATAATAAGGCCAAAGACACCCCAAAACACACCACCAGACGTGGACCTGCACACCAGGAAGACAAGATCCAGCCTCACCCACCAGAACACAGGCACTAGTCCCCTCCACCAGGAAGCCTACACAACACACTGAACCAACCTTAGCCACTGGGGACAGACACCAAAAACAACGAGAAATGCGAACCTGCAGCCTGTGAAAAGGAGACCCCAAACACAGTAAGTTAAGCAAAATGAGAAGACAGAAAAATACACAGCAGATGAAGGAGCAAGGTAAACACCCACCAGATCTAATAAATGAAGAGGAAATAGGCAGTCTACCTGAAAAAGAATTCAGAGTAATAATAGTAAAGATGATCCAAAATCTTGGAAATAGAATAGGCAAAATACAAGAAACGTTTAACAAGGACCTAGAAGAACTAAAGGGCAAACAAACAGTGATGACCAACACAATAAATGAAATTAAAAATTCTCTAGAAGAGATCAATAGCAGAATAACTGAGGCACAAGAACGGATAAGTGACCTGGAAGATAAAATAGGGGAAATAACTACTGCAGAGCAGAATAAAAAAAAAAAAATGAAAAGAATTGAGGACAGTCTCAGAGACCTCTGGGACAACATTAAACGCACCAACATTCGAATTATAGGGGTCCCAGAAGAAGAAGAGAAAAAGAAAGGGACTGAGAAAATATTTGAAGAGATTATAGTTGAAAACTTCCCTAATATGGGAAAGGAAATAGTTTAAAAAGTCCAGGAAGCACAGAGAGTCCCATACAGCATAAATTCAAGTAGAAACACGCCAAGACACATATTAATCAAACTATCAAAAATTAAATACAAAGAAAACATATTAAAAGCAGCAAGGAAATAATAACACACAAGGGAATCCCCATAATGTTAACAGCTCATCTTTCAGCAGAAACTCTGCAAGCCAGAAGGGACTGGCAGGACATATTTAAAGTGATGAAGGAGAAAAGCCTACAACCTACATATTTAAAGTGATGAAGGAGAAAAACCTACAAAAACCTACAACCTATATCTACCCAGCAAGCATCTCATTCAGATTTGATGGAGAAATTAAAACCTTTACAGACAAGCAAAAGCTGAGAGAGTTCAGCACCACCAAACCAGCTTTACAACAACTGCTAAAGGAACTTCTCTAGGCAAGAAACACAAGAGAAGGAAAAGACCTACAATAACAAACCCAAAACAATTAAGAAAAGGGGAATAGGAACATATATATCAATAATTACCTTAAATGTAAATGGACTAAATGCTCCCACCAAAAGACCCAGACTGGCTTAATGGATACAAAAACAAGACCCATATATATGCTGTCTACAAGAGACCCATTTCAGACCTAGAGACACATACAGACTGAAAGTAAGGGCATGGAAAAAGATATTCCATGCAAATGGAAACCAAAAGAAAGCTGGAGTAGCAATTCTCATATCAGACAAAATAGACTTTAAAATAAAGACTATTAGAAGAGACAAAGAAGGACACTACGTAATGATCAAGGGATCGATCCAAGAAGAAGATATAACAATTGTAAATATTTATGCACCCAACATAGGAGCACCTCAATACATAAGGCAAATACTAACAGCCATAAAAGGGGAAATCGACAGTAACACATTCATAGTAGGGGACTTTAACACCCCACTTTCACCATTGGACAGATCATCCAAAATGAAAATAAATAAGGAAACACAAGCTATAAATGATACATTAAACAAGATGGACTTAATTGATATTTATAGGACATTCCATCCAAAAACAGAATACACATTCTTCTCAAGTGCTCATGGAACATTCTGCAGGATAGATCATATCCTGGGTCACAAATCAAGCCTTGGTAAATTTAAGAAAATTGAAATTGTATCAAGTATCTTCTCTGACCACAATGCTATGAGACTAGATATCAATTACAGGATAAAAAATACAAACACATGGAGGCTAAACAATACACTAATTACGAACCAAGTGATCACTGAAGAAATCAAAGAGGAAATCAAAAAATACCTAGAAACAAATGACAATGGAGACACGACGACCCAAAACCTATGGGATGCAGAAAAAGCAGTTCTAACAGGGAAGTTTATAGCACTACAATCCTACCTTAAGAAACAGGAAACCACTCAAATAAACAACCTAACCTTGCACCTAAAGCAATTAGAGAAAGAAGAACAAAAAAACTCCAGAGTTAGCAGAAGGAAAGAAATCATAAAAATCAGATCAGAAAGAAATGAAAAAGAAATGAAGGAAACGATAGCAAAGATGAATAAAACTAAAAGCTGGTTCTTTGAGAAGATAAACAAAATTGAGAAACCATTAGCCAGACTCAACAAGATAAAAAGGGAGAAGACTCAAATCAATAGAAATGAAAAAGGAGAAGTAACAACTGACACTGCAGAAATACAAAATATCATGAGAGATCACTACTAGCCACTCTATGCCAATAAAATGGACAACCTGGAAGAAATGGACAAATTCTTAGAAATGCACAACGTGCCAAGACTGAATCAGGAAGAAATAGAAAATATGAACAGACCAATCACAAGCACTGAAATTGAAACTGTGATTAAAAATCTTCCAACAAACAAAAGCCCAGGACCAGATGGCTTCACAGGTGAATTCTATCAAACATTTAGAGAAGAGCTAACACCTATCCTTCTTAAACTCTTCCAAAATATAGCAGAGGGAGGAACACTCCCAAACTCATTCTGCGAGGCCACCATCACCCTGATACCAAAACCAGACAAGGGTGTCACAAAGAAAGAAAACTACAGGCCAATATCACTGATGAACATAGATGCAAAAATCCTCAACAAATACTAGCAAACAGAATCCAACAGCACATTAAAAGGATCATACACCATGATCAAGTGGGGTTTATTCCAGGAATGCAAGGATTCTTCAATATACGGAAATCAATCAACGTGATACACCATATTAACAAACTGAAGGAGAAAAACTATATGATCATCTCAATCGATGCAGAGAAAGCTTTTGACAAAATTCAACACCCATTTATGATAAAAACCCTGCAGAAAGTAGGCATAGAGGAAACTTTCCTCAACATAATAAAGGCCATATATGACACACCCACAGCCAACATTATCCTCAATGGTGAAAAATTGAAACCATTTCCACTAAGATCAGGAACAAGGCAAGGTTGCCCACTCTCACCACTATTATTCAACATAGTTTTGGAAGTTTTAGCCACAGCAGTCAGAGAGGAAAAAGAAATAAAAGGAATCCAAATTGGAAAAGAAGAAGTAAACCTGTCACTGTTTGCAGATGGCATGATACTATACATAGAGAATCCTAAAGATGCTACCAGAACACTACTAGAGCTAATCAATGAATTTGGTAAAGTAGCAGGATACAAAATTAATGCACAGAAACCTCTGGCATTCCTATACACTAATGATGAAAACCTGAAAGTGAAATTAAGAAAACCCTCTTTTTTACCACTGCAACAAAAAAAATAAAATATCTAGGAATAAACCTACTGAAGGAGACAAAAGACCTGTATGCAGAAAATTATAAGACACTGATGAAAGAAATTAAAGATGATACTAATAGATGGAGAGATATACCATGTTCTTGTATTGGAAGAATCAACATTGTGAAAATTACTCTACTCCCCAAAACAATCTACTGATTCAATGCAATCCCTATTAAACTACCATTGGCATTTTTCACAGAACTAGAACAAAAAATTTCACAATTTGTATGGAAACAAAAAAGACCCCGGATAGCCAAAGCAATCTTGAGAAAGAAAAATGGAGCTGGAGGAATCAGGCTCCCTGACTTTATACTACAAACCTAGAGTAATCAAGACAGTATGGTACTGCCCCCAAAACAGAAAGATAGATCAATGGAACAGGATAGAAAGCCCAGAGATAAACCCACACACATATGGTCACCTTATTTTTGATAAAGGAGGCAAGAATATACATCGTAGAAAAGACAGCACCTTCAATAAGTGGTGCTAGGAAAACTGGACAACTACATGTAAAAGTATGAAATTAGAACACTCCCTAACACCATACACAAAAATAAACTTAACATGGATTAAAGACCTAAATGTAAGGCCAGAAACTATCAAACTCTTAAAGGAAAACATAGGCAGAACACTCCATGACATAAATCACAGCAAGATCCTTTTTGACCCACCTCGTAGAGAAATGGAAATAAAAACAAAAATAAACAAATGGGACCTAATGAAACTTCAAAGCTTTTGCACAGCAAAGGAAACCATAAACGAGACCAAAAGACAACCCTCAGAATGGGAGAAAATATTTGCAAATGAAGCAACTGACAAAGGATTAATCCTCAAAATTTCCAAGCAGCTCATGCAGCTCAATATCAAAAAAACAAACAACCCAATCCAAAAATGGGCAGAAGACCTAAATAGACATTTCTCCAAAGAAGATATACAGACTGCCAACAAACACATGAAAGAATGCGCAACATCATTAATCATTAGAGAAATGCCAATCAAAACTACAATGAGATATCATCTCACAACGGTCAGAATGGCCATCATCAAAAAATCTAGAAACAGTAAATGCTGCAGAGGGTGTGGAGAAAAGGGAACCCTCTTGCACTGTTGGTGGGAATGTAAATTGATACAGCCACTATGGAGAACAGTATGGAGGTTCCTTTAAAAACTAAAAATAGAACTACCATACGACCCAGCAATCCCATTACTGGGCATATGCACTGAGAAAACCATAATTCAAAAAGAGTCATATACCAAAATGTTCATTGCAGCTCTATTTACAATAACCAGGAGACGGAAGCAACCTAAGTGTCCATCAACAGATGAATGGATAAAGAAGTTGTGGCACATATATACAATGGAATACTACTCAGCCATGTAAAGAAACGAAACTGAGTTATTTGTAGTGAGGTGGATGGACCTAGAGTCTGTCATACAGAGTGAAGTAAGTCAGAAAGAGAAAAAGAAATACCATATGCTAACACATATATATGGAATCTAAGGGGGAAAAAAAAGTCATGAAGAACCTAAGGGCAAGAGGGGAATAAAGTCACAGAGCTACTAGAGAATGGACTTGAGGATATGGGGAGGGGGAAGGGTAAGCTGGGACAAAGTGAGAGAGTGGCATGGAAATATATACATTACCAAAAGTAAAACAGATAGCTAGTGGGAAGCAGCTGCAAAGCACAGGGAGATCAGCTCGGTGCTTTGTGACCACCTAAAGGGGTGGGATAGGGAGGGTGGGAGGGAGGGAGACACAAGAGGGAAGAGATATGGGAACATATGTATATGTATAAGTGATTCACTTTGTTATAAAGCAGAAACTAACACAACACTGTAAAGCAATTATACTCCAATAAAGATGTTAAAAAAAAAAAAAACCTAACTTTACACCTGAAAGAACTAGAAAGAAAATGAAAAATCTAAGCCCTAAATTAGCATAAGAAAATAATAAGAATTAGAGTATAAATAACTAAAATAGAAACTAGAAGACAATAGTAAAGATCAGTGGAACTAAGAGTTGAGTTTTTTAAAAGATAAAAAAATATATGTAAACCTTTAGCTAGGCTAACCAAGAAAAAAAGAGAGAGAGCTCAAATAAATAAAATTATAAATGAAAGAGGAGACATTACAACTGATAGCACAGAGATACAAAGAATCACAAGAGATTACTATGAACAATTATATACCAACAAATTGGATAACCTAAAAGAAGTGGATGAATTTCTAGAAGCATACAACCCACAAATCCTTTACAAAATCTTATTAAAAAAACTTAAGAGGAAAGAACACTTCAAGCTCATTTTACGAGGCCAGCATTACCCTGATATCAAAGCATGATAAGGACACTACAAGAAAAGAAAACTGCAGGTTAATACGCCTGATGAATATAAATGCAAAAATTCTTCAAAAAATACTAGCGAACCAAATCCAGTGCAATATCTGGGACATATTTCTACTTGAAAAAAGTATCTGTTGTTTATTCTGATATTCAAATTTAACTGGGAATCCTATATTTTGTCTGGCAACCATAGCTGGGAACTGCCTGAGGAACTATGTATAACGTATCTCAGATAATCAGCCCAAAGATGTTACAGAGAAGAATATTTAGCACATGGCTCCCATCTCCATCCGTTAAAGTTTGTACGGGTGGATTGGGGAAGCAAACAGGAGCAGAAAGCAAAAGATAAGCAATGCTGCTGTAGCCAGGAGCCCTCAAGCTACAGGTGCACACTGCTGGTTGCTGTAGCAACAGCTGCAGCAAAAATGTGGGCCAATATGTTAGCCTATAAAAGATCTCTAACACGCCCTACATTAAAATTGCGATAAGAAATTTTCACATTTGGGGGAAGAAATATGCCCTAAAAATTGGTGCCACCATTGTCACCTCTTTCCATTCTAGTGACAGATGGAAAAAAACTTATTTTCTTTTTTATTGAAACCAGCATGTAGGAAACAGAATCATGAAACGACAGTAATACGGACACGGCATTTCATCATGCTTTTAACCTCAGAAAAAGGTGAGCCAGGCTGTTCAACAAGGGCACACCGGGAAAAGCCACATAATTTCTGACAGTTTTTCTGAACAACTAACAAGACCCCCATAAGCCACTGTTGGGAGATGGATGTCACATCGTACTGGATTTCATTGTGAAGCAATGTGACAAGCAAACGAGATTCTATCTGGACCACCGTAGAGGTAAATAAGAGCAGCCTGGATACTCTGCCTCTTCCAGTGTAGATCAGGCCATTCAAGGAAAGAGCTTCTAACCACTAAAGAAGAATTCCAAAGGGAAGATGCCCCCTGAGCAAACCCTGAAGAGCAAATCCCACGGGAGTGAGCAGAGGGGAGCTTCTGCCTATAGGAGGAGCTGAAAGGTTTCCAAGGATGAATCTTCTCCAAACCAATGGAGACTTTCTCAGCACTAATGAAAAGTTCCAACGCACTGTTTCTTGATGGCTGAGAACTGAGTTTGAGATCCTCTTGTTTTGACCTTTGCCAAGACCTTGTGATTTTTCCTATTTCCACTCAATTTCAAATTGCTAAAAACTCTCAGAAGAAAATAGCACAAGATTTCGTATTTTAAATTTGTGAACCATCTGTATCTACTGACCTTTAAAATAATCCAGTATAAATCTCAGTTGAATTATTTGAAGAATTTTTAAGTTGCAGCATTTGCTTATTATAAGTACTTATGATCACCTAACCTGGGGGCTGTGGGGAGGGAAGGAAGAGCATATACAGTATTCCTACAGACTAGATATATTTGCAACATTTGGCATTATATGCCCTCTCTTTTTATAATGTATCACAATAATGAATGATTTTGTAAATGATGACAGCAGGATGAATTTCAACATGTTCTTCTAACCCCCTATACATTGGTATTCAAAACAGGTTGGTAGAAAAATCATTCCCACAGAAGTGACATTCTCCCCATGGTGAAATTATATACAACACTATCATCCTGGCTGCTTTCAGTCTTTCATTTCCAAGATTTTGTTCACCTTTGAGTTCGTTTGTTCCTCTTTTCTCCAGTCAAGAGCTTATTTAGTCCATTTTGTGGCCTCTGTTGGGTGTGCTCTTCACCTGAGTGGGTCTGTTTACACAGGTAGGTGCCTGTAAAGCACCAGGAAGGGTCTCCTTTTTTGAACTCTGCTATCAAAGTCAATAGGCCCCTGAGTTTACTCTGTATAGTTTACCATCTACATTGTTAGAAAACTTCCATGTAGAACTAAGCCCATTATCATATCACTTATGTGAGGAAGTTAAAAAGGTACAGAGTATTGAGAATCCAGATAAGAGGGGAAAAGTTTTCCACATAAGGAAGGAATGACCTGTTTAATGAACACTGTGTGCTAAACTTCCTTCCTCCAGATTGTCTGAAACTAGAAACCAACAGTCAGCACTATGCTACCACTGTTTCCTCATCCCAGAGAAATCACATTGAGTAGGCACTGAAATAAACTAAGGATTAGTTCCAATTTGAGGGGGGTTTCTAATTATTCTAAATTTTAGGTGTTTGTTGGACCAGAGGTCAGGGAGAAAGGCATGCCAGATGTCAGATTTTTTCTATTTTTGTCTGCTTGGAGCCCCAAAGGGAGAACAGGAAATAAGACCAGTCCCATTCATGATTTTTATTTATTGAAAAGTAAAGGTTACACTTTTGTGGTCTGCTGCCACACACATTGCCTCCTATCACTCCTAATCACCTAAAATCACAGAAACATCATGGAGCAACTCCTTTAATCTTATAGGTGAGGAAACAGGAACTTCCCTACAGTTATACGTTACTGGTGAAGCTAGGTCTAGTACCTGAATCCTGAAGCTAAAGTCGACCCCAAGCCCCTTTAATTTCCTTCCACCTCCAGCCAGGATTTCTTTCTGTTCCATCATAACCATGTCACGTGCCACCTATGCTCCACCACCAATGGCAGAAAGGCTGGAATTCAACAGAAACCCCTTCTGCGCTTTCAAGATCTAATGGACCATTCAAGTACTCTAAGAATTTTTAGGTTTTCAAAATAAAGACATCTTTTGATCTTCTGAATAAGTGTGTTTTTCACAAATCAAACCCTAACTGTGGATCGACTGAGTTCAATGCACATTATGCTTCTGGGCCTGTTCCCAAAGGTAAGTTATTTTTATGTTGCTCTTCACCGGTTGCTTACAATATATATTGTATTCACATTTCTAAAGTCACACATTCATTTTTACAAAAGTAATTTTTTTTTCAGTCTCACAATTTGACTTTCATGTGCTCATTTTTCTATGTGGTAGAAAACAGACTTAGCCAGTTCTGGCTAAATTCAGTCATCTCTTGTTAAACATAGTTCAGAAATTTTCCTGCCCAGTCTTTCTCCCTGATATAGTATATATTTTTATGATCATTACTTAGGGGCTTGACCCAAAATTGGAGGAGATATTTGGCCATCAAGCAGCTGGGATCACCCTAACAGTTTTCACTCTTCTATCCTGGCCTCCATTGAGATGCCACCATACCTCTGTGGTGTCAGTCATTCAGCCCATTCACTTCTGGCTGTCGTCTTCTGTTACCATCATTTTATAAAATAAGCCCCTTTCAATTCCACAACTCTCTCTCCATCATCTAACACCCACACCTTTTGCAAAAGTACGGGGAAAAGCTCCATGCCACTCTGGGACCACAGGAAACTTGCTACCTATTCAGCCTCACTCTACCTAGACAAGCCTGTCTGTCATTTCTCCTCTACTGTCACTGTACCTCAACAGGGTAGGAAATAACTCTGGGACCTTATCACTTTCATGGTTTCTGCCTGGGAAACAAGACTCAGGTCTCCTCTACCCTAGAAGCCCCATGCCCAGCTGGGTTCTATCACTTTCCCCACCAAGGTTTCAGCGCTGCAAAAATAGAGCACAGGGCCTCAATTCAGAGACAACAACCTTATCCCTCTCTGAGTTTTCTCTGGTTTGCCTCCATCCTGCTCTGCCCAGAGTTTTACCTCCAGGCTATTATAATACTCTTTTAGTCTTATCGCTGTTGCAAGGACCTTGCCCTTGGAAGCTCAAATCTTCTTCCTCTCTATATTTCTTCTGTGGTTTCCCTTCCCTGTAGTAGGTATAATAGAAGTAAAAGTCTAAGAAGTAAACAAACAAAAAAAACAACAGAGTAAACAAAGGTATTTCTGTGGCAAAGCAACAAATCGGCTATTTCTTTTCAACCTCATCCCACCTCATGAGAAACCAAAAGGAGTTGAGAAGGATTTTATCAGATCATTTTCCTATTATTTCAAGTTTCAACTATGTCCCAAATTCTTAAGTTATTTTTCCAGATAAGGAGATCCACAACTTGGTCTGGATAATATAAACCAATTATGATTGTTATGATTGTCAATATGTAAAAGTGTGATGCGCGCGCGCGCGCACGTGTGTGTGTGTGTGTGTGTGTGTGTGTCTGTATCTTACTGCTAATCCAAGTTAGTCATGACAATTTAATCGGTGGAAAATGACTGTTACAAAGGAAATATAGGAAAATTTATGATGATTAACAACTTGAATTATTTTTGTGCCCAGTCTTGATGACCTCCTTGGAATTCAGCTCTGGAAACTCCTTCTTCGCATACCCACCTTCTCTCCTTTACCTGATCCACACTCCTCTCTCCAGATTTCATATCTAAGGTCAGGGTCTGATTCTGCCTCATGACTGTGGGTTAGCTGGTTCTGAATGGGAAAATTCCCTTTCTACCTACCAGTTTGTCATTGCTCAGTGCCCAAGTCAAACTGGCTGGCATAGATTCATAAACAAAGACATGGGGAGACAGAAGTAGGAGACAGGAAATGGACTGGATCAGAAGGATTCAAAATAAGGCTACATATGGTAATATATCATGTTGAATACACTGAGTGAGATCAAATTATGGATGGCTTTGAAAACCATGTTTTGTTGTTTTGAGACATGATAGAGCAGGAAATGGGACCCATGGTGGGTTTACAGAAGAGAAGTGAAATGATCAAAATGATGTTTTAGGATAATCTGTTGAAAGATGAAGTGGAAAGAAAATTGTCTGGAGCCCAAGACTTAACTTTCCAGCTGAGTTTACCTGCTGGTGCTATTTCCCATTTGTCAAAATACTGCTTTGTGAATTGAAGCCGTGCTGCAGCAAATTTTTTTTGCTAGAAACTTGAACAAAAATTTCTCAACTCACCCATTATGGAGAACAATTTATAACAGAAAGATAGAAAATAATGTTAACAATCTTTCTTCACAGGAAAGACAAATCTGACATAAAAATAATCCATTTTTTGCCAATGTTTATCCCTTATACATAGGATGGTTATCCTCCGAGAAAAATAAGATATCATTTTTATTTCATCTTCACTCTGTCAATTTACAAACACATTTATAGCTTCACCCATCCTAGCACTATGTTTCCTGTTATAACAAGGAAGCTGTTTCTTCTTCTACTTAAGATCAATCACTCCACCAGTGTCCTGGGAGAGCCTGTTGACCTGAGAAATACGGCTGCAATGTTGAGAGTCCATTTGAAGTCATTGTCAAAAATAGATTGGGGAACCAACAAGCCTGTTGTATGACATTCTCCCAGAGAGCTGTACTGTTCAGATATAGATGCAGAAGACATGGGTACAAGGTTCATCTTTGGTTGGGTTTTGCCAGACAGTTGAAACAAAATGTTAGATGCAGAGGGAAATTTAATGTATGGAATGTGGCAGAGAGAAAAAAGACAAGGGCTTACGGATTAAAGAGGAAATGCAAAGACTGATGGATTGGGAAAAAAAAATAGACAATCCATGGACTGAAGATGCAGATGAGGTCAAAGAATGATCAGAGGTAGCGAATAACTTCACTAGTGAAAGAAGAGATTGTGAGACAGAGTAGCACATTTACATTGATGAGCCTATAGGTCAAGTTCTTTATTCTCCTATTCATGGGAGCCAGTGGCTCAGGTACAAAGGAAGAGATGGTGAATGGAGATGAAGAGGGCCCTAAACCGAGAAGCCACACTCTTAGCTGTTCCTTCCATCTGTCTACTAAAGCCAGGCAGGATGACGGCAAAGACTGAGATGGAAAGAAAGCCTGTGATACAGGTGCCAAAGTTTTAAATGAAGAAGGGAAAGCTAACTAGAAGCACTATTTAAATATCCCAAAGCCTGTCTTTGGACCTGCTCACATCCAAGCAATAAATTAAACTAGGAGACTATTTTAATCTTTAGTAAATGTCAAGTCTTCACACTTCCATAAGCTCTACACTATTTAGTCTAGGTATTTCCATACTCCAAAAAAAAAAAAAACCCACAAAAAAACAAAAAGAGCTACCAAGGTGGAAATATAGAAACTTCTGTTTTTAAGAAGAGCTGGATCTACTAAATGACTCACACTCTAAATAAGACTGTCCTTTTATAATTCCTCTAGAACAATCATTCTGTATTATTGTCAGTCACTTTAATGCCCTCACATCCAAAAGTGCTAGATATATTGTTTTCCTAGAAGGGACTTTCTGCCTAAAAACCTAACTATTGAAGAGGAAAATAACTCAAGGAATATCCAAAAATCCTTAGTAAAACAGTACTGATATTGGCCAGGGATGGAATTAATGCAAACCTTGACTTAGTATCAATACTAATCATTGAGTAGGAGAGGAGGAAAGAGAGGAAAACAAAAGTTTCATCAAATACAAATGGGTTTCGTGATTAATTAAATGAAACGATGCTGATCCTACTGCTAAGAATATTGGGTATGTCCTCTTTAAATCCAATTCTAATCTAATACATTCTCCCCAATATATTTAAGATTATCATGGAGCCTGTATGACTCATATATCTTATGGCTGAACTAGAGAAAGACAGTATTTTTAATTTGGGATAACTCAAGTGGTCAGAAGTAGAGGAGAGGAGAGATTCCTTTGGAAATAGCCATTCCTAAGTATTATTATCTGACCAAACAAAAACTGATACATTTAGGCCAAATAACACAAAATATAAATGAACAGAAGGACTACAATCCTGGTCCCTAAATAGCACAACTGTTGGCTTTTGCCATAACTGATAAAATGTGTGGTCCAAACCTAAACAGTATCATGTTTCCTATTCATCAGATATTGACAAGTATTCCCTGGTCTTTCTTTAAACAAAGGTTCCTTAATATTTTCTAAGTGTATAATTTACTTTCTGAAATTGTAATGGCCTTCTAGCTTGGTATAAATTTTTTCAGGCTTCCCGAATTATAGAGACTTGAGAAAATGAGCAATAGTTACTTGAACAAATCTGACTGAATATTGCAAAATGGTTTCAGGCTTTGCTGGACCAAAAGTTCCTAGAATTACTATGGCTTGAAATAGGAGATCAAAATATCAAAGCAAATGAAAGACTTCCAGTACACTGCTGTTGAGAACATAAATGACTGACCAGTTTGCAAAACTGTTGAAAGTTTCTTTAAAAAGAAATCTCCCATGTGGTCCAGGCATTTTATTCCTAAATATTTACCCAAGAGAAATAAAAACATATATTCATACAAAAACTTCTACACAATTGTTCATAGAAGTTCCATTTGCAATAGCCAAAACTAGAAACAATCCAAATGTCCATCAACAGGTAAATAGATTAAAAAATTATTATATATGTCCTTACAATGGAATACTACTTAGCCATAAAAAGGGATGAGCTATTGAAACACTCTACCACATGGATGTCTCTCAAAATAATAAAGCTGAGTGAAAGAAGTCAGATTTTAAAAGAGCACATATTGTTTGCTTCTGTGTATATAAACGTCTAGGAAAGGCAAACTAATATAGGTGCATAAAAGAGAAGGAAAAAAGTGAGAGGGAGGGATTACCAAGGGGTCAAGGAAACTGTTGCCGGTGATGGATATATTCATTAACTTGAATGTGAGTGAGGATTGTATGGGCATTTTTATATCAAATATGTTACATTATATACTTTAAATATATGTGCTTTTATATGCCGATTACACTTCACTAAAGTTGTTTAAAAATAGAGATTTTGCGAAAAGTAGGCATACTATTAAAAATGTTGCTACTTCTTATTAAAAGAAGAGGGTTTTTAAAAAAAGAAGGTAATAAAAATAACACTTGTATCATAGAAACTTCATTTGGCTATTAAGCCCCGGAGTTCTATTTTCTGTACAATGACTTAAGCATGCATTAATTATACTGGGAGAAAAATTTTACTTTACATCCTAACACTTCTCAATATTAATGGTTTAAACCACCAAAGGTGTCAGTAATTAAGAGACTTGATTTCAAGGTGCTTCTTTTTATCTAACACTCGTTTTAAATAATTTGAGATAATGTAAAAAGTGTTAAATTAGAAAGAATTAAAAATTGGACTGACATTATTGAAACCAAAAAAGATCATGTGGGGCTCCTGGGCATGGAAGCCTTTCAGACAATTGCTAATCAGGGAAGGGAGGGGACACAGAGTCAAGGGAGGAGCAGCCAAGAAACAATGGTGCAGCCTTGGGGCAGGGTCCTGGTTCTGCCTCAAGGGATACACATAACAATTTCTTTGAGCTCTTTACAGAACTAAAATCCCCAACAAGTGGAAGATGTTAGCATTCTTCATTCTGGAGAAGACCACCTGAGGCCAGATTAAAGGAACTAGAGAAGCTCATCAAGAGACTACCTGAGACCAGATTAAAGGAGTACAGGCCCTGCACACACCCTAATCCTTATCAGCAACCTTGCCCTTGAACCATTGCTATAAAACTCAACACCAAATCTTCCTAGGTTGGGACACACCGCTTTGAGGGGTATGAGCCTGCTGTGTCCCCATTTGCCTGGCAAAGCAATAAAGCTCTTCTTTTCTACTTCGCCCAAAATTCTGTCTGCGAGATTCGATTCAGCACCAGGGTACAGAGGCCAAGCTTTCGGCATCACTATTAAGCTAAATATACCAAATTTGAACCTGAACCTCCTCTAATCTTGTTAATCCATCTTTTTACATCATCTCATCACCACCTAAACTTTCTCTCCCATCCTTCTGCTCCTGCCTGTTTCATACCCTTTTCATTTCTGTTCTTTCATCCAGCCTCCTTCATTTTCCTCTGTATTGTTCCTTCTTTTTCATTTCTCTTTGTCCTTTTATATTTTAAACATTGTCGATCCCTTCCTGTATTCCTTCTACTGAAAAAAAATTAAATTCAATGTGAAGGTTCTTTTTCTTTCAGAAAGAGAAATATTAATGGTTTCATTCACTTTTCAAACTAAAAAAGAGCACACAACTCTAAACCCAGCAACCATAAAATATATATTTCAACAGGGATAGAAGAAAAAAGAAACAGACAGACCAAAAGGCCTATAAGAGGAGAAATTTTTTAAGAAAAGAAGGTGGGAAGGAAGGCAAGAAGAAGGAAGGAAGGCAAGGAAGAGGCCATCAAGAAAAGTCAGTGGGTTTAGTTATTAATATCAGAGCCTAATATCTGAGATTCAGCTTGCAGTTCATCTGCGACACTTTATGAATTAATTTCCCTCTCCGATTTAGAACATCCCTTTTTAATGGTTGTGACAACGTCCTCTAGAAGTTACTAGGTAGCCCTACCTTTGTTCTTTGAAAGATAATAGTCATCTCATTTCACAGCATGTCAAAGCAAGGCTGGTGTCAGTGTCGATTTATTCTCCTGAGTCATTTTTGCAATTATCCAGATTGTGCTTTTTTTGTTGTTTTGCTTGTTATTGAAGGAAGAGGCATTTATTTTATCCCAATGTATGTATTTTTAAAAGTCTTTACTTACACACAAAAACATGAATCACTCTATCGTTCTATGTATACTTGTTGATAAAATTCAGAAGCTCTTTTGCCAAATGGGAATAAACACTTGGAATTAAAAGGAAACCACAAGCCTTGGGCCAGAAAACACTCTCAATCTCCATGTTGTATGTAATGAAAATAAGCCAAAAGCTAATGTTGATCTCATAGGTAAAAATGCCTTTAGGCCCTGAAATCCAAGGTCTTAACTGTTACAACAGTCATGATAGTACACTAGGGAATGAGCAGGAAAGTGCAAATGGGATGCAGTAATAATGCAATTCATTTCCTCCTTAACTCATGGGGTGCCTGAACTTTGTGGAAATGTCCTTGACAATTCTGTCATTATCATAATCCAAGTGCTAAAAGGGAGCATGAGGCTTAAGGAAAATCCTGCATTGAATAAAATTTTCTTATCAGGAATTAATGCCTTAAAACCCAGAAATATGAGAATTTTGTTAGCAATTCACACTATCTATGCAATCAGACATAAAGTAGCTGCCAGTACCACTATCAGCGGGTGATACTTACAGATAGTTCTCAGGTGGGCATTAAACCCATGGATTATAGGGTCATCAGATTTTACTGAAATTAAGTCACCTCTGCAGAGTTGAAATGATAGCTATTACTAGAACAGCTAAAAAGAGAAAGTTTATTATGTTTTGAAGGGCAGAGAATAGACTAAAGAACCAGGCATCTAAGAATGAACTTAAAATAATAATGTTGATACACACCAGCTCAGCAGCCTACCATGGTCTTAGAAACAGACACAAAATTATACTTATATTGCTTTGAGTTATCCAGGAATAACTAAATCCTTAATCTATGGGATATTGATCACGGAGACATTATAGATTTTTGCATTTTCCATTTAATCACCATAATATGAACTCGGCATCTTTTAAAAGGTCTTTCATAAATTTTTTAAGTCAAATGTAATTGGTATTTCTGGCTTACCATAAAACTATGGATGTTATATTGCAAGTTAAAGCATTTATAAGAGAAATTAATGAGGGATCTTCTAGTAATATTGAGTTTTGCTAGTTTTGACCTTAAAAGCCAGAAGTAACCCTAAAGATGCCACCAAAATTGCAGTCCAGAAAATACAGTCTTACACTTCATCAAATGAAAATATTTTCAGCAGTACTAAGAAAATAGTCTTGATAAATTGCAATGCCATGAGAGCTTTACTTTCTAGTGGTCAGTTTCTTTTTTTTTTTTTTTTTTTGGTTGTGTTGGGTCTTCATTGCTGCCTGTGGGCTTCCTCTAGTTGCAGCGAGCAGGGGCTACTCTTCATTGTGGTTCACAGGCTTCTCATTGCGGTGGCTTCTCTTGTTGCAGAGCACAGGCTCTAGGCGTGCAGGCTCCAGTAGTTGTGGCACACAGGCTCTATAGTGCAGGCTCAGTAGTTGTGGTGCACGGGCTTAGCTGCTCCACGGCATGTGGGATCTTCCCGGACCAACCTGTGTCCCCTGAATTGGCAGGAAGATTCTTAACCACTGTGCCACCAGGGAAGTCTTCTATAGCGGTCAATTTTTATTGAACATTGAATCCAGTTAGTGAACATTGAATATGTCAACACTGAAGTGTGATTTTTCCTATACTTTGTGTCTTGGCATGTTTCTTCTCAGGTTTATCCTGCCTGGGACTCTCTGAGCTTCCCGGACTTGGGTGGCTATTTCCTTTCCCATGTTAGGAAAGTTTTCGACTATAATCTCTTCAAATATTTTCTCAGGTCCTTTCTCTCTCTCTTCTCCTTCTGGGACCCCCATAATGTGAATGTTGTTGTGTTTAATGTTGTCCCAGAGGTATCTTAGGCTGTCTTCATTTCTTTTCATTCTTTTTTCTTTATTCTGTTCCGCAGCAGTGAATTCCACCATCCTGTCTTTGAGGTCACTTATCTGTTCTTCTGCCTCAGTTATTCCACTATTGATTCCTTCTAGTGTATTTTTCATCTCAGTTATTGTATTGTTCATCTCTGTTCATTTGTTCTTTAATTCTTCTAGGCATTTGTTCTTTAATTTTTCTAGGTCTTTGTTAAACATTTCTTGCATCTTCTCTGAATTCTTTTTCTGGAAGGTTGCCTGGGTTTTATCTTGTTCCTTCATCTGGCACAAAGTCCTCTGCCTTTTCATTTTGTCTATCTTTCTATGAATGTGGTTTTCCTTCCACAGGCTGCAGAACTGTAGTTCTTCTTGCTTCTGTTGCCTGCCTTCGCAAACTCAACATTTCTCACCTCTAAGAACAGAAGCCAGGAAAGAGCTTAAATTTAAAGACTCTCTTGCTGTCTTCTGCCTGAAATGACATGCATTTTCTCATCTTCAGCACTTGTTTTCAGGGAGGCACTTCCTCTGTGCATCAAGGCCACAGGGTCCCATCACACTCTCTTTTATTGTTCACTAGGTCACCTCCCCTGACAGTGGCAGGTTATCTCTCCTAAAAGACTCATCACTTCATTTGTTTTTTAAAGTAACCAAAATCCCCTTATCTGCTTTTTATTTCTTTGTTTGTTGAAACTCCCATAATTTCCTTTGGACAGAGTGAGGACTAAGAGGATCTAGGTTTGCTCAAAGAGCTGACTTACTTGTTCCTACAAATCTGTATAACTAAGAGCATGTGGTTAAAACAGAAGGCATTTGTATCCTCTCCTTCGATCACGTAAAGAGCACAGCTATGTCATCTTGTCCTAATCATCTGTCAAAAACTACCACAGTGCTTATGAATTTCACTTCCATTACTGCTGAGAGACGTTATGGGAATTGATGGACACAAAAGAGTAACTCCTTAAAGGGAAATACTGTATAGTAAGTCCCCTACATATGAACCTTCAAGGTGCGAACTTTCAAAAATGCAAATGTGCCCAGAGAAAGGACAAAGAGAGACAAGAGGAAGAAGAAGTAAGTGAAGAACTGAAGAGATTCATGATGCAGGAAATGACAAGGGGATTTTCTTTATTTGAGGAGGCACTGTTAGTCTTTGAGGCACAGGACCTGAACATATAACAGTACACGAAGGTTGCAGTGGCCATTCAGAATGCAATCCAGTGCTACCGTGTCATCTGTGATGAGAAAAAAAGAGCTACTAACCAGACATAACTGGATCATTCTTTCAAGAGGGTAGAAAGAATTGAATCGAGCAAGGAATCAGAACCTGTGCCATCAACGTCTGGCGTGAGTGAAACTGCAGCTTGTCCTCTGTCTCCTATTGCTGACGATCCTTCAGCTCTACCATCTCCCTCCTCCTCTCCCTCCTCCTGTCGGTAACTCTTCTTGCCTGTTCACTTGATGCCAGCGCCTGTATGCCAGCTGCTGTACTGTACTAGTGTACTTTTCAAGGTACTCTACTGTAAGATTAAAAATGTTTTCTTTATTTTTTGTGTTTGTTTTTTATGTATTATTTGTGTGAAAAGTATTATAAACCTATTACAGTAGAGCACTATTTAGTCGATTGTGTTAGCTGGGTACCTGGGCTAACTTTGTTGGATTTACGAACAAATTGGATTTATGAACACACTCCCAGAATGGAACTCATTCGTATGTAGGGGACTTACTGTAATATATTTATTAATGTATATATATTACATATAAGTGTCTGTGTAATATATGTATTGTATACGCATATATCGCTTTTTTTTAAATTTGAGAACCTATTGCTCTTAAACTCAAAACTATGAAGTACCCACTTATGTATATGGGTAGAAATCACCAATTCTTATAAAAATGTGCAGTCTAGTTAAAAGTTGTTTTATTATTTATTTATTTATTTTTGGCTGCATTGGATCTTCATTGCCGTGTGTGGGCTTTCTCTGGTTGCATTGAGTGGGGGGGCTACTCTTCATTGCAGTGCACAGGTGTCTCATTGAGGTGGCTTCTCTTTGTTGTGGAGCATGGGCTCTAGGCACGTGGGCTTCAGTAGTTGTGGCTTGCAGGCTCTAGAGCACAGGCACAGTAGTTGTGGCCCATGGGCTTAGTTGCTCCATGGCATGTGGGATCTTCCCGGACCAGGGTGCCAACCTGTGTCCCCTGCATTGGCAATCGGATTCTTAACCACTGTGCCACCAGGGAAGTCCCTAGTTAAAAGTATTTTTATATGGATAAGTAACATGACTATAGAGCAGAAAATAAACACTGTATTACCAGATTGTTTCCAGGTTCTGGTCAAAATTACCCCCTGAGGCCTCTGCATTTAATGAGGTCCCCTATATTCTCCTAGTTAAAGGGATCATGTAGTTTATCACTCAAAGTGGTACATTATTGAGAAAGGGGCACTTTAGTAATGACTTCAGGGAAATAAGTATCAACTGGGACAGTCCTGGGCAAATCAACCTATGGCTGCTGTTATGGGCTGAATTATGTCCTGCACCCACCCACCCACCCCCACCCCCAAATTCATGTGTTAAAGTTCTAACACAGTATCTCAGAACATGACCTTATTTGAAGATACGGTCTTCACAGAGGCAATCAAGTTAAAATGAGGTCATTAGGGTGGGCCCTAATCCAATATGACTGGTGTCCTTATAAAAGGGCAAATTTGGAAACAGACACACATACAGGGAGAGCACCATGTAAACATGAAGAGAGCCATTGATAAGACAAGGAGGAATAACTAGAACAGTCTCTTCCTCACATCCCTCAGAAGGCTGCCAATACCTTGATTTTGGACTTCTAGGTTCCAGAAGTGTGAGACAATAAATTTATGTTGTTTGAGCCACCCAGTTTGTGGTACTTTCTTACAGCAGTCCTAGCAAACTAATTCAGTCACTCTACTAGTAAATCTCTTTCTGGTGTTGTTAGTTCCATATGGATTTTGATTACTTGCAACCAAAAGACTTTTGACTTCAAGACTTCAGGAAATCAATATAAACAAGGAAAGGAGACATTGTCTAAACCACTTAAGACAGCAATTCAAGACAGCAGGAGTGCATGAGAGCTCACCAAGGAAGAGTGTGATGTTTCAACTCTATTCTTTCTTAAGAATCTGTTCAGGGTGGAGAGAGTCTTAGCAACAGCAAGAATGCCCTCAACGTCTAAGATCATGATTGTGGGAGACTGTTATTCAGCATGTAGTTATTCCATTATTTCCCCCACTCATGGGACTTGCTTAACCTCAGGGTGGATCAAAAGAACTTTTCACTTTGGCCTTAGGTGTATGGCTTGCTTTGGCTACTGGGATCTTAGCAGAAGTGACGCAAAATGAGGTTAGAAATGTATAAGAGCCGCAGAACTCGCCCTCTTGCACCTCAGCCATCACACATGATGAGCTTCCCTTATGTGGTTCCTATTCAGCCTGGACCATAGTATTATTACACCTGGAGTAGACCTGAGCCCTATGGACAGACACCAAGGCCAACTGGACCCACAGCTTGCAGCAGAGCCAGCCAAGCCCAATCTAAATCAGGCAATCTGCAACCAACCCACATATGAGGAAGTAATAATAAATAATTGTTGTCATAAACCACCAAGTTTGGGGAGATTTTTGTTACACAGCCTTGTTGTGGCAATTGCTAAATAATATACAGGACTTCACTTTATTGCAGATACTATTAATTGTGCTATGTGGTAACTAGTGTGCTGATCTTGGTGCAGATATCATGGGAGACCATATTCCCACCTTCAAGGAGCTTCTAGTTTGGAAGAGAAGATAAAAGCACATTTTAAAATTGGCAAGTAATGCAAAATAGTATTCATCTAAGTGCCAAGTAATTCAGCATTAAAGGCTGTAAAGAGCATTAACAGCAACACAAAGATCTTGGTCACAACTGGGCCACGGATTACATAATATATGCACGCCTATGACAAATAACCAAGGGAATAAAATAGTAACAATAACACAAATGTCATACAGCGTAAATGAATAATTCCTTATTTCTCATGATCCTATCCTATTATTCAATCATAATTTTAAAATCACTGTGCATTTTGACTTTCCTCTCTATCTAGCCTCATGCAGTTTTCTAAACTTAGTAGGTAAAACTTTTTTGTAACTCTACCAAGAAAAAAAGTTTCTTTTTTTAGACCTGGCCTGATGTTGGATCTTCAAAGAGGGCACATGGGTAGCACTTGCAAAGCACACTTGCAAAACACACTCTGCAGGGAAAGGGGTGTAGGTAAATGTCTATAAACACATCTCTGTGCTCTTCTTTAAAATTATACTTGTAAAAGTTATTACACAGAAAATCCCACAGATGACTAATATTTAAATTGAATAAATATCCCACACACCATGGGAATCCCAGAAGCAACAACAGAGGAAAACAGCCAATTGACCTTTTCCACACTTCTGAGAAAGGGAACCAAAGGCACTCATTAATCACTACCCACTGAACAGTGATGAATGATTATTTGTCTTTTTTGCTTAACCTAATGAGAAAACAAGAACTACTATTAAGTTCCTTTTTGTGTATAATGCCACAAATCATAGATTTAGCAAGAATGGGGGTGGGGAGATGCCCTGTTGATTTACTGCATCACCGTGATCAAAAACAGCTAAAATATGAGGTCTGAATAATTAATATGGATTTCTCCATAGGTTACTTATTCCTTTGGTTACATATCTTCATTTTGCTATATTTTTGATAAGGAAATAATTAAGTAGTATAATGATTATCATTCCTTTAGTTCTAAGGAAATGAGTAGGAGCAGATCATAGGGGAGACAGAACAAGAAACTAGGAATGGAAAATTTGAAAAATATGCAGACTTTAGAAGTCTGCACAGGGATGTATTTGAGAAACTAGATAGATATCTATAAACCAATAGATCCCAGGTACCAGAAACAGTCTACACAGTAGATCAGAAATCACATTTGAAATCAGATACCACACTGAGTTGTTAGCAATGAAAGTAAAAACCACTTAAATCAGTGCCTCTCAAACTTGAATGTTCACACCTATGACCTGAGAATCTTATTAAAATGTAGATTCTGAATCAATAGCCCTGGGGTGGGATCTGAAATTCTGCACTTCTCACAAGTGTCCAGGTAATGCCAGTGCTGCTAGTCCACATTCCACACTTTGAGGATCAGGAATTTAGTCTACCCAGAAATGGGGATATCAGAACATTAGGAAGTCAGTCCAGAGGTCGTGAGATAAAAACTCCAGTCACAGTAAGCTAATGATGCCTTAGGCCTCAGCCAGGATGTTTTGTATCCCTGCTTCTTGCCAACATAGCAATCAATCCCAGGGCACAGGGAGCCCGAGGTCCATAGATGGAAGTAGGTGATCCAGGGGAAGTAAGTAAAGCAGATTTGAGAAGTAAACACAAGGGTAAGTGCCAATATTATCCAATACAAATGTGAAATCGAACAATTATACATCAACTCCCACATTCTGATTTTAATGGGGCCCCAGAAATTCAGTGTATTTTTGATATATGTAGTAGAAAAAGTTCTGGGTGAGCGGCACTGACTTATTTAACTCAGAATAATTGTCAGAGTTTTAATTCTGATCTAACATTCATCAGCTTTGTAACACAAATCAAGTTCACTTGGTCTCAGATTCCTCACCTACAAAACGGGAGATAATAAGAATACTGACCTCATAGAAGTATTGTGATGACCAAATGAAAACACGTAAAGGTCTTAGAAGAGTGCCTGGCACAGAGGAAACAAGAAATATGTGCTATTAAAGCAAGACCTTGCCATGGTATTTCTCCAACCCCCTCTCTAGGAATGCAGGGTTACAGAGCTTCAGGGCTGAGGTGATGACTCTAAGCCAGGTAAGAACTTACCAGAAACTTCTGACCTGGCCCCAGTCTGGCTCTTTAAACCTATGGACATAGGGATATAATATCAGAGCCTTCTTTTTATATCTAAAGGCTATTTGGGAGGGAAATATCTTATTCCTGCTTTCCCATCATTCCCTTTTCACCATTTCCAATCTCAATTACTTCTTTTTTCCTCTCCATTATTAACATATTTGCTGTAACCTTCTAGATGTTAGTGCCCTGTATTTGGAAAGATATGAGTTAAGATCATTGACTATTTTATGAAAATATAACTTAAGGAGAAAAATTTAGGGATATGCCTTCCGGTACAAATAATTTTTAGATTCCTCCTACCATCCCTTCATTTAGCCAATTATGCATCCAATCTAAATTTTAATGATTCTTCACCTGTAATTTTTCTTGAATCTGCCTCTTTCGTTTTGGGATGCCACCTTCCTTCTGTACTCTATGGCTCTCATGTCATAACTTGTAGATAAATACAGTTATAGTCTCTCTTCTCTAATCATAACCCTATTTCAGGCTCTCAGTGGCCCATTGCTTTATCCACCTTCCTAAAATACTACTTTGTGTGAAATGTCTACTCTTCCTGAGAATCTTTTCTTCCACATCAAACCTAGACTCTTTTGCCCACCATAACCTAACCTGTCTATCTGACCTATCTGTATCTTACCCATCTTTCAAAGAAATAAATTGTGCATCACCCCATTCACCTGCCACGCTGTCCTTAGTTGTCATTATCCTGTGCTTTGTTTGCCATCTTTTCCATTTGACTCTAATGACCACAAAGCATTCCCAAAGATATGCATGAAGTGAATTCCATGAATTTGACTGGCAGTTGACTGGGGCACACACATTAAGAAAAGAAAAACAGAAAGGACCCAAAAATACATTTACCCTTGTCTTTTCCTCAAAATTATGATCTCAGCTGAAGATTTACACAAAAGTGACATATACCAAAGTGTGTCATAGTTTAGAACAAAGTCTCATATTGGATATGAATCCTGTGACTGACATACTATCCATTGTTTGACCACAGGTCAACATATCTGAGCTGAACATGATCCTGACACCCTGCCTGAGATCCCATTACCAGGCTACACATGGGTACATAAAGCTGTCGGACTGTTATTTTAAAAGACGGGCAAGGAAGAACATGATGATAGGGGTCAACTGCTGCTAGGAATATAGCTTTATGGCATGATAGAGCTGTTTAATGGTCCATTGATTGTTCTTCAAGACACCTGAGGTGTTTAAAGCTTTAGCCACCCAGGGTGTATAAAAGACCAGTAGTCAAACTAGATAGCTTTAAGTACCTTCTTTCAAAGTCCTTTTTCAAATATCAAAACTGAATTTAATAATTATATGTTTAAAGTTCAGGTACAAAGAAAAACGATACAGATGGAAAAGGAATAGCAAAAATACTTCTCCACTCATCACTCGTATTAATAAAGAAACATCATATACAATTTATATTCTTCTACTCTTTTGAAATTAGTGGCATGGTTTCTAACATTTTCCTTCTACTGAATTGCCATGGTTAGGAAATATGAGGCTATTTGCAAAGAAGTCTCTCCCACTATTACTTTTTAAAAAAATTAATAACCAAAGACTTACTCCTCAGAAGAGATGCATGGATGGATGGATGGATGGATAGATGGATAAATAGATAGATAGATAGATAGATAGATAGATAGATAGATAGATAGATAGATAGATAGATCTTAACAAGTTAGGATTATTCATCTGCGACACTAAACACTCAAGTGAAATTGACACCATGGCTCTCTCTCACTAGCAAAGACACTGATACATGCTGTCAGGTTCTATGCTTGTGTCTTCAATATAAGTCCCAATTTAAATAGAAAAGAAGGGATGAATAAAAGAAGGCCAATGGGAAGAAGGAACAAAGGGAGAGAAAATAACATTTATTGATTACTCCTATGCATCAGGCACAATGTGTTGCATGACTTTTCACATTACTTGACAATCTCTTTCCAACTCAAGCTTAAAGGAGAACATATGAATAACTCACAGATTTTAATTCCTATTTGGAGCATTCATGTTTCAAATTCAGCCTGATTTGGTCAATGTATTACTTGTTCTCCATTAGCATTCTACCGCATTTATGACAGATTAATCCACACTTGTTTTTAAACCGACGTGACAAGCATTTTACAGAACTTTTCTGCTCACGCACACTTTTTTGTTCATGCCAACATTTTATGTCCACTCCTCATAGGTAACACTGACAGATTATTTTTGACACCTATATAATATTAAATAAAAAGTAATTTAGAGAGTTCTCCTATTATAAAATCATAGATAATAAATGCTTCTAGTTTAAAACATAACTAAACCAGCCGGTGATATAGCTTTTCCTTACTTCTTAGTAAAGTACCTCTGAAGAAACAGAATAAACAAAACTTCAGAACAATACTGAAAACAAGAAATGAAAGTCAAGGCATTACCAAAACTTAGAAGATTTACACTAACGTCAGACTGATGAAACTGGACCAAAATTTCAAACACTGGCTCTGCACATTATACCATTAGAAAGAGTGAAATCTATTAACTGGAAAAGAGCCAACAGTCTCCCACCACAAGTACTTATGCTGCAGATCAAAAAATACCAGGTCTATATATCAACTAGGGAGCTGGTCAGTGGGGCACAGCGAGGGTCGGGGTGGGGTGGCACCCTGCATCCTCACAGCAATAGATCCACAGTTAAATCTCCAGATGAAGGAACCGTCAGGGAGAGGCCTGGTCACAGCACATACTTACGGGAGTAGATTTTCATATACAATGTTCAGGGTGTCAGAAAGAGAAGATTCTTTCTCAGTCCAACAAAATTGAACAAAATAAAAACCTGCTAACACTGGGCATTGGGCTGGGAAAAATTCATGGGAAAGTATCACAGAGCTGTAGGTCTGAGGAGGTCGTTTAGTAACATCCTTGCAAATAATGAGATACGGGGGGTCAACTGCCAAGAAACATCAGCATTGGACCTATGGGGAGAAATAGTCCCACAGGTAAGGAATAGTATAGTACATAGCGAAGACAACCCAATAAAACCAAACCAGAAAAAAAAAAAAAACAGAAAACTTTGGTTTTCCTTGGTAGGTTTTTAAAAAACATAATTTTTTTTAACATCTTTATTGGGGTATAATTGCTTTACAATTGTGTGTTAGTTTCTGCTTTATAACAAAGTGAATCAGTTATACATATACATATGTTCCCATATCTCTTCCCTCTTCTGTCTCCCTCCCTCCCACCCTCCCTATCCCACCCCTCCAGGCGGTCACAAAGCACCGAGCTGATCTCCCTGTGCTGTGCGGCTGCTTCCCACTAGCTATCTACCTTATGTTTGGTAGTGTATATATGTCCATGCCTCTCTCTCTCTTTGTCACAGCTCACCCTTCCCCCTCCCCATATCCTCAAGTCCGTTCTCCAGTAGGTCTGTGTCTTTATTCCTGTCTTACCCCTAGGTTCTTCAGGACATTTTTTTTTCTTAAATTCCTTATATATGTGTTAGCATACGGTATTTGTCTTTCTATTTCTGACTTACTGCACTCTGTATGACAGACTCTAGGTCTATCCACCTCATTACAAATAGCTCCATTTCATTTCTTTTTATGGCTGAGTAATATTCCATTGTATATATGTGACACATCTTCCTTACCCATTCATCCGATGATGGGCACTCAGGTTGTTTCCATCTCCGGGATGTTGTAAATAGAGCTGCAATGAACATTTTGGTACATGATTCTTTTTGAATTTTGGTTTTCTCAGGGTATATGCACAGTAGTGGGATTCCTGGGTCATATGGTAGTTCTATTTGTAGTTTTTTAAGGAACCTCCATACTGTTCTCCATAGTGGCTGTACCAATTCACATTCCCACCAGCAGTGCAGCAGTGTTCCCTTTTCTCCACACCCTCTCCAGCATTTATTGTTCCTAGATTTTTTGATGATGGCCATTCTGACTGGTGTGAGATGATATCTCATTGTAGTTTTGATTTGCATTTCTTTAATGATTAATGATGTTGAGCATTCTTTCATGTGTTTGTTGGCAGTCTGTATATCTTCTTTGGAGAAATGTCTATTTAGGTCTTTGGCCCACTTTTGGATTGGATTGTTTGTTTTATTGTTATTGAGCTGCATGAGCTGCTTGTAAATTTTGGAAATTAATCCTTTGTCAGTTGCTTCATTTGCAAATAATTTCTCCCATTCTGAGGGTTGTCTTTTGGTCTTGTTTATGGTTTCCTTTGCTGTGCAAAAGTTTGAAGTTTCATTAGGTCCCATTTGTTTATTTTTGTTTTTATTTCCATTTCTCTAGGAGGTGGGTCAAAAAGGATCTTGCTGTGATTTATGTCATAGAGTGTTCTGCCTATGTTTTACTCTAAGAGTTTGATAGTTTCTGGCCTTACATTTAGGTCTTTAATCCATTTTGAGCTTATTTTTGTGTATGGTGTTAGGGAGTGATCTAATTTCATACTTTTACATGTACCTGTCCAGTTTTCCCAGAACCACTTATTGAAGAGGCTGTCCTTTCTCCACTGTACATTCCTGCCTCCTTTATCAAAGATAAGGTGACCATATGTGCGTGGGTTTATCTCTGGGCTTTCTATCCTGTTCCATTGATCTATCTTTCTGTTTTTGTGCCAGAACCATACTATCTTGATTACTGTAGGTTTGTAGTATAGTCTGAAGTCAGGGAGCCTGATTCCTCCAGCTCCATTTTTCGTTCTCAAGATTGCTTTGGCTATCCGGGGTCTTTTTTGTTTCCATACAAATTGTGAAATTTTTTGTTCTAGTTCTGTGAAAAATGCCAGTGGTAGTTTGATAGGGATTGCATTGAATCTGTAGATTGCTTTGGGTCATAGAGTCATTTTCACAATGTTGATTCTTCCAATCCAAGAACATGGTATATCTCTCCATCTATTTGTATCATCTTTCATTTCTTTCATTAGTGTCTTATAATTTTCTGCATACATGTCTTTTGTCTCCTTAGGTAGGTTTATTCCTAGATATTTTATTCTTTTTGTTGCAATGGTAAATGGGAGTGTTTTCTTGATTTCACTTTCAGATTTTTCATCATTAGTGTATAGGAATGCAAGAGATTTCTGTGCATTAATTTTGTATCCTGCAACTTTACCAAATTCATTGATTAGCTCTAGTAGTTTTCCGGTAGCATCTTTAGGATTCTCTATGTATAGTATCATGCCATCTGCAAACAGTGACAGCTTTACTTCTTCTTTTCTGATTTGGATTCCTTTTATTTCCTTTTCTTCTCTGATTGCTGTGGCTAAAACTTCCAAAACTATGTTGAATAAGAGTGGTGAGAGTGGGCAACTGTCCTTTTCCTGACCTTAGGGGAAATACTTTCAGTTTTTCACCATTGAGGATGATGTTGGCTGTGGGTTTGTCATATATGGCCTTTATTATGTTGAGGAAAGTTTCCTCTATGCCTACTTTCTGCAGGGTTTTTATCATAAATGGGTGTTGAATTTTGTTGAAAGCTTCCTCTGCATCTATTGAGATGATCATATGGTTTTTCTCCTTCAATTTGTTAATATGGTTTATCACATTGATTGATTTGCGTATATTGAAGAATCCTTGCATTCCTGGAATAAACCTCACTTGATCATGGTGTATGATCCTTTTAATGTGCTGTTGGATTCTGTTTGCTAGTATTTTGTTGAGGATTTTTGCATCTATGTTCATCAGTGATATTGGCCTGTAGTTTTCTTTCTTTGTGACACCCTTGTCTGGTTTCGGTATCAAGATGATGGTGGCCTCGTAGAATGAATTTGGGAGTGTTCCTCCCTCTGTTATATTTTGGAAGAGTTTGAGAAGGTTAGGTGTTAGCTCTTCTCTAAATGTTTGATAGAATTCGCCTGTGAAGCCATCTGGTCCTGGACTTTTGTTTGCTGGAAGATTTTTAATCATAGTTTCAATTTCAGTGCTTGTGATTGGTCTGTTCATATTTTCTATTTCTTCCTGATTCAGTCTTGGCACGTTGTGCATTTATAAGAATTTGTCCATTTTTTCCAGGTTGTCCATTTTATTGGCATAGAGTTGCTTGTAGTGATCTCTCATGATCTTTTGTATTTCTGCAGTGTCAGTTGTTACTTCTCCTTTTTCATTTCTAATTCTATTGATTTGAGTCTTCTCCCTTTTTATCTTGTTGAGTCTGGCTAATGGTTTATCTATTTTGTTTATCTTCTCAAAGAACCAGCTTTTAGTTTTATTGATCTTTGCTATTGTTTCCTTCATTTCTTTTTCATTTCTTTCTGATCTGATTTTTATGATTTCTTTCCTTCTGCTAACTTTGGGGTATTTTGTTCTTCTTTCTCTAATTGCTTTAGGTGCAAGGTTAGGTTGTTTATTCGAGACATTTCCTGTTTCTTAAGGAGGGCTTGTATTGCTTTTTCTGCATCCCATAGGTTTTGGGTCATCGTGTCTCCATTGTCATTTGTTTCTAGGTATTTTTTGATTTCCTCTTTGATTTCTTCAGTGATCACTTCATTATTAAGTAGTGTATTGTTTAGCCTCCATGTGTTTATATTTTTTACAGATCTTTTCCTGAAATTGATATCTAGTCTCATGGCGTTGTGGTCGGAAAAGATACTTGATACAATTTCAATTTTCTTAAATTTACCAGGGCTTGATTTGTGACCCAAGATATGATCTATCCTGCAAAATGTTCCATGAGCACTTGAGAAAAATGTGTATTCTGTTGTTTTTGCATGGAATGTCCTATAAATATAAATTAAGTCCATCTTGTTTAATGTGTCATTTTAAGCTTGTGTTTCCTTATTTACTTTCATTTTGGATGATCTGTCCAATGGTGAAAGTGGGGTGTTAAAGTCCCCTACTATGAATGTGTTACTGTCGATTTCCCCTTTTATGGCTGTTAGTATTTGCCTTATGTATTGAGGTGCTCCTATGTTGGGTGCATAAATATTTACAATTGTTATATCTTCTTCTTGGATCGATCCCTTGATCATTATGTAGGGTCCTTCTTTGTCTCTTCTAATAGTCTTTATTTTAAAGTCTATTTTGTCTGATATGAGAATTGCTACTCCAGCTTTCTTTTGGTTTCCATTTGCATGGAATATCTTTTTCCATCCCCTTACTTTGTCTGTATGTGTCTCTAGGTCTGAAGTGAGTCTCTTGTAGACAGCATATATATGGGTCTTGTTTTTGTATCCATTAAGCCAGTCTGGGTCTTTTGGTGGGAGCATTTAGTCCATTTACATTTAAGGTAATTATTGATATATATGTTCCTATTCCCATTTTCTTAATTGTTTTGGGTTTGTTATTGTAGGTCTTTTCCTTCTCTTGTGTTTCTTGCCTAGAGAAGTTCCTGTAGAATTTGTTGTAAAGCTGGTTTGGTGGTGCTGAACTCTCTCAGCTTATGCTTGTCTGTAAAGGTTTTAATTTCTCCATCAAATCTGAATGAGATCCTTGCTGGGTATAGTAATCTTGGTTGTAGGCTTTTCTCCTTCATCACTTTAAATATGTCCTGCCAGTCCCTTCTGGCTTGCAGAGTTTCTGCTGAAAGATCAGCTGTTAACTTTATGGGGATTCCCTTGTGTGTTATTTGTTGTTTTTCTCTTGCTGCTTTTTTTTTTTTTTTTTGCGGTACGTGGGCCTCTCACTGTTGTGGCCTCTCCCGTTGCGGAGCACAGGCTCCGGACGCGCAGGCTCAGCGGCCATGGCTCACGGGCCTAGCTGCTCCACGGCATGTGGGATCTTCCTGGACCGGGGCGCGAACCCGCGTCCCCTGCATCGGCAGGCGGACTCTCAACCACTGCGCCACCAGGGAAGCCCTCTCTTGCTGCTTTTAATATGTTTTCTTTGTATTTAATTTTTGATAGTTTGATTAATATGTGTCTTGGCGTATTTCTCCTTGGATTTATCCTGTATTTGACTCTCTGTGCTTTCTGGACTTGATTAACTATTTCCTCTCCCATATTAGGGAAGTTTTCAACTATAATCTCTTCAAATATTTTCTCAGTCCCTTTCTTTTTCTCTTCTTCTTCTGGAACGCCTATGATTCGAATGTCTGTGTGTTTAATGTTGTCCCAGAGGCCTCTGAGGCTGTCCTCAATGCTTTTCATTCTTTTTTCTTTATTCTGCTCTGCAGTAGTTATTTCCACTATTTTATCTTCCCGGTCACTTATCCGTTCTTCTGCTTCACTTTTTCTGCTATTGATCCCATCTAGAGTATTTTTAATTTCATTTATTGTGTTGTTCATCATTGCTTGTTTCATCTTTAATTCTTCTAGGTCCTTGTTAAATGTTTCTTGCATTTTCTCTATTCTACTTCCAAGATTTTGGATCATCTTTACTATCATTATTCTGAATTCTTTTTCAGGTAGACTGCCTATTTCCTCTTCATTTATTAGGTCTAGTGGGTTTTTATCTTGCTCCTTCATCTGCTGTGTGTTTTTCTGCTTCTCATTTTGCTTATCTTACTGTGTTTGGGGTCTCCTTTTCACAGGTTGCAGGTTCGTAGTTCCTGTTGTTTTTGTTGTCTGTCCCCAGTGGCTAAAGTTGGTTCAGTGTGTTGTGTAGGCTTCCTGGTGGAGGGGACTAGTGCCTGTGTTCTGTTGGATGAGGCTGGATCTTGTCTTTCTGGTGGGCAGGTCCACGTCTGGTGGCGTGTTTTGGGGTGTCTGTGGCCTTATTATGATTTTAGGCAGCCTCTCTGCTAATGGGTGGTGTTGTGTTCCTGTCTTGCTAGTTGTTTGGCATCGAGTGTCCAGCACTGTAGCTTGCTGGTCATTGAGTGAAGCTGGGTGCTGGTGTTGAGATGGAGATCTCTGGGAGATTTTCATCATTTGATATTATGTGGAGCTGGGAGGTCTCTTGTGGACCAGTGTCCTGAAGTTGGCTCTCTCACCTCAGAGGCACAGCACTGACTCCTGGCTACAGCAACAAGAGCCTTTCATCCACAAGGCTCAGAATAAAAAGGAAGAAAAAGTAGAAATAAAGAAAGAAAGAAAGGGAGGGAGGGAGGAAGGAAGGAAGAAAGAGGGAGGGAAGGAGGGAAGGAAGGAAAGAACGAAAGAATATAAAATAAAATAAAGTAAGATAAAATAAAATACAGTTATTAAAATAAAAAATAATTATTAAGAAAAACAAATTTTTTTAAAGGAAAAAAAACGGACGGAAAGTACCCTAGGACAAATGGTGGAAACAGAGCTACGCAGACAAAATCTCACACAGAAGCATACACACTCACAAAAAGAGGAAAAGTGGAAAAAATCATAAATCTTGTTCTCAAAGTCCACCTCCTCAATTTGGGATGATTTGTTGTCTATTCATGTATTCCCCAGATGCAGGGTACATCAAGTTGATCATGGAGATTTAATCCGCTGCTTCTGAGACTGCTGGAGACATTTCCCTTTCTCTTCTTTGTTCGCACAGCTCCCGGGGCTCAGCTTTGGATTTGGACCCGCCTCTGCGTGTACGTCGCGGCAACTGTTCTTCGCTCAGACAGGACGGGGTTAAAGGAGCCGCTGATTCGGGGGCTCTGGCTCACTCAGCCCGGGGGGAGGGAGGGGCACGGAGTGCGGGGCGAGCCTGCAGCGGCAGAGGCTGGCATGATGTTGCACCAGCCTGAGGCGCGCCGCGAGTTCTCCCACGGAAGTTGTCCCTGGATCACGGGACCCTGGCAGTGGCGGGCTACACTGGCTCTTGGGAGGGGAGGTGTGGAGAGTGACCTGTGCTCGCACACAGGCTTCTTGGTGGCGACAGCAGCAGCCTTAGCATCTCATGCCCGTCTCTGGGGTCTGCGCTGATAGCCGCAGCTCGCGCCCATCTCTGGAGCTCCTTTAAGCAGCGCTCTTAATCCCCTCTCCTCACGCACCAGGAAACAAAGAGGGAAGAGAAAGTCTCTTGCCTCTTCGGCAGGTCCAGACTTTTCCCCGGACTCCCTCCCAGCTAGCCGTGGTGCACTAACTGCAGGCTGTGCTCACGCCGCCAACCCCAGTCCTCTCCCTGCACTCCAACTGAAGCCCAAGCCTCAGTTCCCTGCCCCGCCCTCCCCGGCGGGTGAGCAGACAAGCCTCTCGGGCTGGTGAGTGCAGGTCGGCACCGATCCTCTGTGCGGGAATCTCCCCGCTTTGCCCTCCGCACCCCTGTGGCTGTGCTCTCCTCCGCGGCCTCAAAGCTTCCCCCTCCGCCACCCACAGTATCTGCCCGCGGAGGGGCTTCTAGTGTGTGGAAACCTTTCCTCCTTCACAGCCCCCTCCCAGAGGTGCAGGTCCCGTCCCTATTCTTTTGTCTCTGTTTATTCTTTTTTCTTTTGCCCTACCCAGGTACGTGGGGACTTTCTTGCCTTTTGGGAGGTCTGAGGCCTTCTGCCAGCGTTCAGTAGGTGTTCTGTAGGAGTTGTTCCACGTGTAGATGTATTTCTGATGTATCTGTGGGAAGGAAGGTGATATCCGCGTCCTACTCTTCCGCCATCTTCCCTATCCCCCAACATGTTTTTTTTATTTACAGGCTCAAAGGTGAAATGAAAGGCGTTTCCATTGATACCAGTTTTTATAATGTAAAACTTTTCAAAACATGAAATTTTAAATTATTATCATTCCAATCCATTCATTATCATAACATATTTCAGAATGCCTTGAGGAATCCAGAGCCCTGCCCTCTAAGATTCTGCCTTCTAAAGAAAAAACAAGTACTTAATATCATCTACTCTGTTTGGGTCATACATGGTCATTGAACTGAGAAGAAAAACCCCTAAATATTTGTGGTTAAAGTTCCTGCCAAAATGTAGCTTTTCTAAGGAGGCCCCCAACCACAAACCTACCGTTAAGGACTAACCTCTACAGTCTAATAATAATAATGCTAAGTGTCCCTTCAAGTGGTAAAGATTAGTACTCCAGACAAGAGATTACAGTTGAATTTAAAGCTCAAAAAAAAAAAAAAAGGACTAAAATCTAAGATTAAGGGAGAATTCTCTTTGAGTTTTAATGACTGGGCAGAGGTTCAGAATTGGAGCTCTCTTAAAGAGGCACTATTTCTTTTTGAAGTGAACATGCAGCAACATCTCTTAGTGAGCAGACCTTTTACTGGGTTAGGATTATTCTCTTGCCATAGGTATACACTGAAGAATAGAAAAGTGCATTACTTTGGTAAAAAGGAAAATTTCCAAGGGTAAATAAACATTATACAAAAATTATAACATTAAATAATATTATTTTAAAGGGTTTAATCTTTTCAGAAAGAATAGAAAAACATACACACAGTATATTTTTCAAACATCATTTTTTCACCATTTTTTCACCTAGAGATCTGGATCCAAATTCACTTTATCCAAGCAAATCTATTTCTCTATTTCATTTCTATTATGGGGGGATATTTGATCATTTATTCATTCAGTAAATATTTAATGGATTGCTTCTATGTGGCAGACGGCATAATGATTGTGGTTGATAGAGGAAAAGGGAAGATACTGGTATGCAAAGACACGTTTCTGGTTGTAGAGGATTTCATAGACCACTGGGGAGCACAGATAACTAGAGTAGGAAAGATCCTCTCACTGTTCCAGACAGTTGCAGAGAAGGCTTTACAGAGAGGTATCGTTTGACCTGAGCCTTGACGAAAGGATTACCAGGAATTAGTATAGGCAACAGGGGAAAGAGGATTCCAAGCAAAGACATCAGCATGTGCAAAAGCTCAGACAGTGGCATATCCACTGTATTTTCTGAGATAGGAAAGTTTTATGGTATGGTTTCAGCATTTTGAAATTTGGCACAGGAAGTTGGAAATATAAGCATAAAGTTATACATCTATATAGTTATATGGAGATATATACCATAAATTTAGATGGGGGGGCAAACCTTAAAGGGTATTGAACACAGTTTAAGAAGTTTAGATGTGTACTTATTGGCAAAGAGAGAATATTTGCAAAAGACATCAGATAAGGAACTCTTATCCAAAATATATGAAGAATTTTTTAAAAGCAATGATTAGAAAAAATTTTTAAAAAACACCTGACTAAAAAATGGGCAAAAGACTGTAACAGAAACTTCACCAAAGGAGATATATGGATGTCAAGAAAACATGTGAAAATATGTTTAACAATATATATCATTAGGAAAAATTGAAATTAAGGCAATAATGAGATACTACTACATAACTATTAGAATGACCAAAATCCAGAAAACTGACAACATCAAATGCTGACAAGAATGTGGGGCAACAGGAACTCTCATTCATTGCTGGTGGGAATGCAAAACGGTACAGCCAATTTGGAGAACAGTTTTGTGATTTCTTACAAAACTAAACATACTCTTACTATATGATCCAACAATCACGCTCCTTAGTATTTACCGAAAGTAATTGAAAACATATGTCCACACAAAAACCTGCACACCGATATTCATAACAGATTTATTCATAATAGCCAAAACTTGGAAGCAATCAAGATGTCCTTCAGTAGGAGAAAGGAAACTGTGGTCCATCCAGACAGTGGGATATTATTCAGCACTAAAAAGAAGCTATCAAGCCATGAACGGATATGGAGGAAACTTAAATGCATATCACTAAGTGAAAGAAATAGTCTGAAAAGGCTACAGGCTGTATGATTCCAACTACCTGACATTCTGGAAAAGGCAAAATTATTGAGACAGTAAAAAATATCAATGGTGCCAGGGATGGAGAAAAAAGGGATGAATGAGTGAGATACAGAGGATTTTTAAAGCAGTGAAACTACTCTGCATAGTATAGTGGTGGATACATGTCATTTACATTTTTCTAAACCCACAGAATGTACACCACCAAAGGTGAACCCTAACATAAATTATGGAGTTTAGGTGATAATAATATGTCAACATAGGTTCATCAATTGTAACAAATATAACACTCTGATGGGTGATGTTGATAGTGGGAGAGGCTATGCCTGGAAAAATGTGCAAGAGGTTATATGAGAAATTTCTGTGCCTTCTGCTCAATTTTGCTGTGAACTTAAAACTGCTCTAAAAAATAAAGTCAATGAAAAATTATTTTTAAAACCCTCCACTTGCTTTCCATTGCACTATAATAAAATTTAAACTTTTTACCACCAAAAACCTCACTAAATGTCCATCCCTGTGTGCATAACAGCTTTGATTCTATTAATAAAAATTAAACTACCTTCATAAAGTATCTTTCTAAACATGTATTAACACATCCAATAATTATGATTATCATCAATTGATGGTCACAGGTGAGGAAATAGAGGCAGACGTTATGTAATATAAATCCTCAGGCAGCCCAATGGCAATGTTCAACTATTGCACCATTATACAACATTTCCAACCTGAAGGATTAGGTTTGACTTAATCAAATATGACCTTCCAATATATCATTTTTGTTTAGTACATGATAGAGATATTTAATATTTAAATGTGGTAGAAAGAATTAAAAGAACTAGAAAATAATTTTAATTAAATTGCACTAAATTCAGCAGAAGCTGAAAAAAAAAAATCAGCACCCTTAACAACATCATTGATGTTAAGTGAAATTTGCTACTTATGGAAGGTATAAGTCAACTGAGTATCAATTTAATTGGGAAGAGTCGGTAGACTGTGCTGTGGTTACTGATGGTGATGGTTCACTCGTAGGCCAGCCTCCCAGGAAAGGAACTGACCTGATGCAAGGCCCCAGGAAAACCAATTTAGCCCAGTGCTTGAGGCAAGGTAGGGGGTGTACCCTGCTTGGCTATTTGCCCTTGTGTCATGGCAGTTTCCACGACAAATCATGACTCAGACAAGGGTACCATATAGCTAGTAACAGCCACATAAAATGAAAAGATTATGCTAATAGTTTCTAAAATGATTCAATAGTTTCAATAAATTGGATTCAAATGATTCAGAACTTACTGGAATGTTTTGATGAGTTGCACCTCAACTTATATCACTTGGTAAGTAGTGTTATATTTTAATTATTTAGAGTAAATAGTAATGCATTTTAAAGTTTTGATCTATATATTAATTTATATCATCATACTGTTAAATATATTGAATGTCACTCCTAGATCTAACCACAAAAATAAAATAAACATGAAATAAAGTAAAAGCAAGAACTCAAAAAGTTACCCTTGACCTCTATTTTTCCTAGTTGCCATTTAGGAAACAAAAATAATGAACAAAATTAACCAAGTACTTAAGGTATCAATATAATCCACTTAATACTTTTCCCCATGAAAGTTGCCCATTAGGTGATAGGATGCAATAAACAAATTTTTAATACGAGATATAGTACCATATGTAAGGCCAAGTACATATATTCTAGAAACCCAAGAAGGATCCAAAATTAAAATTTATAAGCATATAGAACTTTTGGAAGTCGTACATGCTTATAAGTAAATGAATTACAGTATATAACAAAACTTTCTTGAATATTAAAATGTATACTGTGTATATATTAAGCAAAGATTAACTGTTAAAGTTCACGAAGTGGTCAGCGAAATATTCCTCTTTACCCTTTTATTTTCAATCTAAATATTGGTTTATTTGAACCAAACTCTTTAACCCACATTAAATCATTGGGCTTATTAACAAATGACAGTATATTTGAATTGTATTAGTATGTTTAGATTTCATACAGCTTTCATGTCTTAATAGGAATTCATATTTTAAAACTATCATTTTCACAGGAGACATGCAAATAGAATGCAATTTGTGAATTTGTTGATTAATTGTAGGAGACTGTACTCTATCTTCAAAAGTATGCTAGCCATGGCTAGAAATCTCCTGGCAATTGGCCTCGATACAATTTGAACGATTGGTTAGTTATTTTCCACAGCTCTCTACTACTATTACTACTACTACTATACACACACACAAACACACACACACAAAGTTAACAAAGTAAGGAAGTCCTTCCTGGTTCCTCTCAGAAAAGGATCCTCGTGGCTTAATGGATTGAGGCTGAGATTAGATGACTCTAAAAGATCCCTTCAGCCAGGTGCTGAGTCTTTCGGAGACCAATAAACCTCAAGGCCGTAGAAAATTCAAGAAGACGGAGTATAATTAATGAACAATATATCATTTAGTTATTGCTTTTTAATTGTGTTATATTCTACTTGTAAAACTATTCAACACTGTTATAATTTATAGATTTATGTAAGAAAATGTTTTTGTTTATGTGTGCATTTTCTATGAAACTTTTTTAGTCCCTGAGAATCCTAAAGAATTATAATTTTAAAAACAGACATTTATTGCACTTATAGATCAATGGTACAGGATAGAATACCCAGAGATAAACTCATGCACATATGGTCACCTAATTTACGACAAAGGAGGCAAGAACATACAATGGAGAAAAAACAGCCTCTTCAATAAGTGGTGTTGGGAAAACTAGACAGCTACATGTAAAAGAATGAAATTAGAACACTTCCTAACACCATACACAAAAATAAACTCCAAACGGATTAAAGACCTAGATGTAAGACCAGACACTATAAAACTCTTAGAGGAAAACATAGGAAAAACAGTCTTTGACATAAATCACAGCAAGATCTTTTTAGATCCACCTCCTAGAGTAATGGAAATAAAAACAAAAATAAACAAATGGGACTTAATTAAACTTAAAAGCTTTTGCACAGCAAAGGAAACCATAAACAAGACCAAAAGACAACCCTCAGAATGGGAGAAAATATTTGCAAATGAAACAACAGACAAAGGATTAATCTCCAAAACATCCAAACAGCTCATAGAGCTCAATATCAAAAAACAAACAATCCAATTAAAAAATGGGTGGAAGACCTAAATAGACATTTCACTAAGGAAGACGTACAGATGGCCAAGAGGCACATGAAAAGATGCTCAACACCACTAATCATTAGAGAAATGCAAATCAAATACAATGCAAATGCAAATGCAAATACAATGCAAATGCAAATACAATGCAAATGCAAATCAAATACAATGAGGTATCACCTCACTCCGGTCAGAATAGCCATTATCAAAAAATCTGAAAACAATAAATTATGGGAAGGGTGTGGTGAAAAGGGAACCCTCCTGCACTCTTGGTAGGAATGTACATTGATAAACCACTATGGAAAACACTGTGGAGGTTCCTTAAAAAACTAAAAATAGAACTACCATACAACCCAGCAATCCCACTACTGGGCATATACCCTGAGAAAACCATAATTCAGAGAGAGTCATGTACCACAATGTTCACTGCAGCACTATTTACAATAGCCAGGACGTGGAACCAACCTAAATGTCCATCGACAGATGAATGGATAAAGAAGATGTGGCTCATATATACAGTGGAATATTACTCAGCCATAAAAAGAAACGAAATTGAGTTATTTGTAGTGAGGTGGATGGACCTTGAGTCTGTCATACTGAGTGAAGTAAGTAAGAAAGAGAAAAACAAATATTGTGTATTAACGCATATATATGGAATCTAAAAAAAAAAATGGTACTGATGAAGCTATTGTCAGGGCAGGAATAAAGAGGTAGACATAGAGAATGGACTTGAGGACATGGGGTGGGAGGGGGAAGCTGGGGCGAAGTGAGAGTAGCATCGACATATATACACTACTGAATGTAAAATAGATAGCTAGTGGGAAGCAGCCACATAGCATAGGGAGACCAGCTCGGTGCTTTGCGATGACCTAGAGGGGTGGGATAGGGAGGGTGGGAGGGAGACACAAGAGGGAGGGGATATGTGGATATATGTATATATATAGCTGATTCACTTTGTTGTGCAACAGAAACTAACACAGTATTGTGAACCAATTATACTCCAGTAAAGATTAAAAAAAAAAACAGGAAACCATTAAATTTTTAAGGATAAGAAAAAAGAAAAAACACTTGCTAAGCACTGGGTCATAAGGTTTACATGCATTATTTCACTTAATGTGCACATTTTTATTTGGTAGATACTATTATCATGTTCATTTTACTGATTGTTAATCTAGGGTTTAAGGAGGTTAGGTGAATTGGGAAAGATAACCCAGAGAGTTTGTTGAAGAGTTGGGGGTTTTAAGGTTAAACTGTTTGACAATAAAGCTTTTATTCTGCACTATGCAATGCTACCTCTAAACCATGAATTTAAAGTGTTTTAAGGTATATAAAAAATTTCACAGATTATTTTCATTTAATTCTTACAATCACTTCTCAGCGAGTTGTGCACATTTTACGAGGTATGGAGCCTAGACTCAAACCCAAGCCTACAGCTGCCTAATTTAATTGGGCCTAGTTTAAAAGAGATAACTTGTCAAATCTAAACATCGTTTCCTTAACTAATCGTTAAAATCATTTACATTTCTAAAAACCAGCCATGGAGGAAAGAGGGTTACCTCAATAGTATGTAATACATACTCGGGTCTATCTAAAATATGAAAAAATTTTTCTTAATTTTCTAAGTATTTTTCTTAATTTAGCCTACCTATCTTCCTACTCTCAAGTATTCTAGAGGTAAAATGGGGGGAAACATTTTTTTTTTCTATTTAGCTAATAAAAATCATGACTCAGTAGTGATGATCATTTTTAAAGTACAAGGTTTTTTTTTATAGAAAACTCAATGATGGGAAAAGTAAAAGTAAGAAAAGTATAGCAAGTGTTCAAGCTTTCCTTTTCACTAGAATTTTAAATATTCTTAGAAGATCATTTATTGTCAGATTTTACTTGCTATTTTCTAAAATTTTTTTTTTTTTTTTTTTTTTTGCTGTACATGGGCCTCTCACTGTTGTGGCCTCTCCCGTTGTGGAGCACAGGCTCCAGACGCGCAGGCCCAGTGGCCATGGCTCACGGGCCCAGCCGCGCTGCGGCACATGGGATCTTCCCGGACCGGGGCACGAACGCGCGTCCCCTGCATCGGCAGGCGGACTCTCAACTACTGCGCAACCAGGGAAGCTCTATTTTCTAAATTTTTAACAGAAAGGAGATGATAGTATTCAGGATGGTCCATTAGATCACTTCATGAGTCTAATTGCTGAAATCATCTTTTCAGAGCCATTTGGGATGGTTTTCCCAAGCACTCGGCACTTCCCTGAGGATTGCTCTGTTGAGACCAATGGCGATGATTTAATTCATCAGCAGAATCTTACTGCCTATTAAGTACGCCAAGGCAACATTTATCTTCTGGGTATTCCTGTTACACTGACATTTAAAAATCAAAGACCTTCTTCTTTCACTTTATCATATATTTAATTGATTTTTCTTCAGAGTAAACTTTCTTCAGATGCATATTTAACTTGTATAATGTGCTTGGCAAAAAAAAATAATGATAAAGATGCAATTTAAAAATGTTATATACTATAAAATTGTACTTTGCATAATCTACATTATATTTTAATGTGCACATGATTCTTGTAGAAGCTGTTTACATACAACCAGGTATGCTGTGCTTTGTGGAGGATGTAAGGAGTTTCCAAGCATAATTTTGACTCCATTTGATTTTCGTGTGTTCTAACTTGGGAGATCAGCCCCAGTAAGATGTGGCACCACTGCATTCAAAATGGAAACAAGCAAATTGTATTCACCATTTTCTTATTAAGAAGATCAAAAGCCAGTTTTAAAACATCAATATGTATTATGAAAAGCCTAGGTTTCTCCATAAATATTCAAATGATTTGCAAGTATATGCCCAATTTTTACTGGCCACTAGGTTAATTTAGTATGGAAGAATCCAATGTCATGTACCCACACAATTACATGCAATTGTTACTCTCAATTCAGAAACTTCTCAATTCTGAAGAGCTGACTATGCCTTCCTCTTTCATTCTCCAATTTTTTTGTCCCTAGAACGTGACTGAAGTGACTGAGAGTGTTTAACATCTTTGACCTTTAAAGGAATCCTAAAAGCATCCCACGCCCTCCTGAACATCACATGGCACTGACATAAGGTGGGACACCTCGCATCTAGAGCACATCTGATTTCCAGCCTGCCAGCCTCTTCCTCTTAAGCTTTAACAGTCTCAGAAATTGCAAAGAAAACAATATAAAAGCACCTCATAGATTAACAGACCATTACTAGTCCTCGACACTTCAGGACGTGAAACCTCCTTGATCCCAGACTATAAAAACGCCTTCTGAAAGGCTATTGAGCTCCTCTTTGATTCTTGGCCCAAGTCTTAATTTTCTCACAGTGCTGAAGCTCTGTATTTCATTAGAGATATCATCTTAAATCCCTGTGTGCCCCTACTTGTTTTAATGGAGTTTCTCTTCTACAGATTCATCTGTGTCTATTTTAAAGGTGAACTAATAAATATCAAGATATACTTTTAAAACCTATTGATAATAAAGACTGGGTTGGGTTTTTTTGTTTGTTTTTTAGATAAAGCCCAATGGTTATGAGCCTGAATTTTTCTCATTCCAATCTGATACAATCACTTCATATTGAGTCCTCAGGTTAAAGACACATCTATTAGCGTTAGGTCCAGGCTTTGCTCCACAGCCATCTAAGATATTCTTGCACTTTATGTCTCAACTAAATTTATAGAATCTCAAGAAGTGATCATCAAAAGTCACAAGAATCTTTTCACTCCATTCAACATAAATGATATCATCAACAGAATTGGAGTCTGTTGTTTGCCTATAAAGGCAAAGTAGGAAATCCTGAATCTTAGTACAAGCCCAGCTCTTAGTGTGCCAAATGTTATTTATTCTGTATTCAAGCTGCTTTTTTTTGTAAATGCTTCTCAATCTGACAAAAGAAAAAAAAAATGAAAACAAACAAAAAATGGCTTTGTTCCCAGGAATCATCTCATCTACAGCTTGATCCACAAAAACATAGCCTACAGTTTCACTGGTTCATTTTTAGTTGTTTAAAATGCTAATAGCTCCATTGTTTTTCCTGATAACATAAATAACACATGCTTATTGAAAAACAAATATTCACCATAAAAAAAGAAAGTAAATGTCAACTAAAATTGTTTTCCTACAGTAATTTTTTTAGTTAATTAAATTATTTAGTCAAAACTGAAATTATTTGCCATGGCATTCATCACAATGGAAAAATGAGTAGCCAGTAAATTTTCTATCTTTCTGGAATTTACAATGCAAAGTTATGCCCATGCCATAAGGTCAGCCACTTGTCACTGAGTAAACCATTAAAAAATCAATCTAATTGTCCTAAAATTATATTAGCATTATTTATGTTGTTAAGCTAATTAGATAAGAGTGACTATTTAGCAACAATAATAAATAACAATTTCAATAGAATCATCTGTCATAAGTATACAAAGAAATCAAAATATAGAGTGGTTATTAAATGCTTAATACTATTAATAAGTCACAAGTCCTGGGAGAAAGGACAGGAGCATAAGTTGGAGCATAACTAAGGTGAAGACAACTCTTCTGACTTTTATTTAACTAACAAGGAATTTAAATGCTGCCTATTAAAAACTATTAACTAAACCTGGGGCCTTAGCTTTATAAAAAGAAGGTAACATTATTCTAATTACTCTTATTCTAAATTAAATAATTTTGTTACATGGGTTCAGTTGAGATAAATGTGTATAAAGGTATTTAATCACACTCCCGTTGGACCTAAATGAACATTGACTTCCACAAACCTACCAAATATTTTCTTTATCTGAAGATTAAAATACTATTTTGCAGGGGTAGGTTAGTGGAAGGTGAGCATAAAACTAATTCAGATGAATCCCCCTAATTAGTCTTCCTGAAAAGCAGTTCCATGAAAATGGGGGGGGGGGCACATGGATGGATAGAATTTGATCCCAGCTTGAGAATCACTGGTGATACATGACTCAGGAAAGTCAGAGGCTTGGTTTTCTAACCAAACAGAATAAGGATAACGACCTACTGTGTGAGAATATTGAACATTTAGTGAGAAAATACATGGACAGAGTACCTGGAACATTCCAGATTCTCAGCAATGTTTTTGTTTACTTCCATTTCTAGAAAATAGGAACAACACCCTCCTATATAAAATGAAAATAATCCAACTACTCCCATCACTAAAGGCTTTTATTAAGCATCTGTAAGAAAGTGTTACATAATGTGTAAAGCATATTAAAGCAGAATCGTCCGGGCCTTAGGAACTCTATAATCCAAGGTTGGCAAAGCAGATCAACTTTAAAGAACATGAATACAATGTGGATATCCATTCTACAGGAGTTTTATGTGCTGTCCCCAAAAATAGTATCCCGGCCTTAAATAATGAGAACTTGCTTGGTCAATCATTCCCCCTTTGCTCAATAAACATGTTAGAGAAACACATCCATTAAAAGATAGATTAAGTGCTTATTTTAGATTATTAATTTTAAAATGATAATTGCTGAAATTAGTAGGTAATTGTGAAAGACACAACATACTCTGAAGAGTTGTTTTTATATAAATGTATATATGTGTGTGTATATGTATAAATATATGCAGATTTATAAAGGTAAGTATACATATACACATATGTATTTATTTATATTCCTGGAATTTTTGCAAAATATTTTGTGTGGCTTACAGAAATACGTATTATATACTGGAAAATAATAAAACAGATAACTATAATCAGAGAGAGCAGCTCTACAGATAAAAAAGACCAAGAGAAATATTAAGCAAAGAAAGGCAGGCCTTAAGGTCCTTCAAGTCAGTTCCTAAATGTCAATTGCTAATTTGGCCCTGACTTTCCTGGTGGCCAACACACTGAGGAAACACAGTCAGACTCAGAATCCAAACTGATCATAAGACTGGATATCCTGGTGTCCTCAGAGAAGCAACACTTTTCCTTACATCGAGATCCAATGGAATTTTTCTCCTCTGAGGATTCCCACAATTGGGATATTAAAGGATAAAGTGGACAGTATCTACAACAGGAACCCTCAGTAAATAAACCAGATAATTTTTTTAAGAAACTATATTCTGAGAATACTGCAATACAAGTCTAGTGAACTAACCTGAAAGTTACTTTGTACAAAATCCTCCGGAAAGAATGTTACTGGACAAATCATAAAATTAAAGTGCAGGAAAGGACAAGTGCTCCTATGTCTCATTTTTCTCATTTACAAAATGAGGAGGGACTTCCCTGGCGGTCCAGTGATTAAGACTCTGCCTTCCAATGCAGGGGGCATGGGTTTGATCCCTAGTTGGGGAACTAAGATCCCACGTGCTGTGGGCTGTGGCCAAAAATTTAAAAATAAATAAAATAAAATAAGGAAAGTGGACTAAATTGTTTCTAAAATTTTTGACCCAGCAAAGCTTCAAAATATCTAAACCTGGATCCTTGCACACTAATATTTCTATTAAAAGAAGAATGGCAAAAATGTCACTAATAATGCTGAGAAATGGAAACATTTGGAGAGGAGGGAAATATTACATTTTGGGTTGATGGGAAATCTATTTCTCTGGGTGAACTATGTGAAGAGAAAAACAGGGTCAGTTGCCATAAACTGGAGGCCTGTGGACCTTGAGCTTTAATTCATTCTAGCAAGTATCATGTGTTAAAAAAATTTTTTTAATTCATTGCCAATCTTTGAAAATTGGAAGTTTTCATATAAAAATGCAAATTTCTGGCTTCTCCTATAACAGTCAGAAATATGCTTAGATGGAAACAGTCAGCTAACGCTGCATGTTCAAGGTCAGACACTCTCTAGTGTGATAAAGTCCCACACTCAGAACTTGCTATTGTGAAACTGTGTCCATTGCCATTTATCATTCACTGTGCTTGTGCTATCTTTCCCATGTTACAGATTTAGAAGAACAAAACATATGCTGTCTCATACCTAAACCTCCTTTTCAAATGTGGGAAGGTGACTGTTGGATGAAAACATCATCAAAAAAATTTAGAGAGACTTGATTTCTTGGTAGAAGTAAAGAAGATGCCTACATATTTAAACATGCTCAGTTAATATGATCTGGAAATAGGGAGATGTTAGTCAACAGCTACAAACTTCCAGATATAGGATGAATGAGTTCTGGGGACCTAATGTACAGAATGGTGATGATAATTCAGTTAATAATACTGAATTATATACTTGAAGGTTGCTAAGAGAGTAGATCTTGTTCTCACCACAAAAAAAGAAATGGTAATTAAGTGATGTGATGGAGGTGTTAGCTAATGTTATGATAGTAATCATTTTGCAATATAGAAGGGCATCAAATCAACACATTGTACACCTTAAACTCCACAAGGTTATATGTCAATTATATCTTAAAAATGCTGAAAAAAAATAAATTGCAGAGGATGGAAGAGGAATCGGAGATTAAAGAGACAAGAGCTATAGCAATTAACCACACTGTTTTAAATTTATTTGGATCTTAAGTCAAATAAAGAAATTATAAATATAAAATACATAATCTGTTTGGTACATCTAGCTTACTCTTTAACAGTGGCTACATAGTATCTGAAGGTATTTCTGTTTTATATATAACCTTATACTTAAATAACTTATTTAATATAAAACAATATACTTTGGGTTAAAATGTTGCCTTTACTTCAAGTATCCTAGAGCAACTGAGAATAGAACAAATAATGATCTTTCCAGAAGGAATACTGAAGAACAGTATAAGAGAGAAAAAGAAATTATCTCAAAAACTCAAAATTCAACTAACTTCCAAAAACTTAAGAGCACATAATTTTAAGGTTTACCCGCATGTGAAAAACTATAATTTATTTCTAATCATGTAAAAGATTACAGATTCAAGTAGAGCAACATGCATACATGCTTATAAACACTCACACGTTAGGCTTAATTTAGCAATTACAGTGATAGAATTCACTAGAGGCTTAGCACTATTATTTTACTGATATACTTAAATTCATTAATATGAGTTTGCATATGAACTCTATAATAAAGACTAAAACCTGGCTAAATAACTATAATAAGCTGGATCCACAAAAGGCAATTTTTAGGATGAGAAAGAAATGCTTACAGGGTGACCTGGACTTAGAAGTCAAACTTCTTGACTGAATCTTGACTGAATTACTGTTTTTGTAATATTTATGTTAATCCATTGGTCTATTATAATAGAGTTGATAGCCATACTGTAAAGGATACAAAAACAACATGGAAAATCTTTCAGGGTATAAAGTAAGTTCCAGATTACTTGTGTTCATTCATTTGAGCTCCTCAGTACACCTGTGAATTAGGTTTGTTTTCTCTGTGTTCTTCTGATACGCTAAAAAGGCAGGGTAAGAATACTTAGAAGAATGGTGAAACAAAGTAACCACAAAATTCACAAGGAAGTTCAACACACAGTAACATTTCCACAGAGGGAATAAAGGACAACAGTTTCTCATCCAACCAAATTCTGACCAAATTTGTTCACAGAGTTCTCACCAAAGCCAACTGACTCCAGAGCAAGGGCTGTGCTCAGGTGGCCTAGGTACCTTCCTGCCTCTTTTGTTTTTCCAATATTATCTTTTTTTAGTAGTGAGACTCAAGATACAGTAAAACTTCAATAACTACACTAGAATTCTTCATTAACTGCTCTTTTCTTTTTCGTACAATTTTGGGAGACAGTGGAAAATCACAAGGGAAAGAATTTCATATTAGATTAAACAAATGCGCACAACTTTTACAATGTAGACTGGGCACAGTGTAAGTTTAACCTCACATCCTGTGGATTCTTTACATTCAAATTTGTTCAGTAAAAACTGATCGACAGAGTAAGGCTAGCATGAAATATAGCCTAGCTCCTAGAATTGGAGAGGCATAAGTTCAAAACCTAGCTTTTCTGTTTGCTTGTTAAATTTTTAGGCTTCAGTGTATTTATCTGTGTAAAATGGGAATCATAATAACAGTATCTAGTCCATAGGGGTGTGACAAATAAATGAGATGATTCATGTCAAGCACACAGGAAACGTGCTTATGTAATATCAATTCAGTTTTCCTATTTAAACTCTCTTAAAGCAAGTATGTGTGTGTGTTAGAATTTTTTTTGTAATACAGTAAACCCAAGGAAGATTTTGTTAATGAATGTACTGTAACCTAAAAATGCAATTAATTCTAACATCATATTATGCAATTCTTTCTTCATATATACATGGGTACATATATATATATTTTTTACTAAGAAGCAAGGGCTGGAAAAAAGAAGCTATTTGGGAATCAGCTGGGGGTGAGTTTGAATTTCAGCTGTCACTTATTAGCTGGGTGGCTGCAAGTTACTTAAACTTTTCCTAGTCTCAGTTTTCTCACACTTTGAATAATACTTGATATAAAAGATTAAAGAGGCTACTTGACATAAAGTAGGCCCAAAATAAATAGTAGCTCTTATCATCATGAGAATGTATGTGGTTATTCAATCTTTGCATGAAAATTTTTATTAGAATATTCAATATTTAATTTGTATCATAAGCAAGTCTTAACATTAAAAACAGGTAAAGGCTATTTTAATATTCTTTAATAAAATGGCTTCACCTTCCTACCAATTTCTGTGACTTAAAAGATAATAATTAATTGGCGAGACAAATGCTTTTTAGTTTATCAAATTATTGACACTTCTTGAGCCACACAGCCTCTTCTCTTGGGTGATAAAGACAAAAATGTTAAATAATTATTTTAAAAGTGAACACACGACACTAAGATATTTAGGAAAATCAGTGTTGTCACCAGTTGATACTATGGAGCCCTGACAACCTTTCTGATACTTTTCCATGTGATGCAAATGTAAGAATTATTTTTCCATTTGAGTCATGCTCAGATGCGAAGGGAATTCAAAGCATGACAGATGTACTTTTCCACCTGGATTGCAGAAAGACAATAACATATTTGGGTATAAAGAACATAAAAATCATTATTATATTGTTTTGGCAATTTCAGAAAGAACCAATAAGCCTGCACTGAACTTTAGCAATGACAGATTTTTTTTTTAAATCAACAGCTGGTTACCATTATCAGAATGAATCATGGAGCAGAACTGACAGCTGAATTGGAGCCGAGGCAGCCAAGAGATACCAGAGATAATTTCTGTGTTTTAAAGGGAGATTTTCTTCAGTGCCTCTGACCTGGTGCTACATACGTCTTAATTTAAGTCGACAGATAGTGTGATAGAAAACAAAGGACAATTATCATTGAAACCTAAAGGATCCAAATAAATAGAAGTATCATAAAGGTGGGGTATCTTCCAATAAGGGCAAAACATTCACTTTGCCCGAGAACTCTCAGTTAAACGCTAGAAATATCTAGTGCTCTACTTAGAACCATTTCATGTTTATTTATTTTTTAATAAGGAATAAACTGTATCTGTTTTTATGGTCAAGTTAAAACAAGACTCCTACCTGAAGTCTTGACAGGTAAAGCCACTCCAATCTTTGCAGCTTTAAAACCAGTAAAAAAAAAAAAAAAAAAAATCTGTTTTATGCTTCTCACATAACAAAGTTATGGGAGGTTTTTTTTCCTTCAGATTTAGTGTAAATGTCCCACCTGACACACACAAAAGCCCGACTATCAAACAGAATGATGATGCTGACGTTCAACACCTGCACTTTCAGAGCCGCCAACAAAGGAAGACGGAGACTTCTCCTACTTCCACACCTGCTGGGTGGGTGGATGCCTTTAACCTCTGCTGCTCTTGATGGGTCCCCGCAAGACAGGAGCGGGAAAGCACACTCTTCAAAGGGTGATGCTCAGAAGAGCGGGCAAACAAAAGTGCTCTATATGACAAGGTTTAATGCTTAATTATAGAATATATCTGGCAACATGCTTGGAAGGAAACTATATGAATAGAAAAAATATTCCTAGTTGCTCTTAACAGAAATGGGGGGTAGGGGGAGGAGATTTCTAAAAACACCAAAAGAAAATAAATTATTATTTAAAGCAAACTTATGACATTGCATAGTATGTATGGTAGCCAATTTTTATTTTATTACTAGAAAATTTATCAAGTCTAAATATAGCATATATGAATTTCTGAAAAAAATTTTTTGAAAGACAGTTATCTCGCAAATACTAGACATGTAATTTGTAGACTTTAAACATTTGCAAGCTTAATCAAATTAGTGCCATACATAGTCATATTATTTTTAAAACAGTAAACATTTGTTTTCATCTACTTTTTTGAAATCTTAAGTTGATAAATAGATGAGTCACTAAGAAATGAACAAATAAAGCATCTGTTTGGGAGAATGTTTAATTAAACCAACTGCTTAAAGTAATGGAAAAATAAGAATTTTTTAAATTGTGAAACTTGGAAAGTTTATAGAAAATCCAAAAGATTTCATTTTGCAGCACCACTTAAAATAGCAGTATATGTGAAAGACAGTAAAGTACTGGAATGTTGTATATGTTAAAGTAATTGGGACGTAATTACATTTAAAAATATTTTCAAACACGGTTAAGTGCCTATTTCATCAAATAGCAAGATGTCTCTTAATCACCTTAATTTATAAAATAATTATTTTAAATTACTATATATATTGTTTTTACAAAATAAGATTTTTGATGAGCTTTAATCGTTAATGGTCTGGGTATACAGAAATCATGTCTTTTCACAGATTAAAAACATAGGGATACTCGAGCGCACCACCCTCATTTGTAACACTGCAGTTTGTTTCAGGCTTGAGGGGGGAAACTCAAAGGTTGTGTGTATTTCCAGTGTTAAATGTGGGCAAGAGCAGAATCCCTTTGGAGTTTCCAGAAGATGAAAGAACAAACAACTTTCATGCCCTTTTCTCTTCAGAGATATGACAGACTTGCGAAGCGGCCACGCAGCCAAACACCAAGCTCCAGAATTCTCCCCAAAATTTATGAGTGGGTAATTTCTTTATTCAAATAGAGTGATTTAGCCATTTGTGTGATATCACCATTCAAGGCAGCAAGTTCACATACCAGACCACAGTATCATTAGAAGAACCCATATTTCAGTGGCCATCCTTCTAACCCATGCTTGAACTTTGGCAGTAGTTAAAATTCAAATTGGACTGTCCACTACCTATAAATGAAGCTAAAAAGTGCTGACCGTGTGAGGAAAAGGTTGGAGCAAGGTAATAGGTTTTAGCGTCTGAAACTTTTGATAATCTGGCCCTAAGTGTCATGGGTCTTTCAAGGTGGATTCCATCTGTCCTATAAAGTTATGTATTGAAACATAATGCATCCCTTTGATCTCCTTTGTAAGAACCCTATGAAGTCAACAAAATGCCCCCATTGAGTCAAGAGCCAGATCCCCAACCTGCTGACATGAAAGATTTTAACACTTGTGTTAGTAAACAGTAACTAAGCTCTGTGTTGAAAGCTTCTCAGTAAAAAGATTCAGCAATGGGCTGAATCTTGCCACAGGTACAGGCTGTCCCGCTGATATTTCGTACCAAAGTAAAACAAAAGAGCACAGCTCCAGCCAGGATTAGGCCTGCTAGTGTCCATTTACATAAATTTCCAAAGTTATTCCCTAATAAGGCCTTGAAGAGCATAATATACTTTATTTCCAAATCACTTATGTTAGTGGGCAAAAATTTCCTACAACACAGATGCAATACCATGGAAAAGAGCACAAGTAAGATATATATATGTGTGTGTAAGATTTATTTATTTATTTGTATGTATGTAGTTTTGTTTGTTTACAATGCTCTGTATTTGTGTGTATATGTATATAGTATACTCAACACAGGTGCATAAAGGCAAGAGTGTGCTGTGAAAATCACGTTGACTTTTGCAGTCAGAAGTATCCAAGTCCAAATATTGGCTATTACTGTTGAGTGACCTTGAGCATTTTTCTTACCTTTAAAAATGAAAAAGTACTAATACCTACTTTGCTGATTTGGGGATTGAGATCAACTATATTAAGCCCTTGATCAATTGTAGCAAACAGCAAATATTGTTTCTCTTTTCCTTCCGCATGTCACCGTCACGCCCAGACTCTGGTCCAAGTTTTTAATCCAATTTTAGAATTTAATTAGTCTGCTTTTTCAACATTAACATATGTCCTCAAGTTCTTGAGTCACTGAACACAGGCTCAGGAGGCTCTTTTTGAATGGTAAGGAAACGCGTTCTGTCTGAAGTCTGCGATTCCCAGTTGACATATCTCCTAACAAGGCAAAATCTTGTCCATCCTTCAACAGCCAGGTCAGGTGTCACCTCCTCTGTGAAGACTTCTACAATTCTGCTGGGCAACAATAATTAACTGTTCTTTTCTCCATTCTCCCAAATCTTGTCTCATTCTATTATTAGAGTACTTATTAAATTGCATTATAATTAGTTCTTGCCCTGTCTGCATCCTCTTAGAGAAATTGAGTTCCACGAGGTCAGGATCCGTGTCTGAGTCTTCCTGATGCCCCAGCATGGAGCACAGAGCCTGTCAGACAGCAAACACGTGCCAGAAAGGGAGAGACAAGCAGGAAAGGAAACCAGAAGGAATATTTGCCTGCTCTCCTTACATTGTGTCTTTGATCACATACTCAGCAATGAGTAAGGTTTAAAAATAAATAGTGGCCACTAACTGGAAGAACCAAACAGTTCTAAGTCCTTCCTAATCTTGAGAATATGATTCTATATTATTTCAGTATCTCACAAATTAACGGCCTCAAAGATCTCATTTTCTAACATCATCTAGCCGAGCGTATGACAGATGGCTCTGAGATCCATGCTGTATTTTTGTGTGTGAACCAACTAATGTGCTACCTAGTGGCATATGCATACACGTATTACCAATGCTAGATGCTTCAAGCTTGCAAACAGAACCCCAACTGAGGAAATGTATGTGCCATGTGAATTTATATAAACACATAAGTCTTTTATTCAATTCAAAATTAATATTCATGTATAACTGCCCACTTATAGATTTATTCCCTTTTCTCATTTAGCCAGTCTTATTCAGTTTCCCTTTGGGGTATAAATTTTCCCTAGGTGTTTCCCTTTACATGTACACATGTGCGTGCACACACACACACACACACACACACACACACACACACACCTCTGCACTGGAATTTAAAAGCCAGAAAGGGGAAGGTACTATGCCACCCTGCCATTGTCATTGGCTTCCCTGTTCCCCTCTGAGAACATACACGCAGACACACACAGTGACACACACATACACACACGCACACACACACCTATGCACATACATATGCCTGAGTGCCGCTTCCTCTCCATCATCTTCCACAGTGATTGCCACCGAAGTGATCTGCCTCAAGCTCAAATGTGATCATTGCCCTTCCACACCAAAAATTCCACCTCACCAATGATAAATCTAAACATACACCAGTCATAACCAAACTACCTTCCACTCACCAATTATGCCAGGCTCACTTTGCACAGATTGTTTCCACATTCCAAAATGCCATTATCATGCTTCTCCTATGTAAAAAATATTTTCTTTCCTCTTGATTTCAGGTCAATTGTCAACTTGTCTGAAAAACTTCCCATGACAACCCTTTCTACCCTTGCCCACTGAGAGGTTGGGTGCCCATCCACTCTGCCCCCAGGACACTCTGTGGAGACATATACACCATGCCTCATAATACTGTACTATAGTTTTTTACATATATATTTGCCTCACAAGGTTGTATGATACTTGAGAATAGGAACTGACACTTGTTCATCAATTGTATACTCAGCACTTAAAACAGTGAATGTCCTTAGTTCTTTTTTGAATGAGTAGATTACTATATAGATATTGTCCATAAAGGATTCATAATAACTTCATATTAACATACATGAAATTACAAAGTTTAAATAAAACAGTAGAAGATATAATTGAAAACTTGGGGATCAGGATCAAGAAGATTAGCAGATTAGAGTGGGGTTAATCACATAGAAAAGGATGCTTGAAATCATGTCAGGTTATTTCCTTAAGTAAGATCAAGTTGATACGGAACCTTTATATATCCCCCTTATTAATGAAGAATTCCTTGAAACTATTTGTTAAAACAAGAGCAGCCACGGCACACTTTCAATGGGATGCATTTTTATCATCAGAGCAATAGTCAAATTTCATAGCCCCAGGGCAGTAAGACAGCGGAAGAAGCACAGGCAAAGAAGACAAATAATTGTCCCCAGTGGCTGTGGTCTCTGGGTGGCTGCTGGCAGTGCTGGAAAAGGACAGCGTCCTCTGACCCTCCGGAAAACCTGGAGCAGCTTTCAAAGCAGTGGGTGTCCTGTGATGCACAGGAACAAAGGTTGGCACATAAACCATGCATCCCCTGGTTCTGTCTAAGACATTTTCTAAATCTGGATCTATGCCATGAAGCTATTTCATTCAGCCTCAGAATTATAAGATTAAAGAATTCACTAGATTGTTATTTTGTCACAAGTCCAATATAGCAGAGGTTTGTTATTTTTGCCTCCCCAGAAACTGATCAGCTAGACTAGAAAGGAAGCAAGGCCTTGGTTCTCTCTATGGAAAGAGAAGGGAAGACAGATGGTCCAGGTAGCCAGGGCATGAGCAAGGGACATGACCCTGGTTGACTGGTTATTCCTCAGACTTTGCATCTTAGAGAGTGATTTTAAAAATGGAAAGCTAGTCATTGTTCACAACATGGGAAGTTCAGCAACGCACTAACAGTATTGCTAGCTGAAGTATCCAAAGTGGATTATCCTCATGGCAGTGGGAGTCTAGATTGTTCATTCTATCTATTCTTTTTTCATGAGTTTCCTAAGATCTCATGTTTCTTAACTTTAAATTTTTTACTGAGTGTCAAGGTCTGTAGGATAGCCATTATCTCTAGTTGTCTTCCATTCCTGCTAAAGAAACCTCAAATCTCTGCGTCCATGGTCATGGAAAGGTATGTGGCACACAAAGGAAGAACCTGAACACCATCTAGTCCAACCGCCTCAGCTTTCATAAGAAGGAAGTGAAGCCCGTGGAAGCTCAGTTACTTGTTGTCGGTCATTATATCCATTAAATAGCATAGATGCAGCTTTAGTCGTCACCTACTGGCCAGTTCAGAACCTTGCTAGTTCTCCTGGTAATGACCAGATTAGCGATATTCTTATGGGAAGGATTCTCTCTATTGTTCTAAATTGTTATAAGAAAAGAAGCATCCCATCAGTTCACTTCAAATGTGTTCAAGCCCTTATTACTTCACATCTGTATTATCTTCTGACATGGGCGTATAGACTGAGAGAGATCAGATTTGAACCCAAGCTGTGTACATCACTAGAATTCAGACATGGCTAGTTACATGAAAACATCATCTGGCGCAGATATACATATACATTGTCAATTTCACTCATCCAACAATTATTTACTGAATACCTACTATGTGCCAGGTGCTGTGATAGGCAATGAAGATGCAATGATGAGCAAAAGAGACCTTGTTCCAGCCCTGTGGCACTTACAGTCTAGTGGAGGAGACACACACACACAAATAGTCACATGCAAAAAAGCCACACTATGCTAAATACTGTGAAAGAAATGCGCAGAGCTGGGGATTAGGTTTAGGAAGGAAGTTACATTTTAAGTCAAGCACTAAAGGGAAATAGACATTTTTCTACAAGACTTGCACATTTATAGAACTATACTAAGAAGGAAGTCTTTTATTTGGCATAAAGTGTTCCCTACCCCTTGGTTACTAGTCAATGCCATTATTCTACATTGTGAATATGCACTGCATAAAGCTAACTCTAGTTATTGGTGACCAATTATATACTGCTCTACTCCCTTGCTAAACATATGGGTTATTCATTCACTTTAGATTTTCCCTCTGACATCTAGCCTTTTAAATCACATTCCATAGATGAGGATTAAACCAACCCTGAGGTCCACAAGGATGAGCAAATTCTTCACTGTCGCAGCTTTTCCTCTTTCATGCTCTGTTTGAGAAATGGTTCACATACTCAACCCTCTTTACTTATTTGTTGAAATGAGAGAAAGGTCCAGTGATCTTTCTGCCTAGCTCTTGCTTTCTAGTTGCTGGCGGGAGCTTGCACTCACTCATACCCTTGACCAGAGATGGTTCTCACTATCTGGAAGGTTAGACACTGAACAAATGAACAGTCTGGGGAGAAATGAACAGAAGGGTTGAACAGGGAAGGGATACTTGACAACCTCTAGTTGGCTTCTACTTGTTTAGAGCTATCTTATGCTTTAAAACTATGCTGGTGAGGAAACATAAACGGAAAATAGACTGTGAATTTCACATAATTTGAAAAAAACAGGAGTTTCTAAAAGCAAAAGTTCATGAAAGATAATAATCATTTATAACTTATCAGTTTCCACTTTGCCTTGCACATTAATTACATTAAGGAAACAATTTAGTACATGACTCATACCTTTCCAACCATAAAAAACAACCCGTGAGCTTCCAAAAAGCTACCAGTAGATTGTTATTGCTTCTGAGAAGAGAAAATTTAAGTGGTCTGGAATTTTTTTTATATAAAATGGTTTAAATAAATTAGTACTTCATTTAAAATACAAAGTCAGGGGCTTCCCTGGTGGCGCAGTGGTTGGGAGTCTCCCTGCCGATTCAGGGGACGCGGGTTCGTGCCCCGGTCCGGGAGGATCCCACATGCCGCGGAGCGGCTGGGTCCGTGGGCCACGGCCACTGGGCCTGCGCGCCCGGAGCCTGTGCTCCGCAACGGGAGAGGCCACAACAGTGAGAGGCCCGCGTACCGCAAAAAAAAAAAAAACAAAAAAAATACAGGGTAGAGAAACAACTTCCTGGGAGAGGAAAAATATATGAGATGAAGGTAGACTGTGGATTAGATTGCCAACATAATGTGGATAATTTTCTAGTCCTTGGGAAACACATGCACAGCATGCATAAAATGATAGACATTGGAGCCACTGCAATAAATTTTCTATGATATTTTAAGTTGTGAGGGGTCTTCATTTAGTCCTCTCAGAATGTTGCTCCATAATCAGTCATCAGATAGGCTTCTGTGCCTCAGTATTTCCCTTTGTTACAAGGTACTTAAAGCTGAACCATGTCTATAGTCCTGTGAGATATTTCCTGCAAAGTTGGCTTCTGAATCAAATCTGTTGTGGTCCACTACCTCTAAAATTCCAGCCCCAGTAAGCTGTTTGAGTCTCAGGCATAGAGAAAAAAATGCAGTCCTTCTCTTTCACTTTCCTAAGTCTCTTGCAAATTTTCCCTCTGGGCTCCATTTTATGGTAAAGAAATCCCCCATGTTCCAGGTCAGTACAAGGTCAAACCAGAGGCTTATTTTGTATATAAAAGTGTGACCCATAAAATTGTTTCATTTTCCAGTGCAAATGTTATCTGAAGTAAAGATAATACCTTTGTAATTGATATAATCTTTTACTCTGCAACAGCTTTGTACATCGGGCACTTTCAGACTTCAAGAGAGCTGCTCGCGTGCTTCCACTTGCGTGCATACAAGGATATGGATCAAAATCTACTAGTTAATATTCCCCTCAAGTCTTTGCAACTCTAGGAAGGTAAGGGGGCGTTCCTGAAGAAAAAGGCACTGCAACAGCAGAATAAAAGGAAATTTATGTAATTTATATTTACCTCATTAGATGGCAGCACAACACCCCAAACCAAAGTCTAATATTTTGCTGAGGAGTAAGATATCGCTTAGAAGTTGCAGAAGGGAATTAAATGTGCTGAAAATAAGTATTTACATGAACTTTCTCTAGCATATCTTGAATGCATCCATCTAAAGTCAAATATAATTTTTGAAAACAGACTTCACATCATACAAAATTACACTCATATTTGTTCATTCAAAAACAAATGTATTGATGGGCTTCCCTGGTGGCACAGTGGTTGAGAGTCCGCCTGCCGGTGCAGAGGACACGGGTTTGTGCCCCGGTCCGGGAGGATCCCACGTGCCGCGGAGCGGCTAGGTCCGTGAGCCATGGTCGCTGAGCCTGCGCGTCCGGAGCCTGTGCTCTGCAACGGGAGAGGCCAATACAGTGAGAGGCCCGCGTACCACAAAAAAAAACAAAAAAAAAACACGTGTATTGATCACCAACTAAATGACAGGGACTGGTCTAGATACTTCAGTTACACGTGTGAACAAAACAAAGATCTGTGTCTGCCTGGAGCTTACATCCCAAAGGAGAAAGGGAGATATTTAATGGAAATGATACGTTAGTAAGTTATCTAGTGTGTTAAAAAATAACGAATGCCTATACAAAAAATAACGTAGAGTAGGGTAAGGAGGGAATCCATAGCATTGGAGTAGCAGGAGAGAACGTAATGTTAAATAGGAGTTCAGGGTAGGTCTCCTTGAGAAAATGACATTCAGGAAAGACTAGGGGCAGGGGAGGGAATTTGTCATGCTGACAACTGGAAGAAGATGGTTCCAAGCAGAGGCAACAGCTGACATAAAGGGCTGGGATGTTGCTGAAACAGAGCAAAAATGACTAGCTGAATAAGAAATTAAATCGAAGAAGTGAACATGTAGAGAGAGGGAGCAGATAACCCAGGGCCTGTAAAAACCTTGGCTTTTACTGAGTAAAATGGGGGCGAGTTGCAAGGTTTTGAACAGAGAAGTGACCCACGCTGAATGAGAATTTCAGAGCATTGCTCTGGCTGCTGGATGAAGAATCCAGCAGCCAGGAGGTGGGGCAAGGGTAAAAGCAGGAAGACCAGTTAGGAGGCTACTGCACTGTCCATGGGAAGATGACCGTAGCTCAGACCAGGACTATAGCAGTGGAGGAGGGGAGAAGCGGTCAGATTCTAGGTGTAGTTTGAATATAGACCCAACAGGATTCTGAAAGACTGGTGAGAAGATGTGAGAAAATAAAGGGAGTCAAAAGTGAATCCAAGGTTTTTAACCTCAGCAGCTGGAAGGAAGGAGTTGCCATTAAATGAGATGACAAAGGCTGTGGGTAAAATATATTTTGGAAGAAAAAAATGGTTCCGAACACGTTGAGTTTAATATTAGACATCAAAAAGGAATGTCAATACAGCATTTGGATTTATTACTAGTCTGGAGTTCAGCAGAATATCCGAATTGGAGATACATAATTGGGAGTCACCAGCACATACATGATTTTTAAAGCCATAACACTGGCTGACATCAAGGGAAGAAAGAGCATAGAGAAAGAAAGAGAATCAAGGTCTGAGCACTGGCATACACTAAAATTAAACAGGGAGGAGCTGCAAGCAAAGGAGGCCGAGGAGGAAGGAGAAGTAACGGGGGACGAAACCCAAGAGGGTGTGGTACCTGGATGTCAATGCAAGAAAGAAAATGTGCTGGTAACTGGTGGGAGAAGTGGGATCAAAAGGAACTTTGTTGTTTGGGTTTTTAAGATGAGGAAATCACAGCATACTCATGTGCCAGCTGGAATGATCCAGTAAGGAGAAAAAATGATGAGGCAGGAGAAAGAGTGGAAAATTGCTGGAGCAATGTCCTTGAGCAAATGAGAGGAAATGGTATCTAGTGCAGGAGTCAAGGGATGGGCCTCAGACAGTAATGTGAAAAGTTCAAAGGGCAGGAAAGCAAACTACATGGGTGAGGGTGCTAATAGGTGAAGAAGGCTTCTAAGAGAGAGCTTGGGAGCAAACATGCTAGGAAAGTATAGTGTGATTGCCTGGCATTAGGAGACCACTGTTAGAAGCACTTACATGTTTCTAACAGTAAGACTGTCACATGAATGGATGAAGAAGATGTGGTACATATATACAATGGAATACTACTCAGCCGTAAAAAAGAAGGAAATTTTGCCACTTGCAACAACAAGGATGGACCTGGAGGGTATTATGCTTAGTGAAATGTCAGATAAATACTAAACGTTATCACTTGCATGTGGAATCCAAAAAATAAAACAAATGAATGAATAGAACAAAACAGAAACAGGGCTTCCCTGGCGGCGCAGTGGTTGAGAGTCCGCCTGCCGATGCAGGGGACACGGGTTCGTGCCTGGTCCGGGAAGATCCCACATGCTGCGGAGCGGCTGGGCCTGTGAGCCATGGCCGCTGAGCCTGCAGGTCCGGAGCCTGTGCTCCGCAGCGGGAGAGGCCACGGCAGTGAGAGGCCCGTGTACCGCAAAAAAAAAAAAAAAAAAAAAAACCAGAAACAGACTCATAGATACAGAGGACAAACTAGTGGTTACCAGTGGAGAGAGGTAAGGAGGAAGGGCAAGCCAGGGGTAGGAAATAAGAGGTACAAACTACTATGTATGAAATAAATAAGCTGCAAGGATATATTGTACAGCACAGGGAATATACCCAGTATTTTATGATAACTGTAAATGGAATATAATCTATAAAAATATTGAGTCACTATGTTGTACATCTGAAACTAATATAATATTGTAAATCAACTATACTTGAATTTAAAAAAATAAATTAAATGAAAGAGTGATCATGTGTCTTCCTCTAGCTTCACAGGTGTAGGTGGAGAGTAGGCAGGGTTGGATTTAACCAAGATTGTGATTTTGGCTAGTAAGTACAAGATCTACAAAGCCAGAGGGAGGCAAGGAAGTCATCATGATCATTGACCATGAAACTTAAGTGCAGTAGAAAGAGGAGTGAGGACATAAGGAATGTGAGGGATATTAAAAGGATGGTAGGATGAATGGATTGGAGGTACCAGTGGGGTTGAAAGACCACTGGGGACAGGATACAGGACTGGAGAGAAAGGGAATTGTGCTCACCACATGGGATGCATGGAATTAAGATGATAGAGAAATCACAGCTATCAAGACACGTTGCTGAGGGAATGAGTGACTGAGGCAGGGTTTGATAATTCTATGTCCACAAACAGCATCATCTGGATCATGCCATAATCACACCTGTTCTTAGAAATGTCAATCTAGAAATGATCTGGAAAATAAATGGAGATTGAAGACAGGAAGACCAGTGAATTGTTACACGTAAGAGGTGGAAGGTCCTGTTACGAGACAAAAGCCAACAGTGACCTTGAGGGAAACATCCATAGCCATGACTACTAGGATGAACTATTGTTTACAGTCAGGCAAAGCTTTCATGACAGTTAAGTACCTTGATACTGCATGGAAAGAGTCCTTATGTTGAAAGAGGAAATACTGAAGAAGCAATTTGCTACATTTGTACCCTTTATCATTAGCAATCATTTTAAATAGCAGCCTCATAGATAAATGATATTATAATGTTTGCAAACTTATATAACGATAAATGCGGCATCTCCTATAGACCAAAGTGTCTTCCTACTAATCAAAGGCCTACTTGATTTTTTAATAAAACTTTCCCTCCTTGAGTTATATCTAAACCATATTTAGGCCTGTTATTTTACGTGTATCTTCACTGGTGATTCATAGCCTTTCTGTTAAAACACAGACCTAAAAAGAAGAATTTTTGTTCCTTCATTCCTATTTTTCTTATATAACATTAGTCCCTTTTTAGAGATCTCAGAGGTTTTTACTTAAGTATTTTCCCTGGTTAATAGCACGAGGCCATTAATATTCAGTGCCTAATTTCTTATGATTGATATATTTTAAAACTTCAAAAGTTTACTTTTTTGAAAGTAAATAATCCCATGGATGTGAATTATTTGTTAAAGTTTTCGGCCATATTTTAGCATAAGATGGATCGTGCTGTGAATCACTTGGAACACACACGAGAATGAGAACTTGCCTTTGATGGGAATGAAGCTGTTTGTACGCAGCTGATTCCTCCCCTCACCAACTTCATGTTTCTTCCAGGGAGTGAACCACTATTTTCAATTGCATTGCTGCAACAAGATACGTTAAGTATCCTATTAACGCTGAAGGATGGCTGGCTGAATATTTCAGTTACTTATGTGTTACTTGGTAATTTTAGGTTGCCTCACAGGATCTGGTATCCCAAAGAAGACTTGGATTTCCATGACCCTTTGGATCTACGACAGGCTGAGTCTCTGAATTTATGACTTTCTAGGGTTAGAACAATAGCGGTTCTTTAGAAGGTTAACACATCTCTCTTTTATTACCTTCCCCTGCCCTAGTTTCAATTTCTCAGCTTTCAGTTTTGTTTTCTCTGTGTGCTCTCTCAGGCTCCCTGCAAGAAGTTACTCTGTGAGAAGTGCATGTCTGAACACAATGAAGGTGATCTACCCAAAAGTTGTTAGTGTGACTTAGAGCTCTGTTAGAATGTTGTGATGGAAGATGCTGGTCAATGCAGTTCTGTGCTTCAATGGTTTCCTAATTGACCAGGCAATAATTCAACCTGTAATCACCCGATTTCATCGCTAGTCAAAAACATTCCTTGAAAGCAGTGCTCAGGTGAATTTCTTTTTCCAGTGGGTATCTTAAACAGCAAAACAGCTTGTGGGGTCTGGCACTACGCACATAAAATGTTCTTGTTCTGAGTTTCAAGGTTTCTCAAGATGAATTCCTTGGTTTCCTGAGTTTTTGATGAAAAGTATATGAAGAAGTTGGAATCTTACGTATAAAATGACTCTTCAAAAACTTTTGTCATATGAATAACAATGAAATTTTTATGTCAGCCCACATTAATTTTAGATTCAAGAACCAGAATGTATGAAGAATATCACTGATGTGTTTTGAGAATGGAATAGCATATTTTAGTGGTAATATCAACTTAGATATATGTCTAAAAATACAACTAAACATTTGCTGTCTATCAGCTCTTCGAAGATTTTTTTTATTGCAGAAGCTTTGAATTTTTCTTTACTTTTGTTATTTATCATTTAAGCAATTATAATAATCCTATTCCTTAAGGGAAATATGGAAAACAGAGTAAAACAAAATGAAGAATAAGAGGATAATATT